>NW_027042743.1:1352500-1695000 GCF_036850825.1 Scheffersomyces amazonensis | reverse complement strand
CTATTTCAATTTTAATGGGCTTTTTAGATTCAATATTATAACCTTTAATCCAAGCATTTATATCATCATTTTTTTTAAATCTTAATAATCCTCCATAAGGTAAAATATTAGGAATTATAGGAATTTTAATAAAATTGGTTATAGGATAATTATAAATAGTTTGTTTAGAATATAAATGGTTCGTTAAATCATTAATTAATTTAGTGGCTTGATCTTTCTTTTCACTCGAATTTAAATTAATTTGAGTGTTGCGTTTAGTTTGAATAATATATGGATGAATAATAAATGTTGAAGGACGTTTGGAAAGATTCTTTACGGCAGGTTTAACAACAACAATATTCCCCACTTGTAATTCAACATTTAATGCAATTGCAAGTTTAGATGAAAGTCCTATTGTATTCGCTGGTGAATCTGGATAATTAATTAATTTCGCTATAATTCTCTTATTTTCTTTATAAGTTATAGTATCATTAGGATCTTCTGGTACAACATTCTTTTGTTGTTTATCATTAGGTCCAGGTACAATTGATACTGCCACATGAGAAGTTTTGATTTCATTAGGAAGATCTTTTACATTGGCATAGACTTCATAACCAGAAATATCTGAATCTAATGGTAAATCAGTATATAAATCATTAGGTAATGATATACCTCTTCTTAATACTGTAGGTAATGAAGAATAATCTTCAACTAACTTATTAGGAGATGACAGTTTATTAACAATAGTAGTTTTAGATTTGTCATCTTTCTTTTCTCGAACTTTAGGTGCAATAGCAATCTCACAATATGGTGATATAATTCCATAAGTTGATGATGAATTACCTATATCAGTGACTAATAATTTAGCCGAAGTTGTAGCACTGGGATAAACCACAAGAATTTGATTTAATGCTACACATCTTGATTGTTGTAATAATTTATCTTCAATGTTTTGAGCATGTAATTCAACTAATTCCCAATCTGAACTAGTTAAAGGTTCTAAACTAATATTAGTAGCTTCATAATTTTTAATCTTAATATTAATAATTACTTTATCATTCTCTTTAATATTTAATGCTTGTGCAAATATAGGATCTAATTCAACATTATCTTTACCACCAGAACTACTAAATCCTGTCCAACCAGTATAATATTTCTTATTATTATTAGTCTGACTAACTAATTCAACTACAATTTGTTGCGGAGGTAAATTGGCTGATGATAAGATATGTCCTAACCGAGGAGGTAAATTGACAAGATTTGATTTCTCAGTCTTATATTTAATGATAGCTCGATGATTTTCCATTATTAACAATACCTACTAATCCATATAATCATACATTAACAGTATAAAGAAAAAGAATAATGAAATTTAACTTAAAGTTAGGTTAAAGTCGACTTCTCCAGTTTTCGTAGTGATGAATTTTTCGGTGGATCACTACTGTACTTCCGCGGCCCAAGTGGACTTTTTGCGGAGGAGCATTTTTTTAGCGAGGTACACTAGCGGACATTACATACATTTATCTATTGGTATATATACATTATCATTAGATTGGTATATATACATTTATCATTAGATTGTTTGCCAGTGGCTATATACATGTTACTTCTTAGCTATATATATACATACGTAATATATATATTAATTAGTTAGTTAATTAATTAATATTGTTAGTGATTTCCACCTAATTGCCGCGGTCATTGAACTCTTTGAATTTCTCATACTGATCATCGGCTTCCTGCTGGTGTTGTTCAAACTTCTTTTTATTCTTTTCTTCTTTCTTCCTACGAGCTTCTTCCATCATTTGGAATGATCTTCTTCTTAAGGATCTACATTGTTCCCATCCTACTATATTTCCTAAGAAAAATCCACACATTGACCAGTTAAATGATCGACTAAAATTCTTATGAATTAAGAATGTAACTGCTCCTAAGACTCCCATAGATTGAAATCCAGTTATCATGGCTTCACGGAAACATGGCATTCCAAGAAATCTTTCTACAGTAAAATCAGATAAACTTAATTTACTAGCTGCATCCATTAATGTGGCTTGTCTCTCTTGTTCATATTGCTGTTGTTGTCGTCTACTCTTATTAGCAAGTGCTGATGATGGATCCATATCTTCAAATTTGGGGGGTAAATCCTCAAGAAATTGAGGTGTAGCATTAGCATTTTCGTGTAATTCTGATACTCCAGATACCTTAGCCGGCACACTGCCTCCAAACCATCCCATATTACTTGTATGTCTACTTAGTTATGTTGTAATATTACTGCGTAATGGTTAGTTAGTTGTTAACGTACCACCGTTGCGCTCTCAAAAAAGTTTGCGAACTAGTGAGTGAGTTTCCACAAAAACTAAAACGTTCACTAACTAAAGTCCACTAAAATCATCTACCATAATCATTTAGAGGAGCATTTGGTGACACTATATAGTAATTATAAATTATACTGAAATATGCTGACTCCAGATTTATTATTAGATCCTCAATTGAAATATTGGGTACTTTTACCCATCTCATTTGTTATGGTATTGGTGGGTTTGTTAAGATCTAATATAACTTACCTTCTTCAACCAGGACCTAAATTAGAGGAATATAAAGCCATCAGAGAAAAGTATGTATAAAAGTGGGTTATTAGTTTTTTTGAAATCAATTAAAAGTTACTAACTATATATACCTTCTTAGACAATTCTTAAGAAGAGCAGCCTGCTTTAGACAAAATAATGGAGTTTTAACTACTGAAGAATTTGAAAATAGAAGACAATATTTAATTGAAAAATTAAACTCTACGGAATTCTATGCAAAAGTAGAAGATCCAAATGCTGAAAGTACTAATCCACTTTCAGATCCAAGTACTAATGATGCATTAATGAATATGGCAAAGGGGAATATGATGAATTATATTCCCCAAACTCTTATTATGGCTTGGGTAAATTATTTCTTTGCAGGATTTGTCATTATGAAATTACCTTTCCCATTAACTGATGGATTTAAACAAATGTTACAAACTGGTATAGAGACTCCTAATTTAAATGTTCGATATGTTTCATCTATATCTTGGTATTTTGTTAATTTATTTGGTCTTAGACCTATATATTCTTTATTAATGGGAGATGCTAATGCAGCTGCAGAATTAGTTAATCAACAGCAACAACAACAACCTCTTCCAAATATTGGAGGTCCTGGTGGCCCCAAGGCTTCAAAATTATTCCAAGCAGAAGCAGAGAATATTCAAATTTTAACTCATAAATCCATATTTGATGGAATTGTTGATAGAGTTTTAGATCAACATGCATAGTAATTACGTAATATATACGTTATGATACATAGATAGCTACTATATAATATAATATAAATATATATATGTATTGTATTGATATATGTAATATGTAATTATATATAGGAAGCTTAACTATGTGCCTGCACACAAGACAGGACAAGACAAACCCCAAAATAAAATTATTTATAATCGATGGCCATCACTATCACCAATTTTTCAGTAATCTATAACATAACTACCAACCAGCAAAAATGGCACCATCTACAGTTATATGTATTGGTATGGCCGGGTCAGGAAAGACCACGTTTATGCAAAGACTAAATTCTCATTTACATTCAAAAAAGACTCCTCCTTATGTAATAAATTTAGATCCAGCAGTATTAAAAGTACCATTTGGAGCAAATATTGATATAAGAGATTCAGTAAAATATAAAAAAGTTATGGAAGAATATAATTTAGGACCCAATGGTGCTATTGTGACTTCTTTAAATTTATTTGCTACTAAAATTGATCAAGTAATTAAATTAGTTGAAAAGAGATCAGATAAAGTTAAAAATGTTATAATTGATACTCCAGGACAAATTGAATGTTTTATTTGGTCTGCCAGTGGTTCAATTATTACTGAAGCATTTGCTTCAACATTTCCAACCGTTATAGCATATATTGTTGATACTCCAAGAAATACATCTCCTACAACATTTATTTCAAATATGTTATATGCTTGTTCAATATTATATAAAACAAAATTACCAATGATTGTAGTATTTAATAAAACTGATGTTAAAAAGGCTGATTTTGCCAAGGAATGGATGCAAGATTTTGAAGTATTTCAAGCAGCATTAAAGGAAGATCAAGATTTAAATGGTGAAGAAGGTACATCATCAGGTTATATGAGTTCATTAGTTAATTCAATGTCTTTAATGTTAGAAGAATTTTATTCTCAATTAGATGTGGTAGGAGTTAGTGCATATACTGGAGAAGGATTTGATGAATTTCTTGATGCTATAGATAATAAAGTTGAAGAATATAATGAATATTATAAAGCTGAAAGAGATAGAATATTAAAGAAAAAGGAAGAAGATGAAAAGAAACGTCAAGCAAAATCTTTAGATCATTTAATGAAAGATTTAGATATTAAAGATAAAAAGAATAAAGATAGTGATGTATTATCTGATTATGAAGATGAAGAATTTGATGATGAAAATAATGGTGAAGTATTACGAGATGAAGATGAACCAGAAAGAGAATATACATTTCCAGAAGATCGAAATTCTGAAATTAATAGTAAAAATGATGCTGATTTACAAGCTAGATATCAAGCAGCATTTGAAGCAACTGCCAAGGATGCATCTAGTAAAACTTTGGAAACTATGGCGGAATATATAAGACGTTGAATAGAATGAATGTATATATATATATATAATATAACTAAATAAAACTTTAATTGTCAGGATTTGTCGATGATAAAATTGCATCTATATTATAAGGTTGAGAACTCCATTCATCCTTGAAAATAAGATGCGGTTTATATTTAGCTAAATGTAATATGGTTTTACCAAATTCAGAATTACACCAAGCAAACCATGGACGAGTAAAATCTCTACCACCATAAGAATTTACATTAACACTTTCATGAATTAATCCTAAACCAGCAGTAGTTTCCATAACTAATTTTAAACTTTGTTTAATTTCTTCATCATCATTAGTTGTTCTAATTCTTACTAATAATGACATTGGCCAAGCATTATGAATCCCAATATGTGGTCCACCAATTCCCTTAAAGGCAGAACCTTGTAAATAATAAGGATTACCTGATTTCAGAAGAATCATTTTTCTAGTATTTTGATAAATTGGATCATCTATTTTTGTAAATCCCATATCAGGAATTGATAATAATGAAGGTATATTTGCATCATCCATAAATATATTTCCACCATATCCATCAACTTCATAAGCATAAACTTTACCATAAATTGGATGATCAACAATACCAAATTTTTCAATTCCTTGAGCAATATCTTTAATAAATCCATCAGTTACCATTAAAAGTTCAGAAATATTAATTCCAATATCAATATCTTCTCTTAAGAAATTTTTACGAGCTCTTCTTAATTCTGTTAATGCATGAATATTTCCTGGAATGAAAAATTGAAGTATTGTTGCATCATCACTTGGTCTAAAGGCACTTCTAATTAATCCCGTACCAAAATTAACTGGATTTCCAACTCCTCCCAATGGTAAAGTTTCACTACCTATATTTGTTTGTCTTTTAAATGAATAATAATAATTCATTGCTTCACCTGTTCTTTCATCAAATGAAGGTTTTGATTCTCTTCTAAATACTATTAATAATTTTTCATATGCATTAAGCCATTGTTCATTAAGAAATGAAAGATCTTCATTAGAATTTTCATAATAATCATTGGTTAAAGTTAAGAAAGATGCTAAAGAATCAATTTCATATTTACATTCAAATACTTGTCTCCAATCAGGTCTTGGGAATACTTGATCAAAAGCTGTATTACCCTTTTTAACTCCTGAAGTTGGAGGTGGATGAAATGCATTACAATATGGAGAAATCGTAATATAAAATGCTTGAGTATTAATTGCTCCTTTAATTAATTCTTTTAATTTATTATCATGTTTTATTAATGGTTGATATATTGATAATTGTCTAGCCGCATCTCTTAACCATTCAGCATGAATATCACCAGTTACAACAAATGTTTGAGGATTTATTTCTTGTTTATTATTTAATGAAGATTTATGCCATAAAATTGTGGTATCTAAAGTATTGGGTAATGTATTTTCTATTAATCGGGCTAAATCATTATCAAATACTTTTAATTTTAAATCTTCAATTAATTTTTCAACTGCTAATGATGTAAAAGTTCGACATTTTGGTGGTGGTCTCATATAAGGATATTCATATTTACCTTGAGAAAATGGTGCATGTTTAATTTGTGAATATTCAACATAATCTATACATTTACTTGTTGCTTTATCCATTGCTTTTAAAAATTCTTCATTGATTTCATCATACTTATGAGGAGTTTGTTTATTTGAAAGTTTATTATGAATTATAGGAATTGGTTCTTTATCAAGTTGAACAAATTCCGTAATTTCATCAACGGGTCCATTATATGAAGAATTATTATCTATTCCAGAATTTCGAATTATGGAATATATTATAAATAATCCAACAAGTCCTATGGCTAATCTGGGTAATCGTGATCTCCTTAATGGTGTTAATGGAGCCATATTGGAGATATTAGGGATTCTTGTTCTCTTAAGTAGTGGTTATCTTCATTGAGCATATTGGTATATTGGAAAATTAAACTATTGATGCGTGGATGTTATTTCCCCACCATATCAGTTAATTATACACAGCATACATTAATTATACACAGTATACACTAATTATAATAAATTGTATACACTACTTAAGAGGTGGAAGTAATATATATAGTTTTTATGATATCCCCCGTGTACCCTGATCCTGATTACATTATGCGTCTATATCTAACTCGTTTCTCCGCCAATTCAATTAAATCATCTGCAATAGTGTCCAAATTAAACATGTAACCATATCTGTGCCTCAGAGCAAGTATCTGTGAACTCGGAAAGCAAGAGATATACGAGGAGAATCTTAACACTTATACGATATCCACAGAAAACTCTATTTATACATTAATAAATTAATTATACACTACTTTTTAAGAGGTGGAAGTAAATATATACAGTTTTTATGACATCCCTCCTCTACCCTGATAAGATTTTGTCTTGCTAAAGCCTTTAAAAGCTTGTCTATATTACTACTTTCTTGACGTGCATCTTTTGCTTTTTCTAATAATGCATTATAATTCATTGGTCCAGATGATTCATCACTTTTATGACTTGAATCACTTATTGCTTTAATAATTTCCTGATTATCTAACGATAATCTAACGGCAATTATTTCAAATTCAGAAGATTTAATGGCATCTAAAATCTCTTTATAATTTTGATTAATAGCTGCTTCTTCCACACATAGAAGATAATTCATAGAATATATAAGATCATAAAGAAATACATCTGATACTTCTCTATCATCTAATAAATCATTAATGGCTACAAATCTATCATAAGTTAGAAAAGAATTAAATTGTGTTTCATCTACCTTTTTAAATGATTTATCAATAATTTTATATCGTTCTTGAGATTTTATATGATTACTTAATGCATCATCAGGTATATCTTCTTGCCAATTTATTTGAGAAAGGATCTTCATAAACTCAGATATGTTTTGTTTATAAAATTTATTTTGAAATTTAATGGCTAATTGGAATATATCTAATAATTCCAAACTTGTTAAATGATATGATCTAAAAGATTTAGTTTCTAATTTATTACTTATTTCAAGGATTTTTCTTCTTAAATCTATTAATGGTTTATCAATTTGGGATAATGAACTACTTGAAAATAATCGATTTTTCAGACTTAATATTAATACTATAGGAGTATTATTCAATAATTTTATATACCATTTAAATGCATTTTCTATGGATGGAACTTTTGGAACTTCACTTTGAGGTGAAGTTGCAGATGCAAATGTAGATACTATTCTAGCAAAAAAGTTTGAAGTTTTACTAGTAGTTTTTGAATAAAGTGAAGTAATTGAATCTTCTTCATCTGATATAGGTTTTGGAGTTATATTAAATAATTCTTGAGTAGGTATATCATCTATAGTATTAAATTTTATTCTCTTTTTAAATAATGGTTCTATGCTATTACCCACTATAGTAGAAAAATCATTAAATGCAATAGTATTTGAATTAAGTATTAAAGATTGTTGATATAATGTATATTCATTCGATGTCTTTCGTAGAAATTTCCGTACATCTGGATCAGGAAATAACGAAATTTTATTGGAACTCTTTTCATATATCTTTAGAACATATCCGATAGTCTCGGGGATCCTAAAGAAAGTTCTTGCAGACATGCTTAGGATTCCCTCTAAGCTTTTACTGTACTTGATCAGTGATGCCCTCAGAATTTTATATCGCAAAAAAAATTGATAGTGATCGTTTGCTGCATTACTACTTCTGACCATTTTTACAGTTAGGAAGCTAAGTTAAGTATTACATAATGTTTAGAGGTATAGTTACAAGGTCTATTATACGTAGAACGACAGGCCGTTTATTACCAGTACGCTCAAGAATTGTATTACCTTCTTTACAGTCATATCAGAGAGTACAATTCTACTCATCGAAGTCACCTGAAGAGGCTGATCCTCAGTCAATAGATCCTCAAAGGTTGATTGCATTTACTTGTAAGGTATGTAATACAAGATCTGCTCATTCATTTTCAGATCAAGCTTATAGAAAAGGTACGGTAGCTATACAATGTCCTGGATGTAAAAATCGTCATTTAATAGCTGATAATTTAAATATATTTAGAGACCATAAGTATAATATTGAAGAAGCACTTAAAGCTAAAGGTGAATCAATAACTACTGCAACAGAGATTACTGGAGAACTTCAAAAAGCTTTAGACAAGCATGAGAGGTCTAACTCTGATAGTAAAGAAGCAGAAGCAGAAGCAAATGTTGAAGGTCTCCCGGATGTTAAAAAAATAAAATAACCAATTAAATTAATTAAATCAGGTATCTATATAGACGTGCGAAATTTTTTTGAATATTAATGTATATAAATTCTCCATTTGAAATTTATGGGTTATAACCAATGTAGAAATTTGCAGTAGTGAAAATTTAAATTTTGAAAAACTGATTGTGAAAAAAATCTGTCAGCTACTTGCAAAGGTTATACGAAAATGTTGAGGGGACAGACTTTAAGATCTGTGAGATTAGTAGGCTTGAGAAGAGCATCCGTGCATCCATTCAGATGTTACTCTGTAAATTCAGATCTAGTAGACAAGTATAAAGCCAAATTAGAACAAAAGGCTAAAGAATTAGGACTTAATTCTATTGAACAATTAAAGACTACTTTAAAAGATGATATTGAAAAGGCTAAAAAGGAATTTAGTGCAGTAGATCCTCTTGCTGAATTAGAAGAATATGAGAAGCGAATGGCAGCTGAAGAAAAAGGTAAATCAAAGACCATTAAAGTTAGATCTCCTATTGATAAAGAAACTCCTCCAGCTCCATATAAAACTCTTGAATCTTATATTGATGTTAATAAGGTTAAAGAACTTCCTCGTAAAGAAATTGAACTTATATGGAGAGCTAGATTTCAAAATAAAGAAAGAACTCTTCATGCTGTATTAAATGATTTACAATTCAGTAATATGTATGCAAATGCTTTTAAATGTCCTAGCTTTATCTTACCATTACCAAAAGATGGTGATGGTTATGAAATGCATTTTGTTCAATGGTCATTTGTTGGTCCATCTACAACTCATTGTATGTTAACTACAGTAGCGGAATATAAACTTCATAAAGAATATGCTAAACCTCATACAACTTTGATGTTTCATCAAGAATTAACTGATAAAGGTATTGTCCTTATGAATGGTCATTGTGAACAAGAAAGTTCCCTCACAATGGATGAAGCTCAACTCTTAGTATTAAATGTTCAAAGATTTTATGGAGCTCAAGTAGAAAAGGGAGTTGCTGAAAAGAAACTTGCCTTATTGAGAAGCTTTACTTCAGGAGATGAATCATTCAATATTGAAGAACTTGTTAAAGAAGCTACTACATTTGAATAGGTACATAGAGATATTATAAAACTTGTATATACATTACATATCCATAATGCTATCCTTCAAACTATTTCTACCTCGAGTAGCTCCTCTTTTACGAGCAGTAGGTTTGGCTTTTGATTTCTTAGAAACCACTTCTTCTTCGCTATCTACGGACATAACTTCTTCATCTTCTTCATCATCTTGAAGCTCTACATATTCACCCTCACTACTTTCATCATCAATTATTACTTCTGCACTCTTTGCTTTCGACTTTCTGGGTGCTTGTTTTCTAGTGGCTCTTGAAGGTTTCTGAGCTGGCGTAGCTTCAGATTCCACATCACTATCCGAGACAACCTTTTTCGATCTAGTACCCTTTTTAGGTTTAACACTTTTACTTTTAATAGATCCATTATCATCATCTTGTATAAGTACTGGATTATCATTCTTAATTTGAGCTAATAATTGTTTGAATGCCTTATTAGTATGGTTTTCATCTTGACCATAAAATTCCTGATCATCAATATCTATGCTTAAAAGCATTTTCGTCTCCTTCTTAATTTCATCTTGAACATACCGATTCAATATATTTTTATCTTCATTATCTATATATTTGTTTACAGCATTACTTATACCTGCTTGAGGTATTAATGATAAGTCTGCTTGACTTAAGAATTCATTAATTAAATCTTGTAATTTGTATTCAGTAGCCTTCTTTGAATTTAATCCTGATTCAAAGAGGTCTTTATCAACAAATTTTGTCTTTTTAGAACTTTCAACAGTTCGTTTCTTATAAAACTGTACCACATCAACGTTGGCAATTTTTCCAACAAATCGATTTGAAAATCTTCTTGTATTTTCAATTTCATAACCTCCAGAATATTCAACTTTAAGTCGAATTAATGGTAATGGAATCTTTTTCGCTATTGATTCTGAATTTTCATCTTCATCAAATAAATCAGGATTTGTTTCCTTATATATTGCTGTAGCTTGAGTTATAATTTTTTCAACTTCTTCAACTAAATATGCAATTACATCTGATTTAGATGCTGCTCCTGGGATTAAATCTGTTTTCAGTAATATAATATCTTTCATTAAAAATGGTCTGACAGTTTTAAGTTTAATTCTTTCAATTGAATAATCTTTACCATTAATTCTTAATATAAAGACAAATTTCTCAGCCACTTCACCTTCTGATAAAGAAGTTGCAACTGAAGATCCTGGTTGTAATACATCAAATCCTGTATCTGGATTATGGATTGGATGTGGTTTACATTCATGTTCATGACCCCATAATATAAAATCTAAAAAATTTGGTAAAAACAGTTCAGGTATACTTGAAGTTAAACTATGTTGAGCATGATTTTGATGGATGCAAAATAAATTAAACCATTCATTAGTTTGAATATTTGGTCTTTGAAATTTAACTAAACCATCTCTAAATGCTCGATGTAATCTTTCATCTCTTACATTTGCCATTCCATATAATGCTAATTTAGTTAAACCCTTTTGTAATAATAATGGAGAAACTGTTAATGATTCATTATCAGGTACTTTACCAAAATGATTAATTAAACCCGTTACTGATAAAACATCAAGAGGCAGTAAATTCCCATCACCAGTTGCATCATCATGATTCCCACTAATTGCAAATACAGGAATTGATATATTTAAATTTGGATCTTCATAATTAACTGAATTAAATGCACTTGATAACCCCACACTTGGATCACTAAGTAATTCTAATTCACATGGTTTATCTCCCATACAATTTAATCTTAAAGATTTCATTACATGATATAAAGATTTTTTTGAAGGTTTATTTATATGAAATAAATCTCCACCTTGAATCATCATATCTACATCATATTCTCGAGCTAATTTAGTTATTTCATGAAAGGTTCTCCACGCGTCATCACCTCGAATTGGATCATTTTCATTATATCCTACATGATTATCGGTAGTTAATAAGATCTTTATGGTATCTATTCCATCATCTATTTGGTCAATTAATGGCATACTGCTTGTTCTAACTTATATGTTTAATTATAATTATTCTTACTTTATGACTGTGTAATTATAACTTATACCTTCTCCACTAAAACGACATACAGACATATACCTCACTACGCTGTAAGTTACTGAATTTGAATTTTTCAGCCTACTGAAGTATTTTTTTCTGCCCGATTACCGATGCGCACAGGCACAGATACGCTGGCCGGTTAGAAGAGCATCGATCGGTTAGTCACTGCCGTTACCGTTACAGTACAGTTACCCATTACAGGACAGTACAGTTAACTTTGACTAATTAACTCATTATACTGTTCAATTGATGGTTACATAATGAATAAGGACGTGTCGGTATCTCTGGAGATTGAGATCCGACAACAAGATGAAGCCAATAGTGTAGCATCAATTTATGGAGATATCTTTAAAGATATAACTTCAACTAAAATGATTTGGAATAAGAAACCATGTCCCCATTTTCAAATCTTATTAGAATCTTGTGAAAATGAAGAGAATCCCACAATATCACTTACTTTAGATATTGAATTTACTCCCACTTATCCATTATCACCAGCCTTAATTAAAGTATTAAATCCTAAGAATTTATTAAGAGCTCGAGTTCAACAAATTGAAAATAAAATAAAAGAACTTATAAAGCAATTCCCCGGTGAAGAAATTTCATTTACGGTAATATCAGAAGTTAAATTTATGCTTGATGAATTTCAACTGATAACTGAAAAAGTATTATCATTGGAAGAAGAACGAGAATTAAGATTAAAGAATGAAAGATTAGCTATGATGAAAGAAGATGAAATAAAAATGAAACAAAAGGAATTGGCTAAGAGGAAACAAGATGAAGAATTAAATAAACAAATTCTTCAAATTCGTGATGAATATTATGAAGATTCAGTAGAAGATAATAATCATAATAATAATAATTATGAAACTGTTAGTGATATCGATTTAATTCCTCAAGATACTAATCTTTATTTTATATTTGAAAATCCTATAACTGATGAATTACCTCAAACTCGAACTAAAATTAAATTTCGAGCAGTACTGGGATTTATTAAATATTTTAAACGAGATTTATTATCAAATTTAGGTCATCAATATATAGTTAAACCATATTTATCATCAAATTTACAAGAAAAACTTGATAAACAAGATATTGAACTTTCATATTTACTTACAGAAATAGATTTTATAAATCCATTTTGGAATACTGAAGCTGGTAAACGAGAAATTCAAGATCTTGAAAAGGAATTACAAATGATAATTAGTCTTAAGAATGATAATATACTTAAATTACTTGGATTTCAATTTGATAAAATTCAATCAGGTTGTAGTTGGAAACTTCGATTATTGAATGAATTTTCTTCAACTTCTGAATCGGTTGATGATATTTTAAGAACGGCCGAATTTCTTAGTTGGCCCTTGGCTCGAGCTTGGTTAATTCAATTATTACCGACTCTTGAATATTTACATAATTGTGGATTTGTCCATAGATTAATATGTCCTTCATCGGTATTTATATATCAAATTGATAATATGATATCTGAAAGTAGTGGTAGCACCAGTGGTAGTTCCAGTACTAATAATAGTAATTCTCACTTGAATGATACAAGTACCACTAAAATATTAAAGTTGGGCCATCCCTCGTATGGGTTTAAACTATTCAACATGTTACAGACTCATAGAAATTCAGAAACTTTGGTGAATCAACCACAACCATCACCGCTAACTTCAGGCTTTATCCCAGATAACTGGATTGCTCCCGAAGTTAAATCAGGTGGATCTCATACTCAAAAGACAGATGTATGGGATTTAGGAGTATTATTCGTTCGAATAATGGTGAATTATACTGCACTTAATTCCACTTATACATCACCCGAAGAGTTCCATAGAAAGTTCCTAACGCAAGAATTCTCTGGTCATGAACATTATGCAACTTTAGTATATGATTTATTATCGAAAATGTTACAGAGTAAACCTGCCAAAAGACCCACTCCCTTAGAATTAAATGCCGTCAAATTCCTAAGAGATGGTCCTATGATAATTAATCAACATATTGGGGGTATAGGTATACCTATAGATAGAATTAATATATCACAAACGCTTCGAAATCCCAATACTATAAGACAAGAAAGGCTTGGACATAGTAAACATAATACTAATGTTAATGCTAATGCTAATGCTGATTCTAATGCTAATGCTGATGCTGATGCTGATGCTGATGCTCCTAATCCCCATCAGATTTCTATAAGAAAAGCCAGTGGTATCCTGAATTATATGAGAGATTTAGATAGTATTCCCTCGGGGATTAGACAAAATTTTGGAAGATATGAAAGAGATTTTGAAGAAATTGGACGACTTGGGAAGGGAGGATTTGGAGAAGTTGTTAAAGCTCGAAATCGAATGGAAGGGAAATTCTATGCTATTAAAAAGATTAAGCATAGATCTGATAAATTAGATTCTTTACTTAGTGAAGTATTATCTTTAGCACGATTAAATCATCAGTATATTGTCAGATATTATGGTACTTGGGTTGAAGAAGTAGTAGAACAAGGCTATAATCTGTCACATGTATCTGAAGAAGAAACAGAGACCGAGACTGAAACTGAAACTGATTTAGATCAGCAGAATGATCAGCAGAATGACAATGAATTCCCCAGTCCAATTCAAGCTCGATCTTCTTCTTTCCTACTTAGTCATGATAATTCCTTTCAAGTGGATTTTATGTCCAATTCATTCGATCCTCGTATTGAATTTGATGATTCTACTGAAGAAGATGATAATTTAGATGATTTTATAGAATTTGCTAATTCCACTGATGAAGCCGGTGAAGAAGCAGAAGTAGAAGTAGAAGTGGAGTCTGAATCCCAGAGTGAAAGTATGAGTGAACAGGAAAAGAATGTTAAACCACCCCCCAAAAAACCAGTCAATGGACCTAAATCAATTCTATATATTCAAATGGAATTCTGTGAAAATAATACTCTCATGAATTTAATTGAACAAGGATTACCAGGAAATTCCAATGAGTATTGGAGACTCTTTCGTCAATTACTTGAAGCAGTTCTGTATATTCATGGCGAAGGATTTATACATCGAGATTTAAAACCCATCAATATATTTATTGATCGAGCTAATAATATTAAAGTAGGAGATTTTGGACTTGCTAAGAATTCTCAATTTACTTCAGTTATTCTGCAAAATAATCAAATCTTTTCTGGAGGTAATCAAGATTTATCAACAGTAGTTGGTACTCTTTTTTATACTGCCAATGAAGTTGCCACAGGAACTTATGATGAAAAAGTCGATATGTATTCTTTAGGAATAATATTCTTTGAAATGTGTTATTCATTATCCACCGGAATGGAAAGAGCAAGAACTTTAAATGATTTACGATTAAAGAGTATTGAATTCCCTAATAATTTTACCGATTCAAAATATAAAATTGAAAAGAAAATCATTAAATCATTATTAGATCATGATCCTAAAGTAAGACCAGGAGCTATGGAACTTTTACAAAGTGGTTGGTTACCAGTTGAACATCAAGATCAAGTTATCCAACAAGCGTTAAAGTCATTGGCTGATCCAGCATCTCCTTGGCAACAACAAGTTAGACAAGCCCTTTTCAATCAACCATATCTGTTAGCTAAAGATTTAATGTTTGAATTTAATCATGGCAAATCTTCCCATTTAAATCATCTTGAACCGACTAATAAAGATTATTTATTATTTAATCGATTAATTCAAGAAATATTTGAAATCTTTCATCGTCATGGAGCCATTGAAGATTTTGATTCAAATTTATTAATTCCAAAGGCTCCATCTCAATCAACTGATTTGGTTTATGAAGTATTAGATAGAAATGGGTCAGTACTTACATTACCTTATGATTTAACATTACCTATAGCTCGATTTTTAAGTCGAGCTAATGTATCATTAACCAAATTATATCGTCATGAATTTGTTTATCGACCCAGTCTTCGAGGCGTGGGTAAACCTGATAAATATAGTTCAATTAATTTTGATATTGTTAGTCATAATCTTATGAATAGACCAATTAATGATGCTGAATGCCTTAAAGCCATTGATGAAATCATGCAAAAATTACCATGTTTCAAAATAAAAAATTCAACAACAATTATTATAATTAATCATTATGATATTTTGGATGCCGTATTATCATTTTCATTTGAAAATCATGGAATTGAAGAAAGTAAACGTCAAGAAATCTTTGGAGTTTTATCACAATTAGGAATTGAAAAATCTCTGAATGAAACTAAACAATTCTTACGAGAAGATTTAAAAGTCCCTCATACAGTAACTAAAGATTTAATTGATCAATTTGATTTTACCATTGCAGTTGATAAAGCATTACAAAAGTTTCAAAAGTTAATGGTTGATTCCGTTCATTTATTAAGAATTGAACGAGCCTTATCTTATATTAATAAAGTTATAAATATACTAGAAACTTTAGGAATTAAGAATTCTGTATATTTAAATCCCCTAAGTAATTATAATAGTAAATATTATAATTATGGAATTATGTTTCAAGCGTTATTTAGAATTGAAAAGAATCGGAAATTTCAAAGAATTGCCACTGGTGGTAGATATGATTCATTAATTAGTTCATTATCAAATCAAGATATTAGTAAATCCATAACTCAACATGCCGTAGGATTTTCATTAAATTCTACATTTATATTTTTATTAATGAAGAATTTAATTAATCGAAAAGTTAAATCAGTTGAATTTGATTATGATAATTGGAAGGGTAAACGATGTGATGTATTAATTCAAAGTTCAAGTTCAACTAATTCCCAATTACTTGAATCCAGTTATATGATTCTAAAGGAATTATGGGAAAGAAATATTAGTGTTGATATTTTAAATCCTGATCCTCAAGATGATGATATTGTCCGAGCTCGAGATGAAGGAGCTGATTGGTTAATTATAATCAAACAACCTAAATCTAAAGAAAAGGATAGAGATGGTAAAGAAAAGAAACGAATTAAAGCTAGTAGTAGAAGTTTTAAACCATTAAAAGTTCGAAATTTAATTCTGAATAAAGAAGCCGATTTAGAATATGATGAATTAATTGATTATTTAGAAGCTGAAATTGAAGAAAGAAATTTACAATTAGAAATTCTTCAATCAGAAGCTTCAGATCAACGTCATCAAAATATTAATGAATTAAATGATCTAACATTACTGGAAGATCTTGGACCTCTGTATTCACTTGAAATTGATCAACGAGCTATAGTGGTTCCTAATGAAGCTCCACGAGGTAGAAGAAATAATAAACGAGAAAAATGGGAATTAGAGAATGATTCTAAAATTGCTTCAGCTCAATTTATTAAACATATTTCAACATCTCCAGTTATAACTATTGATGTAAGAGATGAAGTACTTGATATGATAGCTATAACTTCAATTCAACAACAAGAAGAATGGATTAGAAAAGTTGTTTATTCCACCAATAATTTACCCAAGAGTTTTGCTTTAAATATCTATAATACTTTACAAAAGGAAAGTGCAAAGGGTCATAAATGGGCAGTATTATATTCACCAAAATCGGAAAAGACTGCCTTAATTGATTTACAACGGTGATAATGTCGTAATGATTATATAGATAAGTTAATAAGTTAATAAGTTAGTAAGTTATATATATTTAACGAGGATTATTCTATTAAAACCCAATTTTGAAAACATGTCAAAACATACAAGAAATGAACAAAGCAAGCTTATACCCAAGAAATAAATAAAGAAACAAAGAACTATCTGGCTTCTAGTTAAGGAGATGTTTGCTTTTTCAAATAATGACCTTTCCATTCCCAATACTCTTCTAATCTTAATTTCCCATAATTAGAATAATTAAAATCAATATTTGAAAGTTCACTTTGAATCATGGCCCAAATCCCCCAATAAAATCCTGGTAATCCATAAAATGTTGCAATTTCATCAATTAATTCTTCAACGTTATTCATAGGAGCATTTAAATCTCCTAAATAACCTCGAACCCATTTAACTAAGATTTCATTGGATTTATGAGGAGTTGGGATAGCACTTCTATCACAATTAAATCCTTGCCATTCAGCAAAATGATTAGCAATATCAAATGCTCGAGGGGCAGGTAACATATATTCATAATCAATAAATTTAATTGGATTATCTTCAATTGATGGTAAATTAATTAAAGGTTTTTGTAAATCAAAATCTTGAGGAATAATTACATTTCCTGATAATAAATCACAATGTGATGAAACAACAGGAGAATTTGATTTACTTAAATTTTCCTTTAACCAAGAAAATTCTTCTTGAATAATTGTCTTTAAATTGTCTTGACTAACTTCATGAGGTAAATTATCATTAAATGATGATATAAGATCAGGATTTATTGGAACTATATCTATCCAATCTTCTAATAATTCCCAAACATTTGAAATGAATTTCTTTTTAAATTTCTTATTCTTTAAACTACCAATTCCACTTCCACTACCACTTCCACTTCCACCATTTGATGATTTTAATTGTAATTTTAAATTCATTGAAAATGTTCGTAATTTTTCAACTCCATTTTCAATTAATTTATAATCTAATTTCTTATGCCAATTACCTAAATTTTGGGCAATTAATGGGAAAAGATTTTCATTTGATAATTCATTTGGTTCTAATGATCTTCCAGATAAATAACCATATACTAAACCATTTTTAAATCGAGAAAATATTGGAGGAGCTAAACCTAATGAATTAAGTATAAGATGCAGAATGAATTCTCGATGACGATCAATAATTAAATTGGTTCCATGACCATATACTCTTATTAATACTGTTTCATTTAAATCTTGATTTGTACAAGATAATAACATATTAGTTATACCACCAGTTAATTGTTTAAGATTTATAACATCTTTTGGTGACCAAGTAGGAAAGATTTTAATTAATAAACCTTTTAATTCTTTAAATTCAGTATTAAGATTTTCTGATAAATTAATTATAAGTCGAGGTAAATAAATTGCATGAGTTGAATAATTATTAATTATAGCTGGTAAATTTAATTCGGAAGATGTTTGACTTGAAGTTTGAGATGGAGGAATTAAAGTTTGATTATTTTGACTATGATGAATATGATGATTTTGAAGATTATTATTAGTTGGAATTGCAAGTGAAAGTGGTGGAGATCCCGTATGTAATGTTGCATTACTAAGAGTTGGAGAATCTAATTCTAAATCAGATAATGATGGATTATTTAAACTATAAAGTAAATTTTTATTCTTTAAATATAATTTATCGGGAGTAAAATCTGCTTCATCATTTTGTTTAGATGTATTATCTAATGCAATAAAATTATCAGAAAAGCTATTAAATGAATTGATTGGTACACAATGAACATCTTTATCTGATATAAAACAATAAGCTGAAGATGATGGTAAATTCACTTGAGTTGGAATTGAGGTGGAACTTGAAGTTGATGCTGGAGTTACAGGAGCTGCTGTAGTTGACAGATTATTTGTAGAAGGAGAAGTTGAATAATCTAATGCCATGATTTGATTTAATTTATCAATGAATACCCCCTATCATAAACTATAGTTTATTAGGGAAACGGGAAAAGTTTTCAAAGCAAAGCAAAGCAAAGCAAAGCAAATAATGCAGTTATATAGTAAAAGATCTATAATGGATAATAAAAATTATAAATTGTAATAGTTTTATAATTTTTATGAATGCAGTAACGTACGGCGAGATAACTATGAAATTAGCGAGCTTTTTATGGGACACGAAAAATCAGTCTATCCAGTAAGGAATGTCAAGTACAATAATTAAACACAGACAAAATGATCAAACAATGTTGATAAAGTTTCTGAATTTGGTTATTAACTACTTATAAAGTTATTTTATATAATTTTGGTAGATTAATTATAAAATCTGATAGTTTCCCCTATAAATGGTTAGGCCCGCTTTTGGTGAATTTTTATGAACTGCTCCCTAGTTCCTGTATATGGGGTCCACCGATTAAGAGACATTTGTCGTCGGTAAAGAACACACATGCCACCGTTTTCATATAACTCGCACGACTTTTACCTTAATTGGGCCTTACCGATTAGGGCAATTGTAATGGTTAGTTGAATTTTATAGTTTCTAAGTTAGGATAAATTAATTTTTGGGGTCAAACTACTATAACTAGAATTGTTATTTGAATCTGTTAAATAATCGATTTACGATTGGATAGAACGTCTATTCCCAACATTTCTGTTGTTCCACAAACCTCGTTATACTTTTCTAAATAGTCTAATCTGTTTATATAGAAATAGACACAATACCTATGTAATTATTATAACTTGAACTATTACAACTTTACTATTTTAACTTGTAAATACTGAAAAAACTGCATCTTGGAACCACTGCTATTCGTTTGTCATTTATTTGCAACTTGTTATTTGTAACTTGTAATATGTGTAGCTCTAACTATTGATTTTTAATTTTTTTGGGCTAACCGGGCAAATAGTATTCAAACCAGGCAATATTACGTCGATTTATATATATTACATGTTTCCTTTGAATTAGCCAATTATCGATACCCTGTCATCTAGTTCACATATTAACCCCTCCTGCGGAAAAGTTAATGCACAACTGATGGGTGATTTCTGTTTACCTATACAAGTTTTTCTTGTATAACATGCAATGTCTTGTTTATATTAAAAACAAATGGATGAAGAAATTGACAGGAAAACAAGAAAGTAATCAATACATGACCCCCTCATTTATATATGCTTAAGATAAACTACAATGTTACGAATCCACTGGGCCTTGCGCTTTGAAGTTCAGAGACTGTATTTTGCAGTTAAATCGTTGCACTATTTTTTGCGAGCAGACGCGCCGCAACTATCCATCTACTAAACAATTACGAACTAAGTACATAGCACTAATAAATAAAAGCTCACCAAACCCTCACTAAATACCAACTATTGTAAATTATAATCAATGTATGGAGAAATAGCGAACAAGTTAATACTCGATGCCAAACGTACGCAGAATCTCTCGGAAATACCCCTATATCAAACTGATCTAGTAAAGGATATCCTTAAAGAAATTCAAGATTTAAATAATGATTCTGAATACTTAATAGAACAACAACAACAGTTGGAAGAAGAACCACTTACTGAAGAAGAAATGAAAATTAATCAATGTCAAATATTTGTAACTCAATTATCTATGAGACGAAATAAGCGATGTTTACTTGCTTATGAACGTTTAAGAAGTGAGAAAATAGTGGAATTCTCATGGTTAAATGTTAATCCCATAATTGATTCATCAACTTCAACATCATCAGGTTCAGGTTCAGGTTCAGGGAATAGTCTTAATAATTCCAAATCAAAATCTTCAGGTACGGATTCAAATTCAATTTATAATAATTATACAACTCTGTTAACTATAGATAATTTAAATCATGCTGAACAAGATTATTATAAAGGATATCAAGATTTAATTCTTAATTATAAATCTAAATTTTCAGATATAGATTTATCAGGAGATCTTGAACCTCCTACTAATATCTTTATTGATGTTAGAGTATTAAAAGATGCTGGAGAAGTACAAACTGAATATGGATCATTTAATTTAATTAAAGATTCTCAATTTTATGTAAGAAAGTCAGATGTTGATCGATTGATTCAACAAGGTTATTTAGAAGAATTATAATAATACAATATGTAGTTAGATATATTTACTTTTTATGTTCTATACGTCTTCAAACAAATCATCATCTTCGTCATTAGGAACTTCACCTTCAGATTTAACATTAGCTGTAGAAGTATCTTCATTATTAAAACTAGTAACCTTAACTTCATTATCATTTTCTACCTCCACATCCCTTTCAGTCACATTTGATGTTACGAGCGATTCTGTAGCAGGTTTTTCTTCCACTGCATCTTCCATCTCTACATCTACATCGTCACTCTTAAGTTCTTTGGCTACTTCCTCAACCGAGATAGCTTGTTTATCATCGGTCTCAAACTCATCATCTTCATTGTTATCATTATTCTCATCCTCATTTTCATTCTCCTCTTTAATCCCCAACACATTATCCAATTGCTTTAAAGATTCATTCAATTTCTTAGATCCTAGACTAGTATTCTTCTGTTCTACTCCAATTGGTAATATCATCACACCATCCTTATTCTTGTCATACACTCCTATATTATCATCCATAATCTTTACTTCCTTACGTAAATCTATTGCCACTTTACTCAATATGTTATATACATTTTCTGTTTGTTCAGATACTTGATCTTTCAAGTTCTCTATATTATGACTTTGCTTAGATGTTGAGTAGGTCTGGAATAAACTTGATATACCATCCAATAACGATACAATTTTACAATCTATTTCATATAACGCATCTATCCTCTCTTGAACATATGTATCTGCCTTTTCATCAATTATAGACATATTTATTCTTTATAAATTATACTCGTGATTACGCTTGTAACTATACTTGGTGGTTTTTTTAATGCCCTTATCTGAAAATGAAAAATTTCAGTGAGCCCTCGGGGAACAAATATGAAAAGTTGATGTTTGCCAAAGACTGTATGTCTAATATATATATAAATAATAACTATATAACATATAATATATAACATATAACAAATGCCGATTGATCTCGGATTGGCAAGGATATCCAAATTGTTAAAGCATTTAAATAATCCTCATATAAATGCATTTAAATCAATTCATATAGCTGGTACAAATGGTAAAGGATCTACTATAGCTTATCTTAGCTCAATATTAACTCAATCTAGAATTCCTAATGGAAGGTTCACATCTCCTCATATGCTTTATTATAATGATTGTATATCGATTAATAATGAAATATATCCCTGGGATAAGTTTAAAAAGGTTAATGATTTCATACTTGAACAAAATTCATTATTACAATTAGGATGTACAGAATTTGAATTATTAACTGTAACTGCATTTAAAATATTTGAATTAGAAAAAATAGATATAGCTATTATAGAAGTAGGATTAGGAGGTAGATTAGATGCAACTAATGTATTAGAACCATATTCTGAAACGTCAAAAGGTGGAGTTATTGCTAGTGGTATAACCAAAATAGGATTTGATCATGAAAATTTACTTGGACATACATTATCAGCAATTGCCTTTGAAAAAGCTGGAATTATAAAAGCAGGAATTCCATGTGTAGTTGATAGATCAAATAATAAAGAAGTTATACAAGTTATACAAGAAAAGGCACAACAACAATCATCAGATATTTATCTTGTTGATGGTATAAATGAATCATCTCCACCTCCAACATTATCAGATTTTAAATTATCTACTGCAAAAGAAGTTTTGAAATCTTCACCTTTAAGAGGGGATTATCAATTACAAAATTTGAGTATATCTCTCAAAATTATTGAATTATTAACTATAACTAATCATATAAATTTAACCTTAGAGCAAATAAAAGAAGGGATAAAACATACTTCATGGCCTGGTAGACTTCAACAAATAACTATTCCTACCCTTAATAATTTATCTATCTTATTAGATGGAGCTCATAATGAAAGTGCTGCTATAGAACTTGGAAAATTTCTTGATATTGAGAGACATAATAATAATAATAATAATAATAATAATAATAGTGGAATTATATTTATAATTGCTATGACATCAGGTAAGAATATTAAATCAATTCTTAGTCATATAGTAGATAAAGAAAAAGATACAATAATTGTGACTGCTTTTAGTCAACCTGATCAAATGCCCTGGATTCAAAGTTATGATATAAAATATCTTCAACATGAAGCATCACTTTATGTTAATGACGTAGATCCATTAATTGAAACAAATATATCTAATGTACTTAAACATGTGGCAACTAATTATAGACACAAGAATGACACTAGACCTATAGTACTTTGTGGCAGCTTATATTTATGTGGGGATGTACTTCGCTACATTGAAGCAGCCACCTCGTAAATATTATTAAGATTAATATTATTAGTATTATTATTATAATTAATATTATTATTAGCGAGTCCGGAAAAATATATACATCAAAACGCGCGTTACGGAGTAGACTGAAAAAATACCTTTGTAGAGATCGATATACGAACTGATCCACCATTCAGTTCATATATTATTCCATTGACCAGTGATCAGTAACCAGGTGACCATGGCTGCTATATCTGATTTTGAGAAGCAACGGCAGGAGAATATTCAAAGAAATCGAGAACTTCTAAAACAATTGAATCTTGATACAATTAGTCAATCTATTTCTAATGAAGTTCCTGAAAAAAGAGATACTAAGAAGAGAAGAGTTGCAAGTAAAGCAAGACCTGTTAAACGAGAACCAATTGAACCTTCAAGAAGGTCACGTCGTTTGGCAGGAATACAGTCTGAACTAGACAATCCAGAAGAATTTGCCAAAATTAAACAAGAAGAGGATGAAAAGGAAAGACAGAAACAAGAATTAGAGAGATTACGTAGAACGCGTCTACTTGGAGATTTCAGTCTTATGGATCTTGTAACTGATAAGAAACTGGGTAATTGGGTATTTGAAAATAAAGTAATTAAGAAAGAAGATGAAGAAGAAGATAAAATTGAAAATAATCAAGAAACTGTAACTGTACCACTTGATGAAGATAATAAAGCTCTTGATCTTTTAAGAAGTTTAGGAGATAAATTCTCAGCTGGAGATTTCTATGAAGAACTTCGAAAAGTTCCAATAAATAATGATAAAGATATAGAAATTAAACGTAAAGAATTTGATAATTTAAAAATCTATGAAAGATTCGATCCTTTAGATATTAAATTAGCTCATTATAGAATTACATCAATTAATTTTCATCCATCAACTACTGATAGAGTTGTAATGGCAGGTGATACTAATGGGAATGTTGGTATCTGGGCTGTTGATTCAAATAAGGAGGCAGATGAACCACTTGTTTCTATACTTAAACCTCATGGTAAATCTATTTCCAAAATATTAACTCCAGTACAATCTCCTTCAAAGATTTATACATCATCATATGATGGATCGGTTCGACAATTGGATTTAAATAAACTTGAATCGAGTGAATTAGCTTATTTGAATGATCCTATTGAATCTGGAGATTATGCATTGGGGATTTCAGATATTAATCAATGTAGAGATAATCCTCATATTTTATATATGACTACATTATCTGGTAACTTTTATCGTTATGATACAAGAACTAAATTCAAATCTCCAGGCATGAAGGATTTATTAAGACTTCATGATAAAAAAATCGGGGCCTTTACAATTAACCCCAATGCATCATATCAAATAGCTACAGCTTCATTAGATAGATCATTAAGAATATGGGATTTAAGAAATACTTCGAAACTAAATGCATCATGGTCTGAATATGAAAATCAAGTATCTCCTCATCTTTATGGTAAATATATTTCAAGACTTTCAGTTTCAACTGTTGATTGGAATCTTGATAATAGATTAGTATGTAATGGATATGATGATAGTATAAATTTATTTGATTTTAGTGGTTCTGAAAAGAATTCAACTCCAATTACTAAATGGTCTACAAAATATACTGTATCTAAATCACCGGAAATTGATACGGCTGATTTTAAACCATTTAATAAGATAAGGCATAATTGTCAAACTGGTCGTTGGGTATCAATTCTTAAAGCTAGATGGCAATATTCTCCTCAAGATGGAGTTCAAAAATTTATAATTGCAAATATGAATAGAGGGTTAGATATTTATGATCAAAAGGGTCAAATATTAGCTCATTTATCGGATTCAGTAGGAGCAGTTCCAGCTGTTTGTACTTTACATCCAACTCAGAATTGGGCTGTAGGAGGTAGTGCTAGTGGGAAAATATACCTATTTAATTAGTTAGAAATAGTTTTTAATATACAGCATATATTAATTTAATTAATATAAAATTTATATGTATGAGAAGTTTGTTAATTGTTCTTAAAATTATGATTAAAATAAATCAAACCATTTAAGAAGTCATAACTTGCCAGACTCTGATAACGTTATCAGTGTAACCGACAAATAAGTTTTGACCATCAGCAGACCAAGCTAAAGAGATAGCTTCTGGAGCCTTAGCATCAGATTCTGGTTTTAATTCATCTAATAAGTCTCTTTCTTGTAATTTGAAAATCTTAACACCGGTGGAAGTGGCAGCAGCTAACCAGTATCTGTTTGGAGAGAAAGCTAAAGCATGAACTTCAGCATTAGCATTCAAGGTGTATAAGGTTTCATTTGAGTTTAAGTCCCATAATAAAATGGTACCATCTTTACCAGCAGATGAACATAATGATCCATCTGGAGATAAGGTAATACAAGAAACGTAACCGGTGTGACCAATGAAATCAGCATTGACAGAGTAGTCAAGTAAATCCCAAGACTAGAATTTTAAAGTTAGTAAACTTTTGTTATCAATTGATAGAAACTTACAAATTTAATTGTTAATGATCTATGACATCAGAGATCTTGGTGATAAAGATATGTCTCATTCGAAGCTGGCGAGCAACGTCTGAAGTAGCAAATATGAAATACATCATTTGGAATATTCATCAACAATCAATTTGTAATAAATAAAGTAATAAAGAAGAAGAAAAAGAAATCTTCTTTAAAAAGAAAGAATTAAAAACATACCTTAACAGTCTTATCCCAAGAAGCAGAGATAACAGTAGAGGATTCATCAGCTGGAGAAATTCTAACAGCAGAGACCCAGTCTTGGTGACCAGTTAAAGTGGCCATACATTCACCAATGGTGTTCCAGACTTTAACGGTCTTATCACGAGAAGCAGAGACAATTTGTCTTAAGTTCTTAGCAATAGAGACAGATAAAACATCACCAGTGTGACCAACGAATCTTTGAGTAGTTTCACCAGATTCTAAGTCCCATAATCTTAAAGTTTTATCCCAAGAAGCAGATAAAGCATAAGCACCATCAGCAGAGATAGTAACATCTTGAACAATGTGAGAGTGACCTTTAAAAGATTTCTTTGGGACACCATATTGGGTACCACCAGTTAATTGCCATCTAATTAAAGTCTTATCTCTTGAACCAGATAATAATAAATCTGGATGAGCTGGGGTGGTGGCTAAGGAAGTAACCCAACCGTTGTGGCCTTCTAAAGAACCAACTAAAGCTAAAACTTCTTGATCAGACATAGTAATGATTATTAGTTTATTGTATAAGAAAAATTCTTAACTATATAGATTGATCTCCTAAAAACGTTCTCAAAAATTTTTCAGCCAGAAGGAATTGAGTACGATGGTTGAAAAATTTTTAGTGTGTGTATCATGTGACCGAGTGCAGGCGTTTTTCAAAAGTGAACTAAAAGAAACTAGTTCAGCGTTCTGAAATTAACTCTTAGACCGTTCTCGGTATTACACATGTTGGAGGTGACTGTTTTCTTGCCGAGATACATGCAGGATAGGATATGTTTGAACCACACAGTGTGCGGCGTGCGGCGTGCGGCGTGAGGATTGTCGCGGCTTGCGGCTCCATCCTCTTCTCTTCTCTTGTGTCCCCTATTTGGTTATAGTTAAAGATCCATGACGCAATGCACTCCAGGTTTTCTTACCCTATTGAGGTAGGTGTCTTGTTCGATAAGGCTGACATTGAATAACAATATTATTATACTATTATTATTATATTATATTATATTATTATTATATTGCATGATAAAATGGTAAGTAAGAATGATATTAAAATAGTTGTATTTGGAGGAGGAACCGCCACTAATGAGTTAGTACCATTATTTCGATGTTTAACTCCAAATGTAACATATATATTACCTATTCTGGATAATGGAGGTTCAACATCAGAAATTATAAGAGTTATTGGAGGTCCAGCATTAGGTGATGTAAGATCAAGATTAACTAGACTTATCCCAAATCATCAAGAATCTTTAAGACAACTTTTAACATTTAGATTATCATCAGATCCAATAATTGCAAAAGAAGAATGGAATTCAATAGTTGATGGAACTCATAAATTATGGTTAAATATTAATCAATCAACTAAAGAAATATTTCGATCATTCTTTATTCATATTCATGTTGAATTATTAAAGAGATCAAAATATCAATATTCTCAAACATCTTCAAAGAAACAATTTAGATATGAATTAGCTAATGTAGGAAATTTATTTTTAACTGGAGTAAGATTATTCTTAGGTTCACTTGATTCAACTATTGAATTATTTAGTAAATTAACTGATATTGATAATCTGATTAGAGTTTTACCTTGTATTAATACAAATTTTACTTATCATATAAGTGCATTACTTGAAAATGGTTTAATTATAACTGGTCAATCTCAAATATCTCATCCATCTCATAGAGATATTAAAAGAGATATTTATCCACCTCCAATTAATACAACAAGACCTCCAACTCCAACAGAAAATATGATAAGAACAAATTATTTTGGTACTCCAGCATTAGATGGAATAAATATTGATATTCCAATAAATGAAGTAGCACTTTCAATATCAAGAAATTCTCATCTTTTATCTGATGATGATGATGAAGATGCAGAAGAATTAGGAAATATTCCTCAATATATTCATCCAGACCTTAAGAAATCTCAATTACATTTTAATAAAGATGATATAGAACCATTACTTTCTCCAATTAAAAGAATCTTTTATGTATCACCTTATGGTCAAGAAATAAAACCTACAGCTCCAACTACAGTTACATCAACTATAGCAGAATCAGATGTTTTAATATATTCTATTGGATCTCTTATGACTAGTATAGTTCCTATTATAATTTTAAAAGGTATTGGAAAATCTATTGCAATTAATAAGAATAACAAACATAAAATCCTATTATTAAATGGTTGTCACGATAGAGAAACTTTTGGAATGAAAGCTGTAGATTTTTTAAGAGTAATAGTTCAACTGGCAAGATATTCTGAGCAGGCTCAGTATTATAATGTTGATGATATTAACTGGAATGATTATATAACTGATTTAGTTTATATGAAAAATTCATCTATACATGTTGATAAAGAATATTTAGAAAGAGTTAAGAATATTAAGTGTACGGAAATAGATAGATTTGAAGATACAGATGTTTATGATCTTGATAGTTTACAAAAGGAATTAGCACTTATAATAAATAAGGATTAATTAATTTGTATTTATATATATAAATATAGATATATATATATTAATCAATCATACCAAACTTTGATTAATTCTTCTGAAACTGCCGAAGGAGTCAATACTCCCAAGTCAGTAATTAATGCAGTAATGTATTCATGAGGTGTAAAATCTATTAAATGAGTTTTTAAATGATCACGATCTTTTAATTCTTCGCTATTAGCATCTTCTATTATTTTAGCAATATTATCTGGTAAATCATTAGGAGCTAATGGGAAAAGTCTAACGAATTTATGAGATTCAGTTACCACATAAAATGGTTTATTATTAGTCTTTGCTAAACATCCAATTTGATAAGAACCTATATGATTTATTATTCCACCACTTTCTGCTACACCTTCAGCTCCTACTAATATTTTATCAACTTTATGAATAACATAACCTACTGCATTATCAACTATTACTTCAACAGGAATATCAGCTTCTCTTAATAATTTAGCCATATGATAACCCTTTTCTGTTGGTCTTGATTCAGTAACTATGACTCTAAATCGAATTAATTTTTCAGTTCTTGCCTTTAATAATAAATGATATACTACTCGAGAATATGAATGAACTAATATAGTATCATCATCTTTTATAAATGGAATCCCAAATTCAGCCAGTTTTTCTCTTGATTCTTTAGCTCTTTGAACAAATAATTCACCATTTTCAACAAGATTAGTTTTACATGATTCCCAATCTCTATATAAATTTGTATTTCTTAATACAAATCTCATAAATAAATCACAACCTGCAGAAAGTGAAATTGCATTAGGAATAGATCTTTTTAATGTATCTATATTAGATTTAACTAAATTAATTAATTCAGATGATGTAGATGGTTGTTTAACTCTTAACATTGTAACCAATGATTCAATGGCTGCTATAGGCATAGTTAAATCATGATCTTCTTCTAAAAACTTAAGGTAAGTCTTTGTAATATCAAACGCTTCTTCTTTATTACTCATTGATCCTCCTTTTTATTATGGGGTATATTCTAACTAATATTAACTACCAGTACGTAGTCTTTACTTAACATGATATTTGTAAAAATTATATGAAAATTATGTGTCATTTCCGGGTACTGCCATTGACAAATCTTGGTGGAGGCACGTGAGCGAAGAGCGAGTTCCGACCTCCAGCTTTTAAATTTTTTTAAACATTTCATCTTTTTCAATATATACACTAAAGAACGCAACATCTAATATAACACATATATAATATATAAATCCACGACTAATAATGTCAAATCAACTATTTATAGAGGAAGATGAAGATACAAATATAGTGGCAGATCCAGAAATAAATATTTCACCAGATCATGAAGAAGATCCAATTATAGAATCAATTCCTATAGTACTAAATGATATATCATCAGATCAAAATAATAAATTTCAAGTTATACAATATCCTGGACGTCAAAAAAATAGACCATTACAAGGAAACTTTTATAAGGCTAGTGTTAAGACAGTTACGAATTTTCTTGAAGTAAAAATGCCATTAGATACAACTAAATTCTTTAATGGACATAAAATAGATGATTGGGGTGAAGATATTGGTGAACAAACATTAAATGGAGTACTTAATAAAACTGAAGGTGGATTATATGCTGCCAAAATAATTAAACAAGATGGTCATAAGAAAATAGTATTGGTACCTATTGATAGTACTGCTCAATTAAGAGCTTCATTTAAATATATTGATGATGTAGATGCAAATAATCAAGCACAAAGAAAAGCTGAAGCAACAGACACAACTAAAAGTACAAATATTCAAATTCTTCAAACTGCTTCAAAATCAGGAGCTCAAATCACTCATGGTGACGGGTTTGGTAATGCCTTGGGAGAATCTTTAAAGCATATAAAGAAATTCGAAGAAGAAGAATGGGCAGGTTTGAAATGGGAATCTGCTGATGGAACAATGGCTACCAGTATTCGACAAGAAGCGTTTTTAAATGCTCCTGATTCAGAATTAATAACTGAATCAGATTTAATGAGTTATGTAGATGACTTAACTAGATCATAATTTATGTATAATATAATATAATATAACTATTCTATTAAAATTCACGTGAGAGCATCATGCGGCTCACAAAAAATTATATAATACAAGTACTGTAAATATATTTTCATCTCCATATTATACAAACTATTATTATAGAAAGTTAGTATAAGTTATATATAATGGAAGATGACGATGGATTGTTGTTGAATTTTGCGATTCCTGACAATAGCACTGTTAAACATTCTAATCAAACATCTAAAGTTAGTGGAGGAAAATGGAAAGATCGTCGTAAACTTCAATTATCTTTACAAGGTAGAGGTAGAAATGTTAGAAAATCTAATGGAGCAGCCTCTGGAGTTAATAATAGTAAGATCATTAGTTCAAGACTTGATAAAAGTACTGAGAATAAAGAAAAGCCTCAAGATAATCATAAAGTTATAGAATCTCATAAAGAATCTCAAGCTCCTCCATTGAAGAAAACTAAATTTAGTGAATCTAAAGGAGAATTTGGTGGGAAGAATAATTCATATGTTTCATCATTATTTACTTCTAATAAGTCCAGTACTTTGAAAACCAAACCTGAAGTTAAAGAAGTAACGTATTTAGCCTCAAATGCACCACTTAAAGATGCCACATCATTTGGAGGATTAGGACTTAATGATAAATTAGTAAATCATTTAGAAACTACTTTAAGATTTAAACATCCAACTAGTGTACAAAAGGCAGTTTTACCAAGTATGTTAACTGTAGAAAGAGATTTATTTATTAAATCTCAAACTGGTTCTGGTAAAACTTTAGCATTTGTTTTACCAATAATTCATAAATTAATGATGGAAAATAAACATAAAATTACAAGAGAATCAGGACTTTTTGCTATAATTCTTACTCCTACCAGAGAATTAGCCACTCAAATTTATGGAGTTTTAGAATCAATTAATCGTTGTTGTCATACAATTGTACCAGGTATAGTTATTGGAGGTGAAAAGAAGAAATCAGAAAAGGCTAGAATTAGAAAAGGAGTAAATATTTTAGTTGCAACTCCAGGTAGATTAGCTGATCATTTTGAAAATACTACTTCATTAGATATTAGTCAATTAAGATGGTTAATATTAGATGAAGGAGATAAATTAGTTGAATTAGGATTTCAAGAAACAATTACTCAAATTACTGATAAAATTACAAAAAGTTCTAAAATAATGGATACATTAAATAAATGGCAAGGATTACCATCTAAAAGAATTAATATTTTATGTTCGGCAACTATACAAGATACTGTTAAAGAATTAGGTAAAGTTGTATTACATAATCCTGAATTAATTAATTTAGAAAATAAGAATATAGCAACAGATTTTACTACTGATTCACATGCTTTAACTACTGCTCCAGATCAATTAATTCAAAATATATTAGTAGTGCCGCCAAAGTTAAGATTAGTTGCATTAGCAGCTATGTTAAAAAAATCAACTATGGAAGTCGGTGAAGGTAGTAATAGAACAATTGTTTTCTTTTCATGTTCTGATTCGGTTAATTTCCATTTTGATATCTTTACTAGAAATGGTACTAATCCTAATAGTAAACATAAACATAAAGATGAAGATGGCGATAATGAAGAAGATATTGAAGAAGTAGATACAAGTATATCTACATCTCCATTAATTGCCAAGAGTACTATGATATATAAATTACATGGATCAATGACTCAACAATTAAGAACAACTACATTAAATGCTTTTCTTAAGGATACAAGTCATAAACATACTATATTATTTTGTACAGATGTTGCATCACGTGGTCTTGATATGCCTAATATTTCAAATGTCATTGAATTTGATCCTCCATTTACAGTAGATGATCATTTACATAGAATTGGTAGATCAGCAAGAGTCGGTAATAAAGGTAAAGCTGCATTATTCTTACTTCCTGGAACTGAAGAAGGATATGTAGATGGTAAACTTCAAGTTGTACATCCAAAGGAAGGAAGTTTAAAAATTATATCTTATGAAAATGTATTAAAGGATGGATTTGCTGAAGTAGAAGAAGAAGAAGAAGTAGAATATCAAGATAAAAGATCTAAGAAAGTAGATCCAAAACATAAACAAGGTAAATGGGATATACATGCCACTACTTGGCATTTAGAAGTTGAAAGATGGTTATTAGAAGATAGTAGTGCTCATGAAAGAGCTGTACAAGCATTTACTTCTCATATAAGAGCTTATGCAACTCATTTATCTTCAGAAAGAAATTTCTTTAATGTTAAATTATTACACTTGGGACATTTAGCTAAAAGTTTTGGATTAAGAGAAACTCCAAAGAAATTAGGTAAATCAGTTGGTTCTAATACTGGTATACAAGAAGGATCTAAGAAAGTTAAAAAAGAAGATCCTAGAAAGAAAATGTTAAGAATTGCAAGATTGGCTGTTAAATCTTCAAGTTCGGAATTTAATTATTAGACATGTATGTATATTTAATGAAACGTTTCACTCTTAAATACTATTTCTGTAACCTTCTATTTGCCATAACCCATGATTTTCACCTAATAAATATCCAATGTTACGGACTTGATAATAATCATCCTTAATAGATATATTCTCAATAACATCATCTAAGAGTATAGCCTTGCCAACAGCAATTCCATCTCCCAAACCAGGATGGGCTACATTAACTATATGTAAATGGAAATGATAATAAGATGGTTGATAATGTATAAATATTCTAACTTGATCTTGACTTAATGGATACTTTTGTTCAACTAACTGTAATATGGTAGATTTTAATTGTTTAAGAAAATCAAGATGCAGACCATTTAAATCTCTAATAGAAGAAATATCCTTTCTATTAACAATACAACATAAATATAATGATTGAAGATTTAAAGTATCCCATTTCATATCTGGGAGTAATACAAACCCTAATTGAGGATGTTTATCATGATGAATAAATGTCTCTGATTCCTTTCCTTCAAATAATATATTATATACCCATTTAATTCGATCACCTTTCATAGTTTCTATATATGGTATCACATATTTCTTATACATATCAGGGGTTTCAATTATATAATGAACTTGTTGAGTACAATACTTCTTTATATGAGTAGCTGTAGCAGGATAAATTAAATTTAATTTAGCAGTAGGAAATTCATTTAATGTTTGTTCTAATAAAACATTTGACCAATAATATACATCATTATGGTTTATTATTACTGAATCTTTTACTAATTTGTTGAGATCAGTTTCATGATCGGAATCGAATAAGAAATGAGATTTTTCAAGTGATATGATGGCATCTTGAGAGTCAATTGTACCTAATAAGACAATTGACTTTGTTTGAGGATCTGATTTGAGAAGCTCCTTAAATTGGAACTTGTTAACAAATTCATTTACAGACATTGGACTATGTACTTACTTGAACAAATGTTACAGTATTATTCTTTGTAGTAGGATTTTTCACTTTCGATATATTAACAATATTTATTTCGCGACATTCATCTTTTGTAGACATAACTATTAACTACTTAATTCATACTCTGTATATTCGTTTATATATTAATATAATTTAATATGCTACTATGTAGACTAACTTTTACTTGAAGGTACAAATCTTAAAGATTCATAATCTGGACTAATTGACTTAATATCATCTATTGGTTGGGGCATGCCAGTCTCTATTGATTTCATTACAGCATTAATACAGAGGGTTGCAGATATACCATCATCAGCCGTACATAATGGTTCACATTTACCCTTTATAACATCAATAAAGTGATCTAATTGATTGTCAAATGGTAAATTACCTCTTAATTCATCGATATCTTTAACTAATGATTCCTTAGTAATGGGATGTAACCAAGAATTCTTTTCATCTGTTTCTGATTTATCTTGATGAAATAAGTTAAGATCAGGTACTGATAATGTGCCTTTTGAACCAAAAATTCTATATAACCCTTGCGCATCTTCATGAAATGGTACTGTTGGATTTTCACCAGTACTACTCTCAAAGTTAAATGGTGATGTAACATTATCTGAACAAATAAAAGTTCCAGTTATACCATTTTTAAATCTTATTGTTAACGCAGCACCTTCATCGACATTTGTATATTGGGTTCTTTGCTTTTTTAATACTTCTGCATAAATCTTTTCAATCGGTCCAAATAAGAATTGAAGAATATCCAAGTCATGAACCAAATTAATCAATAATGGTCCACCACCAGTTGAAACATCTGTTCTCCATAATCCTTGTTCAAAATATGATTGAGGCTTACGTAAAGTCCAAGTACCTTGAATGGCTATTATATCACCCAATTTACTATTATCACTATTAATTTGCTTTTTTGTTTCCACAATAAATGGATTGAATCGGCGATGATGACCAACTAATAACTTGACATTTTTAGATTCAGTATAATTTTTAAGAGCTTTAGCTTCTTGTGGATTCGAGCTAAGAGGTTTTTCTACCAAAAGATTAATACCATAATAAGCCAATTCGGCACTTACTTTAACATGAGTATGATTTGGAGTTGCGACAATGGCTCCATCAGGTAGAGGGAATGAATTTTCTTCACAATAGTCAATGACGTCTTTGATGCATTTAAAATAATTGGTATTAAACTTTTGAGCTACATCTTTTGCAGCTGGAGAAGGATCCACAAAACCAAAGAGTTCAGCTTGTGGATTCTTTACGACATGTTCTGCATGTCTTGGTCCGATTAATCCAGCACCTATAACTAATATTTGAATAGGATAAATAGCAATCATTGTATGTTTAAGGGATTAGCGAAAGAGTTTGAGTAATGAGGGTAGTCTAGATGACTTTTAAATGATTCAAATGCAAAATAATAACAACGGAATGACTGGAAACAACAATATATTTATAGATTGATAAATAAATAACTTGAGGTTGAATGCAAAATAGGATAATGAATATCTTAACAGGTTATATGATATTGCTCATACCAGGATATTTCTAATGGCTAAAAGGTATATTTAATATATAAAAGTAAAGCCAATAAATTAAGTGCAAACCTTTGAGACAAGTGATTTGATAATTAAAAAGTTCAGTCAAGTGGAAGAATGATTAGGTTAAATGGTTTTTAAGATGGATAAATGAAACAAAAAGATACAAAGAAATATAAATAAAGAAAAATCAAAAACAATATTTATTACTTGAAACAAAATTATATAAACTGCAACCACATTAAAAATGTTAATGCTATATATTTCACCATATAATTTTTATTGCACCTTTATGCTGCTTTACCCCAGAAGTACGAAAATTTTTCACAGCATTTCATTTCTTTTTTTTAGTGAGCATAGTTCGCCTTTCCACAAAAAAGAAATTTAAGAAACAATTTTTAACCGGCAGCGGCCAAATTATTATGATTCATATTCTTTTTGCCGCGCTTAACTATGCGATGTTTCACTAGAGACATTTGCAGTTGATGAGCCAACTTAATTTTTTTTATATCATGACACATATCTTGTAAGCCATAGTCATCCGACTAGTCGATCTTTCTTTATGATGACTTAACTACCGACAAAACTGGAATTATTGTAAACGTATTATTTTTACTATTAAACATGTGGCTATAATAAAGAGTCATAAAAATAATACCGGAGGAAATTACGGAGTAATTTTTTTATTTTCCTTAATAGGTGAGCTAGCCCAAGTTAAGTCTATTGGAGGAGTGATGCATATCATGTATAAATCCAACAATATACATGTACCATATAGACTTGACAATATAGTATTTTGCGGGGCAATCACCAATTACAATTCCCCCTCGATATTACCCCCAAATAAGAAAGTTAACCTTGGCTAAATGACTTTATAAATATATTTAGGCTTAATGCTTTTCCCCCACATTAGCAAAATGAGCTGCAATGAATTTATAGAATTTATAGTGCGAATAAAATTGTCGGTACAGATATGTCTTACAATTTTGTTCTAGAATTATACTCGTACATTCATTCATTCATTCATTCATTCATTCATTCATTCATTGCCCCACAATTGTCTATCTTAATTAACGGAATAGTTCATATATCAGCGATGGTAATAGTTCTATTTCGGCTACGTTAGACTAATGAGTTATTTCAAATAAACGACTTAAATTCGACTAAATGATATGTCATAAAAGTTACGACATTTTCCTAAACGCGACATTTTCTTAGCACTAACAGTAAACAAACCAACTGGAAAGAAATTTAGCAGCCCAGTATAGTGAATACCAAAGACAAATGCAATCTATGATGGTTACATCATCAAAATCAGTATAGTTTTAATTCATAATAACTAAAATTATTATCCATAGTTGTAATGTCGTTTGATATCAATTGGGAAAAATTGAATGAAGATGAATCAATCAATGAATCAATTAAAGAATTTTTAGATCGACAATTCAGAAGTATTTCTTTACCATCATATATATCTGGACTTTCTGTAAATAATTTCAGTCTTGGAGATATCCTGCCAGAAGTAATAGTGCGACATGTTGGAGATCCATTTGAACAATTTTATGATGATGAGGAGGAGGATGAGCAGGATGAAAAAGATGAAAAAGATGTTAACTCTGAAAAATCTAATGGTGATAATGTAGTAGAAGATGATGATGATGATAATGATGATGACGATGAAGATTATGATGACGATGATGACGATAATGAAGATGATGATGTAATGACATTAGGTGAAAGTAATAATTTAATTAGTTTAAATCAAGCATCAACTCCACCTCCTGGTCCTATACCTTCACCGCCATTACTTTTAGGAGAAAGAACTCGTAATGCTCTGGATTCTGTTTCATTAATGTTAGGAACTCCAAGTTATCTTCATAATTATAATTATAATTATAATATAATTGGGTTAGGAACTAACACTGGAGGAACAGAGACTCCAACAGATATTCTTAATCAAAGTGCCCTTCGAACAAAAAGTAATTTAAGGATTGAAACTTCAAAAAAATCTTCAACTAAAAATGATAATGATATTCAATTAATACTTGAAATTAAATATCATGGGAATGCATTTATAGATTTAACAGCAAATTTACTTGTCAATTATCCATCACCAAATTTTATTTCTTTACCTATCAAACTTCATATTACAGATTTAGTAATTCATTCACTTGCTACGGTGGCATATCTTAAAAATTCTGCATATTTTACTTTCTTGTGTGATATAGATGATTCTACATCGGATTATTTTTCAAGTACTCATGCTTCAACAATGCCACCAAATTCAACACCGGCTAGTACTTCAACACCAGGAGCCTTCCCATCAGGGTTAGGAACAAGTACAGTTGATACTCCACTTTCTACTAACCCACCTGGAGGAAATTTTGTGGATTATGTTACTGATCCAAATAATACGGAGAGAATTGATATTATAAAAAAAATTAAAATAGAATCAGAAATAGGTCAAGTACAACAAAATGTATTAAGAAATGTAGGAAAAGTCGAAAAGTTTTTGGTTGAACAAATTAGGAAAATTATACGAGAAGAAATAGCTTGGCCCAGTTGGATTTGCTTTGATATGAGCAAAGACGATGAAGCTGATCATGATGATAGTAAAGAGGATGATACTAATGGAGAAAGTGAAAATAATTAAATATAATTAAATTAAAATTAAAATTTACCTGACTCTCAAGAATATAGAACAGTATTAATTTCATCTACAATAAAAATTAAATTTTGTAAATTTCTCATTAAAAGTTTCACTATTCACTAAATCTTTAAATTTCGCAGCCAAATCAAACTAACACAACATAACATAAAATTAATCATATATCCCCGTAAAATTAAAGGTATTAAATAAACGCATAAGAAATAAATCGACGTAATATTAGTTGATTTAATTTTCAACCACATTACCGTTAACTATCAGAACACTCTTCTTGAAGTCATTGTTTTGGTAGTGAACACTAATGATTGGTGAACCCTCAGGTCTATCAACAATATTCTCTTGAACCTTAATCTTGTTAACAACTTCTCCATTGAGTGAAACTTGATATTTGGAATCAAGGACTACCTTAACAGAAATATCATCTGGTAAACTTCCACTCTCAATCTTAGTCTCAGATAAATTAATTGGGAAACTGGTTGAAGAACCTAACTTCAAAGAAGTACTGTTGGTTAAGTTATCAGTTATTTCAACTTCTTCTTCTTTAGAGCTAATATAAACTAAACCTAAATCAGTTGTGGTAGTCTTAGAACCGAATCCTCTCGTGATTATACGTTCATGTTTAGTTAAGACATTATAGGTACTTAATTTAGAAGCAACAGTGAAATTCAAAGTTTCGTTATTGTGAAGTTTGAATTGGTAAGAACTAGTTGAATTAGCAGAAATACGATGTTCAGCAACTTCATCTTTCAAAGTTGGTTGCCATGGAGAAAACTTTGGAGGATTTCTAAAAACACCAGAACTGGTTTGCTTTGTAGATGGTGCAATAACTTCACCATGTGACTTTGAAATTAATCTATTGTTATTCCACAATAATAAATTACCACTAATGAACCATGAATCTTTAACTGATTGAGTTGAGTCTTTAGTAATTGGTTCTGAAATACTATGCAATCGTTGAGAAGATAAATCATTAATAGGAGAAGCAACAAAGATTTCCAAATCTACACCTTCTTCTTTATCAGCATTCCATAAGAGTGGTAAAACATTAATTAAATCCACTTCATAAGTTAATCCAACAAAATTACCAAAATCAACAACAGGGTTGAAATCATCTGGTAAGACTTTACTGATTGATTCAGTATGAAACAAACTAGCTTTTGGAATAATAGTAGAAACATAGTTACCACCAATGAAAACATTTAAATGACGTATTGGATCATCATCATTCTTGAAATATCCAATTTCTTCTGCTGTAGCAGAAATAAATAAGTTTAATTTAGCAATGGTAAAGCTTGAAGAAATTTTTGGTAAATTAATTTTGAATTGATCTTTATTTGGAACAGTAAAGAATTTTTTATCTTCATTAACTAAAGCAATCACATTACTGGCAGGTTTTGAACTTAAAAAGATATCTTGAGCAGAAATGATTTTATTCTTTTCTTCTGAATGATTTTTGGAATGTTCACTCTTTGTAAGAGTTAAACTTAAAGAAACATCAACCAAAGATATAGATCCTTCTAATACAGCAATGGAAACTTCATGTTTGCTGGAACGATTCTTTTTATGATGTTTACCATGAGATGATAAAATGGAAATGTAATCGGAAATGTTGGAGTATGAAGAACTGAAACTAAAAGAATCAGTATCACCATAAGGAGTAGAAGTTCTCCAAACTGGATGACCATCAATTGATATTTCAATGACTGCAAAAGAATCAGAAATCACTTCAGAAACGACATTTTTATTAGTAAAATTTAAGGTTAAAAATGCTCCATTAAATCTTCCATGAGATGGATGAGGGATTTTGAAATGATTCACTAATCCATCTTTCAATTCTTCTTCGTCAAATAAAATAGTGGTATTATATTCTTTAAAATTAGATAATTCAACTGGAGGTTGAATTTCATAAATAATTTCAGAAGCAGAATTTGGATTTGAATAATAAGGAGGTTGAGGTTGATACCATGGGAGACCTAACAAATTAGTAAGGGATTTATTATCATTATCAGATGAGTAATGATTATAACCAAATAATAAAATTCCACCAATAATAAGTAATGTCAGAATTTTATGAATAATACTAGCATTAGAATTCTTTGCTACTTTCTTGGTAGGTTGTACAATAATAGGGACGTAATCGTCACCACCCTTTTCCAAATCTTTAACGTTAGTCATAATGATCTGTGTGAAAGAAATAAGACCAATGGCTATTAATAGTTATCCAATTGGTTTATTAATCCCTACTTGCTGATCACAGCCGTTTTATATAAAACTGTTGCAGTAGAATTTTTCAATTACCGGGTCTCCGATCACTAAATAATATTTTTGTAGCTGTTCCACGGTGTCGCTCACGCCTATTCTTAAAGCAAATTAGGAAATTCTAATTTCGCTATATATAATTACGATTTATTTAATTACCGATGAGTTTTAAGGGGATGTCCGAATTATATGTCATCCCTTAATTAAGGCAATTGCAGTATTTAGAATTAGCTTGCTTCTTCCTTCGGGCTCTGTAAAAATTCTTTTTGCGACAACTAAAAGTATTTATGGGGTGGCTCGTGTTACATCAGAAGACTCTACTAAACTTCAATTTTGCATATTTAAAGTACTTTTAATGCAATCACCTATTCTAAATTATACTTTTAAAGTGCATTTTCAATAATCGATTGACTTGCTCAAAATGTTACAAAATTGCCTAATATAGCCTAAATTATCTACATTGAAATTTCTTAATTTTTTTGTATGTAACATTGTCACATGAAGAAAAATAGCTTATGCTTGAACCTTTTATTTTTAATTTTATGTATTTCTCTCACGTGCTGAAAGTCGTGTGTGCCTGCATACAACGGAACCAGTAAGAATTCAATAATAAATTTTTAGTCAACATCTCTTACAAATCTAAAGAACTATACAGAGTAGCTTGAATCATATACATCAAAAATCATATAAGAAAATATGTCTAAGTTTGTTTTACCTACTGCATTGAAGGAATTAAGATTCCATTTATCCCAAACAGGAGATGCATCTGTTCCATTAAGACAATTTTTAACTAAGAATTATCAAAGTTTAAAGTCCACCCTGAACAATACCTTACCAATTTTAATTAGAGAAAGTTATGGAATTCCACCAAGTGTCACAGCAAGATTTGAAAAGGGTAAAGAAATCAAGAATAACTTAGAAGGTTTGGATGAAAAGGGAATCATAAAGGCATTACAAGATTTATTGAAGAACTAAATCAAATTGAATTAGATAAATCAATCTGATTCCAGGCATTCATCATTGTATTATAGATATCATCATTATTCCAGATTTTTATTTCATTCATGTTTTAGTAGTATAATCATTTATATACTGCTTCTACAATTTTACTTTTAGCATATTTCTCACAACATATACATATATTTACAATCTAATAAATTAGTCTAGTGTAAACTAACGTACTTATAATTTGTATTCGTTACCAAATTGATAAACATTCCAGCCTAAACTAAGCATACCATCACTATATATTTCTTTAACTGGTTGCGAATTTCCATTGATACCACTTGCGACTACAATTGGAACAAAATGTTCTAAAGTTGGATGAGCAGCATAAAGCAATTTGTTTTGTTGTAATTCCAAAAGACCCTTAAGAATATCTGAGGAATTAGTTAAGGTTTCAGTCAATAACTTATTGAATGGCTTAACATATGGCATAATTTGTCCAATTTGACCCATAGATCTACCTAAATCACGTAAATTATGAACTGACATACCTGAACAAACAATTAAACCTGATAAATATTTTTGTTGTTTTTCATCCCATAACTTATTACTAGAAAATTTACCTAATACTTCACCCAATTTATAATGCGTTTGAAAATCTCTATCATTTGAAGTAAGTGATACTTGAATTACTGGAATATCAGGTAAATCTCCTTCTTGTTTTTCTTGTTGACTTGGTTGACGAGTTAATTTGTTGTAATCACTAAATGCTACTTTAAATGGTACCCAAACTCCATGATCAATTCCTCTTTTTGTGAGCTGAGATTGGAAACCATTAGCTGTTAATTCTTCTTTAATTTGTTTGGCAATTTCTGGAGAGCTATGTGAATAAAATTCTTCTTCATACATGTGCTGTGGGAAACCATAGAAATCATAAATTAATTCATTTGATGGATCAACTGATGATTTTGGAACTGAAATTTCTACCAAGTTATTTCCCGATGATTGCCAATGAGCAGATACGACAATGATATAATCTGGTTTCCAATTCTTTTTAATAGTTTTACCTATTTTTTTAACAGTATTCCAAGCACCTTTATTTCCGAAATCATCATTTTCATACATAAAAGTAGGACCTCCATGACTGATAAAATAAGTTGGAAAGGGATTTGAGTTTTTAATAAACTTTGAAGCAATAGCAGTTGCAGTTGCACTTGATGCAGCAATTGTTGAAGTCATCTGTGAAACAATTGGTGTATTAGTGGTAGCTGAATTTGTTGAATAGATGAAATAAAAATAAGAAGTTGCGATCGATAAGATTATTGCAATTATATAGGAGAAATGCATGAAATTTATATTAATAGTACGGTCTCTTTATGTTGATATAATGACTAAGGGACTGACTAATTAATATTATTTAATATACAATGAATGTAACTATATTTATATATGCATTTGTATATATTAATAAAGTGCTGTCAAATTCGTATAGCTAATAAGTCCGATGCACTATAAAAAATCGAATGAGTAGCAGCCTAATTTTACTAATGCTTAGAAATGTTCCTGTACATAGATGCATTTTACAAAATAGTTGTTACAGCCTAACTAACTAAATTAGTTCATGTATCGAAAACTCTATTCACATCAATTTAATAATGTCATAACAATGTTAATATAATGGATCAGAGACTTGAAAATGGTGATATTCCTTTCATACATGATTTCGATGTGTTGAGTCTTTCCTTAAAATGCTACTACAAGAATTATTATGGCCCGGAACAACATTGAATCCATTTCAGGAATTATAAATCTATAAATCTATAAACCTGATTCAAAGTCGCCATTTATGGTGTATGAATAGTAAATAGTTAACTGGTTATCTTTTATCTAAGAGAGTAATTCATTTAATGTTCATAGTAAAAGTGTGGTAATTCTCATTTTTTTTCAACTTTTTCTCCAAAAAAGTTTTTTTTTTTTTTTTATTCGTTTTTGCAGCTCATTGGGAGCGGAAAAGTACAACCGTTATTCGGGTTAACGGCAGAGAACAAAATGATCGGAACTTAAGAGCATACATCATATGCCATGAAAATATCAATTGACAAGATGTTTGAGTATCAAAATGACCCCTCACAGATGCCTCCTTGTTGGTTTGTAGATAAGCCTCTCTTTGTTCCAGGGATTCCACAAAGAGGCTCATAATAAGGCGGGTTAATTTCATTCTTGACCATCGGCGATATAATTATATAATTATAATGACCGATATGAGGTACTTTATAAGGAGTAGATGAGATATGGAGCTGCAAAAAAACGACTACGGATCGAGTTGAACGACAGGCTTTTAGTTATCTACATCTATAACAATTCAATACGATACTTCATATAATATAACTCAAAAAAAGAATTTTATACTCCGGCTAGAAACCCATTCTTAAAATGTCTACTGGTTATACAATTAGAATAGAATTTTAATGATATTATGGGATGTATTATGACGTGAAATAATACATAATGGAATAAGTAGAATAAGTAGAATATGCTTTAAGTGATTTCTCAATAGAATTATATAAAGGTTAAAATGAATCAATTTATGATCCGAGTATTAAGCTTTTATCGGTTCGTCTAATAATCATCTTTTTAATTACTCGTGACCCGGCACAAAAAAAAATTTTTGGTATCCACATTTTTAACTCGATCCGATGTCCGGTTGTTTCACGTGACTTATTCATAGTTATGGATCCGGAACCCTTAGCCGTACCCTGTAGCAGTTAATGATGGTAATTTCTTTTTTATGCTAATAAATTGCTTGATTAACTTATATAAATATAATTCAATATCTCTTTGCTATAAGAGTTAGTTGACTGTATATTGAATTACTTAACTCAATTGAATTACTTAACTCAATATTCAACCTTATATTCATTGTGAATTCATTTTTTATCCATTCCTTTGAACTTTTGTTATTAAATCATTAATTATATTAATTTCCCGAATAGTTTTTACAACCTCGGACTTCATTGCATCTATCCGCACTAGTAAATTAATTTCATATTAATTACAATTCCAATTCCAATTCCAATTCATATTAAATATTTATATTAAAGTATGGTTGATATACAAACTATTAAAGATTCTAAACCTTATAAAATTGTAAAAACAGTTCTTGATTTTCTTATAAAGCAATGGTTCTTTGTTGTATTAGGATGTCTTATTGCTATAGCTCATTCTTATCCAAATTTTGCCAGACAAGGTGGATTAATAAGAGCAGAATATAGTATAGGTTATGGAGCAGTGGCTGTTATCTTTTTAATTAGTGGATTATCAATGTCTACAAAAGATTTAATGAAAAATACTGCCAATTGGAGAGCTCATTTTACAGTATTATCATTATCTTTTCTTATAACTTCATCAATTATTTATGGTTTAGCTACCGCAATTAGAGTTAGTCATGATAAAAATATTAATGAATGGTTATTAGTTGGTTTAATTGTAACTCATGCATGTCCAACCACAGTATCTTCTAATGTGGTTATGACAAAACAAGCTCATGGTAATGATATTTTAACTTTATGTGAAGTATTTATTGGAAATATTATTGGAGCTTTTGTTACTCCTGCACTTTTACAATTATATATGACTGGTGGTTGGGATTTTGGTAATCCAAGTCATCAAGCTAGTGGTGATACAACCATTACTGATTTATATAAGGCAACTATGAAACAATTAGGTTTATCATGTTTTGTTCCGTTATTTGTTGGTCAAGTAGTTCAAAATGTTTTCCCAAAACAAACTAAATGGACTATAAGTACTTTCAAATTAGCTAAAGTTGGTTCATTTATGTTGATTCTTATTATGTTTCAATCTTTTTCAACGGCATTTTATCAACATGCATTCACTAAAGTTAGTCATGCATCAATCATTTTCCTTGTTTTCTTCAATATTGGTATCTACTTATTTTTTACATGTATAACATTTTGTTATGCTAGACCAGTCTTTATTAAACGTATATTTAATGAAGAACCTACTGAGAAATCCTCAAGATTTTATACTATTACTTATAAAATCTTCAGACCTTTCTATTATAGTAGAAAAGATACTGTGGCTATTATGTTATGTGGACCTGCTAAAACTGCTGCTTTAGGTGTATCATTAGTTTCATCTCAATATGGTTCAAATAATCCAAATTTAGGTATAATCTTAGTGCCATTAGTTTTATATCAATCTGAACAAGTTATATCTGCTCAAGTATTGGTCAACTTTATGCGTAGATGGATTCATGCAAAAGACCCAAAACCTGATATTGAAAATCAAGTTGAACCGCTACAAGATGAGTCAGGAAAACTTCCAGTAGATGAAGATGATGCTGATACAAGTTCAACTGAAAATGTCTTACGTCAGGAAACTTCTATATCAAATGATTCACGCGATCATAAACCTAAAGATATTGCTGTAGTTGGGGCTTGATTACTATTGCATCTGTACTTAATTATTATTTATTATATTGCTCACATATTATAGACTAGAGCATATTACATAGAAACTTTAATACCAAACTTAATTAATTTAATTTAAATAATTTAAATAATTTAAATAATTTCTAAAATCCAAATTCTCCTAATTGAAGTTCTAACTTATCTATAACTTCTGCAAGTTCTTTCTTATTCTCTATTAATGCTTGTAATTCATCAAATCTTCGAGCTTTTGTATATTCTTGAATCAAAGATTCTACCATAAATTTTTGTTCATTCATTACCATTAATTGTTCTCGTAATTCACGAATTTGTTTCTTAGATAAACTAGGTACTTGTTCTTGTTTCTTTTGTTCAACTTCTTTTAATTTAGCTTCTTCTCGATCACGATGGATATCATTTAATTGTTTATATTGAATAATACTATCTTGAAGGAATATTACAAAAGTTTGATGAATATTCATAATAAGTCTTTTATAAGTCTCATAAACAATTTTAACATTAAGTTTCCCATCTTCTACATTAAAATATTTATCACGGAATTGAATCGTCAGTTGTTCAAATTCTTTAAGTTGAATTACTAATTTATTACCAACTTTAATTTCTTCTTCCACATTATTATTAGCTCTAACTAATTGTTCATATTTTTGTAAAAGAATTTCAATCTGATGTTTTTGAATTAATTTTAATTCATAGGTATTAAATATTAACTCTTCATCAGAATTAGTACTAACATGATTTAATTTCCAATCATATAATAATGCATTTTTACAGTCCACACAACATCGAAATTTAAGATTTTCATCATTTAATGTTGTTTCCCAATTAGATTTAACATATTTAGAATAATTCAAATTCAGTAATCTTTGAAGTAAATTTGAAAGTGGAACAACAATAGAACAACTTTTCCGATATCCATATGGATCATCACATACTATTTTCCCACATAATCGACAATGATGCTTTCTTAATAAAAGACTAAATTTAACAAAACATATGGAACAATTACTTATACCAGTATCATCTTGCCAATTATCAAGTCCTGAAATTTCTTTTTCAGCTTCATCTATATTTGAAACTCCTCCTCTATTACTAGTACCATTTTTCCACCAATCAGCTACTGCAGCAGATACAAATGATTGAGTAGATTTCTTTGTATTGGATTCAGCAAGATAATTAGTTAATTTAATGAATCGTTTTTGAATCTTATTTCTATTCAACAGACTTTCATCGGAACTTTCTTGTCTCTTTTGTTTAAATTGAGAAGTTAAATCTCTCGACCATGCAGCTGTTCCTTGTTTTAAGTCTGGTTTATCATAATAACAAGTTTGACAAGATTTACACCATGTACCTTCACCAGTACTATCATAAATAGGTAAATTTCCACCATCTAAAGGCATTATTAATTTGATTTTATAAGCAGAATGTTCATTACAAAATAATAATCCACATTTTCGACAATTAGTTATACCATTCTTAATATTAAGAGTTTTATTACATGTAGGGAATGAACATATTGATGAAGTAGTCAATGTAGATTGTTGTTTCCAATGAGAACGAGTTATTCGACTCTTGGGACCAGAATGATGATGTTGAATATGATGAGCTGGAGAATTATTATTTCCATTTCGAGAAATAGTTTGTGGTGGTGGAGTTACTGAACTTTCTGATACATCACTTAAACTAAAACCTTTATTATTATCAAATAAATCCATCTTTATCAGTTTTTTCTTTGGAGAGATTCTCTTAATTTCAGCAGAAGTATTTGAGTCACTGGAATGAGTATCATCTATATGTTGATTTAATTGATAAAGACTTACCATTTCTTCATTACAAATTGGACAAGTTATAATCTGCTTTTGATTACTCAGAGCATGATTCAGACTCTGAGTCTGATTCAAACTAGAAGATGTTTCCATTGGTACACTATTCGGCACTGCTCGAGCATCATGTATACTTGAAGTCTCCGAATCAGTAGTATTAGTATTAGTTCGAGTTGGTGGTGTAGGACTTTTCAAAGTATCGTCTTTTGTTACTGTAGAAGATTCCGTTAATTTTATTCCTGGGGACTTAAACGGAGATCCAAGAACTCGCTTCAGTTTCAATTTCTGCTTGGAATTCAGACCTCCCAGTTGGTCTATGGTGGTGCTAGCGCCGTATGCCATTGCCTAGGAACATCTCTTGATATCGCTTAGTGCCCCAGCTTTTTGTACACTCTATTTGTGGTTAAGTTTTAGCGCTACGCGCAAAAAAAAATACACATACATATATTTTACGACTCTCTAATATACATACATTAGTTTAGCAAACATATCATCATTTACTGGACTCTAACTAAAACTATAGTGATATCATCAGCCTTACCACCCAAATACTTTTGACCAGTTAAGCGAGATAATTCTTGAGCAAAAGCACTAGGGAAATTAGGATCTTTAGAGACTTTAACTACTTCTTTAACAAATGAATTAGCCACATTTTTTAAACTATCACCTTGACCTTCAATTTGATCCTTTAAAAATATTTCTATATCTTTAGGTATAACATTATCAGTTACTCCATCTGTAGCAAACATAATTACATCACCTTTTTGTAAATCCCATTCATATTCATCAGCCATTGAAGGTGAATCAATTATATATCTTCTACCTTCAATTTCTGCTTGTCTAACAATTTGACGAGGAATCTTTGCCAATTGATATGGAGTATTAAAATTATGAGTTTGAAAATTGGTTTCATTAATTAATTGATAATTTCTAAATAATCCACACCATGAATCACCTAAATTTGCAACTTTTAATTTTTTATCTGGGGTTAATATTCCTAAACAAGCAGTAGTACCACCAATTTCAACTTTAGATGAATTAGTTATTTCTTCAAATGCAAACGTTAGCAATTGTTTAGGACTAAGATTAGATCTATCAGTTAATGATTCAAATTTAGATTTCATAGATGCACATAATTCTCGTGATATAGCAGAGGAATCATAACCTGCTTCAGACCATCCACCTACTCCATCAGCTACTCCTAATGTTATATAACCATCATCGAATTGTTTTGATACAAATAAATTATCTTCACCAGTAGGTGATTCTAATGCTGGACTTCTCTTATTATTATTCTTTTTCTTAAATAAATTTGATTCTTCTCTATCCTTTGGTTGATAAGCTACTGCTACATCATAATTTTTTAATGAATGAATTGAATTATCATAATTTGTTGCAGCAGATGATGATGTAGAAGATGGAGTTGGAGTTGAAGCTGAAGTTCCAAAACTTTTAGAACTATTACCACCAGATTTAGCTGATGTTGAAGAATAAATACTAAATGATCTCGTGGATCGAATTGTTTTAGACCCTAAATTACGTCCAATAGGTATACTACCTCTTTTAGCTATATATGATAATAACATAGGGAATATAAGAACAAAAAAAATGCAAACTAAGTAATATCTTCTAGCCATAAATTTATATGACAAAATTCAATTATTCCTCTTTCAATTCCCTTAACTTCCAATTAGTTATTGCTTTAGGTAGATAGTTCTCCCAGTTAATTAACTAAATGGGTGGGTGTATGCAGTCCCGTACTTAAGCTGTGTCCAATCAAACTAAGAAAAAGGTAAGAGAGAGGAAAAAAATCGGGATGAAAAAACCAGGAAAATTTACAGCTTTGACCGATATTACTAGTTGTGTGTTTAAATCACTTTGTATTATTATAAGAACTCATTGATAGAGATGTCTACTTTCAACGTGTTGAGATATTCCTTCTTAGGTGCTGGTATTGTTTATGGTGCTGTTCATAGATATAACTTAGAATCATCTGAACAAGAAAAACAAGCTCAAGTTCAATGGAAGAAAGAAGAAAAATTAATTAAACAAGCTAAGAGTGAATATGCTAAATTAAATGCTCCAAAGGTTTCAGAATCAACTTCCAAAGGTTCTATTAATTGGGAAGATCCAAACTTAGATATTGGTGCTGCATTAGTTTCTTTAGTACAAAAATTGGATTAGATTTTTCAATTACTGATTCAATTAATTTTTCCCATATTAAATCAATTTAAAAAGTTGCATATAATAGAGTAAGAGATTGACATGTCTAGATCTCATGGAATATATCTTACTATAACCTATTTATTTAAACCATAATCATTGTCATCTATTCATTAGGTTTAGATAATTATATCAAACCATCATTCAAGTGACAAACCACTTTATTTCGACATCTTAAGTTACCAGACTTTATTTCATAACATGTCTGTACGTAAGTATTATATATATTTAGTATATTAGCACATTATTACAAAATTATTCTGATTCAATTATGTATATCATCTATTTCATTATTTTTAACCAAATTTTAATACTATTTAATTATGTGCTGAAGTTATAACAAGCTATAATACTGCTCTATAACCTTTATCTATTTTACTGATAGATAACATTTTATCTATGTTTTATATATATGGATGTTCATACTATTCTGTTACAGTGTTGCTTGAATTATTCTGGGTTCATGTTTGCACGTGACTAATCTCGTGAATTTTCTTAACCCTCGGCTTAGAGAAAAGCTGGAGAAAGGTCAATTTCCAATGCTATTCAAATACTTATTGCTGATTAACTAAATAATTCTAATCAGTATATAGATATACCCATTCAAATGTCTGTGGTGAATGATCGGGCATTGCCATTTGCTGATGCAGCCACAATAGGTACGTATTTTTAAAATTATTAATAGATTTTTATATTTATATTTGAAAAGTGGAGTTCTAACCGTATCATATAGTAAGAGCACATCAAAAGGATGCATATTTTGAGTCATCATATCGAACTCAAATAAATGAAGTATTACAATTATTCAAGGGTCAAAGATTTGTAAATTCATACCCTGAAGAGATCACTACTGTAGCGAAGGCTCTTTATCTTGCTTTGACAACTTTAATTGGAGCTCGTACATTAGGTGAAGAATATGTTGATTTAATTTATGTTAATAGATCTGGAAAAAGGATACCCAAAATCTTACCTAGAATTGGATTTATTTTATCGTATGCGGTATTGCCATATATAGTGACTAAAATTGTTAAGAAATATAAATATAGAGATGAAGATAATAATAATAATAGTTCTAGTATATGGGTTAAATTGATGTCATCATATTTCAAAGTATTAGATACTATACTAAATGTTCATATTGCGGTATTTTACTTTCTGGGAGAATTTTATTCATTATCTAAACGATTGTTTGGTATGAGATATGCATTTGGACATAATAAAGATATTAAAAAAATGAGTACTACTGGTAACTATTCATTATTAGGAGGTATAATAATTCTTCAATATATAATTAAAGGATTACTCAAATATAAAGCTTATAGTGAAGAACATAAAGAAAAAAAGAGTCAAACTATTAATGATACACAAGATTGGAGAAAGATAAGTGATATTGATCAATTAAAAGAAATTGCAGAAAACTCAACTACTTCACTTGATATTGATCTCTCTGATCCAACTCAATTACCATATATTCCTGAAGCTTCAAGATCCTGTATGTTATGTTTATCACCAATGGTTAATCCTTCAGCTGCTAATTGTGGCCATTTTTTCTGTTGGGATTGTATACTTGATTGGCTTAAGGAACATCCTGAATGTCCATTATGTAGACAACAATGTTTACAACAACATTTACTACCTCTTAAGTAATATAACTATTTAGTTAATAACTAATTAATAGCAATTATAGATGCTTATGTAAGCGACTCAAATCTCAATTTTCAACAAAAATTATATTCTTTTTTTTTTGTCTGTAGCTTCAAGATTCAGCACTGAGTAGAGATTTGATCAACACCTCCAACTGATCTAAGCAAGTCAGAATTAGGTAGACAGTTATAGAGAGTTGTAAGAGTTTTATTTGGGTCTACAATTGCGACTAATTGGGTGAAGATATTAGTAGTAAAAAATTTTTAAAAGAATTGCATAAGTTGTCAGTAATTTCAGGTACCAAAACAAATACTATAGACACATTAATTAATTAAATTAATTAATTAAATAAATAAATTAAATAAATTTGGTATGAGTGCTAATCAAAGATTCTCATTACCTTATTCTAAGGGGAAATTAGATGAATTGGCAGATTCTGCTTCTACTGAAGATTATACTAATACATTTAAACCAATTAAGCATAGATCTTTTATATCACGTATTCAAGCATGGTTTGGAAATTTTATAAGAGTTATTACTCAATTTACATTATCATATAAAAGATTAACATTATTTATACTTACATTAATTGGATTATCATTATTTACTTCCACTCCTTTTATTCCCCATTTTAGAAGTTCAAGTCCAAAAGTTGTAATAATATTAGCTGCTAATGAAGGTGGAGGAGTCTTAAAATGGAAATCACCACAAGAATGGTCAGTTGAAAGATCAAGTATAGCCAATAAAAAAAATTATGCGAAAATTCATGGATATGGATTAACTATTAAAGATATGACAATTAAAAAAAGATATTCTCATGAATGGAGAGAATCTTGGGCAAAAGTTGATATTATGAAACAAACAATGAGACAATTTCCTGATACTGAATGGTTTTGGTGGTTAGATTTACATACATATATAATGGAACCAAATATTTCATTAGAAGATCATTTTTTAAATAATTTAGAAAATTCAACTTATCGAACTTTAGATAATTTTAATCCATTAAATTTACCAATTTCAATTCCATATACTGATTATTCTCAACCAATTGATATGGTAATTACTCAAGATTGTGGAGGATTTAATTTAGGATCATTTTTAATGAGAAGATCAAGTTGGTCAGAAATGTTATTAGATATATGGTGGGATCCAGCAATGTATGAACAAATGCATATGCAATGGGAACATAGTGAACAAGATGCATTAGAAACATTATATTCAACAAATGCATGGATAAGAGAAAGAATTGGATTTTTACCATTAAGAACAATCAATGCATTTCCACCTGGTGCATGTTCTGATCGAGCTGATGATCCTCAATTTTTCTTTCAAGATCATGATTTTGTTATTAATATGGCAGGTTGTGAATGGGGAAGAGATTGTTGGGGAGAGATGGAACATTATAAAGCATTATCTAAGAAACTTCAAAAGTCTTGGTGGAAATTTTGGTGATTTATTAATTATATAGTCATTAAGTAGTAGCATACAATATTACAAACATACATTAAAATATATGGGTAATCTCATTAGTTAAAATAGTTAACGTAATTAATATAGATACGTTCTTAATTATGTGAGCGTTAACTATGGTGCGTTAACTATGGTGCCTTAACTATGGGAGGAAGGTCGTGCGCACACTCTCAAATACCTCCGGAAAATTATTAAAGCCTGAAAAGTACCAACCACTATCAACAACTACACTATAACTACCACCATTGTATACTATTAGCAGTAATGTCTGACAATAATATGTGGCTCAACGAGTCCGCGTTTCCGAATAGTAACGATAACTCGGGTGATAACTTTTTAAATGGGTTATTTGATCAGAGTCAATTCCAAAGTCAACCTCAACCTCAACAACCAGCAATAGATTACAATAATGGAGCCAACTCTAATATTAATCCACAAATGTTTATGAGACAGTCACCCCAACAGCAGTCACCTCAGCAGCAACAACAACTCCAACAACCACCACAGCAACAACAACAACAACAACAGCAACAACAACAACAGCAACAACAACAACAACAGCAACAACAACAACAACAGCAACAACAATTAAGACAACAAATGCAATCTTCTCAGTTGGACCAGAACAAACGTGAACAACTAATGAGAATGAGACAACAAGTAATGCAACAGCAACAGCAACAGAACTTCAATGCTCCCAACCAGAACCAGATGCAGCCTCAGGCCCAGAATCAACGAGCACAGGCTCAAGCCCAAGCCCAGGCTCAGGCTCAGGCACAAGCTCAGGCTCAGGCACAGGCTCAAGCACAAGCACAAGCACAAGCTCGTCTTAAAAACTTGGAAATGCGTGATAGTTTATCTGGCTCTTCAGCCCCAACTCCTGGCCGTCAACAAGGTACTCCAATTTTAACTAGTAACATTCCTAATCAAGTTCAACAAGTTCAAAACTATGGTAGTCCCATGGTTAATAATATATCACCTGGATTAACTAATGCACCAGTTAATCAAGATCAACAACAAGGACCTCCCCAAAGTAATTTTGATCATGGACCACGAACTTTTCAACCAGCTCCAACAACCCAACCAGCTCAAACTATTCAAAGACCTCAACAAGCTCAAGTTGCTCAATTACAAATGGAACTTTTTATGACAACTCTTAATGATTATATGGCTCGTCGTGGTACACCAATAACTTCACCTCCAATTATAAATAATAAACGAGTCAATTTATTCTTTTTCCATTTATTATGTCAAAAAGTAGGAGGACCTCTGCAATTAATAAGATGGTTACAACAACCACAACAACAACTGCAAAGTCCTTGGTTATATATGGGACAAAAATTGGCACTATTGGATGGATTAAATATTGAAGATTTATCAGTACGTGAAAGATTGGAAAGAGAAATTAGTTCATGCTATGCTAACTTTCTTTATCCTTATGAACAGTATAGTGGTACACCTGAAGGTACTAAGGATCTTCAGCAAAGAAGACAGCACTTCCAAAGACAAATTGTAGCGAGGTTCCAACAGCAACAGCAACAGCAACAACAACAACAGCAGCAGCAACAACAAATTCCCACTCAGAGTCAATCTCCTCATCCACAACACAATCAAATTCCTACATCTCAATCACCTTTGATTAATAATGTACCGACACCTGCTATAGTTCATCAAAGTCCAATGTTGAGTCAAGCTCCAACACCACAACAACGGAAATTATCTCGAGTTAGCAATGCTTCGAATCATAATTCTCCAAATGTGGTGCAATCACCCTATTTGCAGAATCAACAAATTGGTTCTAGATCTAGTAGTGTTCAATTGGGTCAAACACCAAATGTACCTATCAATGTTCAAGGTCAGGGTCAACATCAATTGACTCCTCAACAACAATTTTTACAACAACAACATCAACAACGTCAACAACAACTTCAACAACAGCAACAGCAACAGCAACTTCAACAACCTCCACCTCCTCCTCAACAACAACAGCTTCCAAATCGTATGCCACCTCAAGCACAATTCAAACAAAGTCCTCCTCTACCTTTACAACAAGCACCAGGAATTCTTAGTAGTGGTCAACATAGTAGTCCTCAATTTAGTGCACCTCAACCAATAATAAAATCAGAAATTGAAAAAGAAGAAGCAAATATTATTAAAAATTATGTTCCATTTAGAAAATTAGTTGATTTACATGGTGGATATCCTATAAAGGATATTTCACAAATTGGTAGTGAGATTGATACAGCAAAAGCAGTATATTTATTTTCACCTGAATTAGGTACAATTAATTTACTGGCAGTTATTATGGGACTTAAAAGTTCAGCATTTAATAGAGGTGATGTTGTAAATTCTTTAAATACTTTATTGGTAATAACTGCTGATAAAGATTGTACATTAAATATTAGTGAAAGTTTAGAATTATTAGAAAGTTTATCAATTTTAGGTACAAAAGTTCTTAATAAAATTATTGGTAATGATACAACTAATGAAATTTATCAAGATGCTGAACATCTTCCTGATTATAGTCATATTGATGATATTTTTAATAAGTATGCTAAAGGTAGTGAAACATTTGGAAATGAAGATATTCAATTTGTAGTTGATTCATTAACTGGAGAAGTTGAAAATGAAGATGAAGATGATGATTTTGATTTATTTTCAATTATTGATTCTAATAAATCATCAGCTACTACTCCAGAAACTTCTAATCAAGAATATGAATTTGAAATTCTTGATTATATGTCAGCTTTAACAGCATTTAAAGAAGAAAATAGTCATCATTTTAGTCAAATTCAAGTTAAAAGTGCTGTTAATGAAAAAATTATGTATGTTGATATGTTAATTACTATTACAATGATTTTAAGAAATATATCATTTCTTAATTATAATAGTCTTGCAATGGCAAGTAATGAACCATTAAAGAAATTATTATTTTCAATTATAAAAGAAATTGGTTTACATAGACAAGAATTTGTATTCCATAGAAAAAGATTATGTTTATTAAAAGATTGTTTATATGTTCTTGATAATATTGCATTTTGTGTGGAATTAAGAACTTTAGAACAAGCATTTTTAGCTTATGTTTTAGTTGTATCTTTTGGACCAAATTTAAATGAACTGGAATTTGAAATTCCTCAATCAAATTTAGATCAATATTCTTATTTACCATTTGCTATTGATTTATTAACAAAATTAATGGTTAGAGAACCTCACAATAGATCATTAATTCAAGCTGTTTTAACTGGAAGTTTAAGTATTTCATCATCAATTGCTTATTCAAATGTTAAATCACTTACTATAACTCATAAAGATCAAGAAGAAACTAGAAAATTATTAAAATCTTATTTAAAGGGTCAAGATTTTACAGCAGGACAATTATTAACTAAAACATTTCAATTATATATGAGTATTATACCATTTGATGCTAATAGTTATGAATTTTCTAAATTTGTATTTACAAGAGCTCCAACAATTTCTCAAGCATTATTTGGAGCAAAATTACTTATTGATATGATATCAATTGATGATTTATCAATTCCATTAAGTAATTTATCAATTAAATGGTTAACATTTAATAAAGAAGTTATACTTTCAAATTTTGCTAGAGTTACAATTGCATTAGTTTCTGAAACTGGTAAATTTGCTAAAGAATCTAATGAATATAAAATACTTACTTTAGTATTATCTAAAGCATTAATTGTTATAAATTCATTAGTTAGTAATGCTGTTTTAGTTAAAGAAATTGGTGAACCATTACAAGTATCAGAATTAATTAATGATATTAATGAATTAACTGGTATTCAACCAGATCCAACTCTTGTACTTGATACATCATTAGCTGCTACAATAGATAATCATTTAGGTAAGGAAGTTATAAGATTACTCCGAACTTTAAAATCCTTAACTAGTTAATACTAAACATTTACTAATAAAAAAAAACTAGAACAATAATTAAATCTTATCTTGTATATTTATCTATCTGTAATATATATTTGTTTCATTATTCCTCGTAATTTAACTATTTTAGTTGATAATTATAATTCAGTTATAATTAATACTAAGTTTGTATTGTTAATCCATAACAAATCTTATCTCAATTGGGTATCGGAATAATTCCCCCTGGATCATATTTCCGAATAGAGAACTTTTTTCCAAATTCGCAGCGGGGTTTACTGATAAGCTTATCTTTGCGCGGGAGTTGCCTGACTCGAATGGTTGCAACTGCAAAAGGAGGTAGTGTATATATATATATACTTAAAGAACTATAACCAACTAACTAACTAAAACTAATTACAACTATAAGTTAAATTAACTGGAATTAATAGAACTAGAACTTAAGTTAGTTATTCACTATCACCATATCTAATAATTATGGCTACAGTATCAGTTGCAAAAACTCCTTCAGCTCCTCCTGTCGATTTTAAAAATGAACCCCTTTTAGCTGGTGAACATACTTTACCAGCCAGTTGGTGGACTTCAGAAAAGATATATGATCTTGAAAAGAGAGCTATTTTTTATAAATCATGGATGTTTACTGTTCATTCCTCAAGATTTAAAAAAGCTGGTGATTATTTCTCTTATACAGTTGCTGGAATTAATTTTTTTATTATTAAGAATAAAGAAGGAGAATTAAAGGCTTTCCATAATGTTTGTCGTCATCGTGCTTATCCAGTTGTAAGAAAAGATGAAGGTTCATCGGTAGTTGTTGGATGTAAATATCATGGTTGGAGTTATAATACTGATGGAAAATTAACTAAAGCTCCACATTTTGATAATGTTGAAGGATTTGAAAAAGATGAAAATTCTCTTTATCCAATTAATATTCATACTACAACTCAAGGACTTGTTTTTGTTAATTTCTGTCAAAAGGATAATGAAGATTTTGTTCCATTTGACGATTGGTTTAGTGGTTTAAGTACTGAATTAGATGAATTTGATTTTGGAGATTATGATTATCATATGTCTTATGAATTGGATGGTGACTTTAATTGGAAAACTTTAATGGATGGTTATCAAGAATGTTATCATTGTCCAACTGCTCATCCAGGTTTAAGTACTGCCTTTAAAATGGAAACTTATCAAGTTGTGCCAAAGAGTAGATATTGTCGTCACTATGCTGAAATAGTTAAAGAAAAAGTTGAAATTGATAATGAAGAAAAAGATGCCGATGAAGAATCATCATGGTTTGGATTTGGTAAGAAAAAGGAAGCTCCAAAGAAAGTTGAAAAGAAACAAAACCCTGGTGGTGAATTCAATGGTTTATGGGTTTATTTATTCCCAAGTAATGGAGTTAATTGTTATTCTCCAGCTTGGTATTCAATTAGAGTTTTACCAATAACTGCTACTCGTACTATTTTACATTATGATATTTATACTAAAAAGGGTCTTGATGATACAGCAAAGAAAGAATTTGTAGACTTTTTGCAATTAGTTGAATTAGAAGATTTCAACTTGTGTCAATTAACCCAAAAGAATTTAAATGAAGGTGTTTATTCTACTGGCTATTTACATCCAAATAAAGAACGTGGAGTTGTTTATTATCAAAATATTGTGGCAGAAATGGTTAAGAAACATTTTGCTAAAGAACAAGAAGCTGGAAAATCAATTAATCCAGCATTTGTAGGTCATGCTGCAAAAAATCCAAATGTTCAAGAATTGGAAGCTATATGTAATAAACTTGAATGTGGTGGAAGTAGTGGAGAATCAAAATTAGATTGGTAAATTTATCGACTGGTTCTGACAAATTTACGATGATTATGATTAAGTTGAATTGTTTTTCTTTATTTAATTATCATATATACTAAATACAGAATACTTAGTTAAATGTATGAGGCTATCACATAGTGATCAACATTTTTTTCAAGAACTAGTTCAATCGTGTAAAGCTACCTATATAAAGGTGAAGGCTATGCATACATCCAAATATCACATATATTTGATTTTAGACACTAGAGTTATATAACAAGGTAGAATAATCACTATATAATTTTTACTAATTTATCTGTTATATTGTATACAAGACTACCTGTATTTCTATGCGGCAATATGTTGCCATACGCTAGAATATTCAAAATTGAGGAAGCTCGGATTATTTTTTAATTAAAAACTAATATATAAACTACGTTGTTTTATCAAAATATACTTACTTTTACTTTTTACGCACCACTACAACATGCTGATTGAGCCTTGGCCAAAAGAACTTAAGATCAATGAACATCTCATTAAAAAGTCAATTGAATCTTTGGTTAAACATTACAGCGACCCTACGTTTTTACTTTTAGACGAAAGACGATAGAGATCTATAATGAAATACCAGAATTATTAACAATAGATTTGTTCTGTGAATGATCTAATTGCAATATTTTGATAATTAAATAATAAATATCTTAATCATTCTGAATTTATTGTATTTAATTATGTAAAACTTATATCATAAGAATAATTACCAAGAGATAATATAAATTTAATTAGATAAATTTCTATCGTATAATTATTTTCAAAACAATACCCTTTCCTATATATTTTTATGATTATGTTTTAATAAGAGGCAATCTATAAACCTGTGTTAGTAAATCCTAATAATAGAAGGGACGAGTGAAAACTATTTCATCACTACGGAGAATTACTTATTGCTCTCCATAAAAGATTGACACAGCAAGTATATACCATCAACCCTTACTACCTCTTCACTTCAACCTTTGACGCTTCTTTTTGATTTGATTGCCAAAAGAAACTGGTGGGTCACCTTTATATTCCTCAATTTTATCAGCTTCGTCAAGCTCTTCCGCATCGTCAAATAATAGTAATGAAAATCCACTAATATCCTCCCGTTCATAATAAGCACATCGGAAATTATCATTGACAGTATCAAAGTACTTAATTTTATACCAGTCTTTCTTATACTTAGCAAATTTGGAAATACATTCCAAAAAATGCTTTAAGAATCGATTAAGAGATATTGATACCAACTTGTAAAAGTCTTCATTTTCATCGTTGGTATACGATACTTTGTACACAAATAAAGTACCACTTCTACCATCTAGTTCACCTTTGAATTCATGTACGATATCCTCACTGTCGGTTAAATGCAGAACCTCCGTTATTTCAAAATCTGATGAAGTGAATGTCTCTACTAATTGAAGAGCCCATACCTTGTCATAATACTCTACTTTTATGAACAAGCTTGGGAACGCTCTACTAGTAAACCCTCCTATTGCTGAATCAACGTAGTCAAACCGTTCCAGGTATTGTCTTTTAACAAATTCTATTTTACTCTGTATGGAAGCTTCAAGTTCTTCAGACTCACTTCTTAATTTTCTTCGAATCTCTCTGGTGATTTGAACAGAGTTGGAAGCAGCACCCTTGAAATAATTATTGAGGAAAGCACTCAAGATAAGGCCAATCATTGGATAATGGAGGCTGTGATCCAATAAAAATATTTCATAATCTAATTCCTTGCTAATGATTCCATCTTTAGGGTTCACTACCGTATCGACTACTGTGGATGATAATATTCTTATTACTAATACGGAATCAACATCAAGCGCAAATCCCATTAATGACCGGCTGTATATCATCAGATATAAAAGCTCGTTGACAAGTCGTCTAACATCTGCAGACACTGAAAATACATTTTTATGTCTTTTAGCTTTATTGAAGTTCTTATGTAAGCCTGCATATCTCATAATCACAGGCACAATATGGTTATCAGTTGTGAAACTAAAGGTAGGTGGTTGAACTGTAGGAAATAGTTCTATTCCATGAGTTTGTTGATACTCAAAAGTTGGATAGTAACATCCCAATAACTTTGCGATGGGTTCAAAAAAACAATATTTAAATGCAACATATGGATTTGCAGTAATATCCCTCGCTGATGCTCCAACTCCAACATTAGCAAGGAATAATACAGTTCGTTCTATTGCATCTACATCAATTTTAAGGTCCTTAATCATCAGTTCTAAATCAGGAACCGCAAGCTTTTCTGCTTGAATATGAAGTTTTGGGTTAAATTCATCGAAACGGGATGTGAATTCTGTACATAGAGTATCAGCATCATTAATTTTGTCCCTTTCGATAATACCAAAATGGTTGGGAAACTCTAAGTATTTTGAGTAAGGAACACGCTGTTGGGAGCGAAATGGAAATTTTAAGAAACATGTCAAGAAGAATATGTTTTGAAAATAACCAATATGTTCTATTGGACAATGACGCCATATGCGACCAAATACTTTATTGCTGATAACTTCTAGGTCTTTCGCAAACTGAGGGGACGATGTATATAGGCGATCCAATGTTAATTCTTTATTCTTAAAACTTATAAAAGGGAAACAGGAAAGTAAGAACACCAATTTTATTCTATTTTTGTACACTCTACCATATTTGCAAGCATGGATTTCTCTCTTCAACTCTTCAAGTTCTGCATCCCAATTTTTAATTTCCTCAGAGTCTCGTCTTTCGTCCAATAGTAAAAACGTAGGGTCGCTGTAATGTTTAACCAGAGATTCAATCGACTTTTTAATGAGATCTTCATTGACCTTAAGTTCTTCGGGCCAAGGCTCAATCAGCATGATGTAGTGGTGCTTGAAAAGTAAGTATATATGTTCAAACAACGTAGTTTATATATTAGTTTTTAATTAAAAAATAATCAGAGCTTCCTCAGTTCTAAAATTTGAATATTCTAGCGTATGGCAACCTATTGTTGCATAAAAGAAAGTCTGAACATGAATCTACGTAGAAATTATTCGGCCTTATATATGTGTGACTATTAAGATCAGGAAGGGTGATCCTAGTACAATCTGAAACATATATCTGAAACATATATCTGAAACATATAATGTTTTGATATTCGGTGGTTTAATTGTCGCACTCGGTCTATTAATGTCTCTAATGGGAGGACTAGAGAGGATGAAGAATTTGTGGTTTAGGTTTTGTAACAAGAGTAATTACAGAGGTTGAGTGAGTTAACAGTTACTCCACGGAAGGGGTTGGTTAAGGTAGTTGATTTGACCAAATAGCACAGAGCTTTAGAATCGATTGTGAACTAGTAGCATACTTGATAGATTATATATTTGATAGAGTATAAAAACCTAAATATTGAGGAGAAATCCGCCTACTGAAATAGTTAGACAAAATCAAGAAGTAGCGTTTCGATACGATACACACATAATTGATATGAGTGAATATAAAAGGTATAAGAATAAGTGTCAATAAGAGTATCAGTGTAACTTGATGCTATTGAAATGTCGGAGATGAACCGTGTTGCGTGAAAGAAACGGTTAATCCACGACATTATGTGACCTGCACAGGGAATATTCGCTTACAACACTGGCTAAAATTAATCCGACCTTGGTGTAATTGGCATAGAAATAGACCATCTAGGTCAAATATTTGGTTCGATGTTTAGGTTGAAGTTATTCAAGTGAGTGAATTCCTTTTCTTCTCGTTAAATATGTTTATTATTATGTATATTGTATGCTCTATATAAATCTAAATTGTTTTTAAATCCCCTCTTACTTTTCTCAATCTATGTTAATATTTCTTATCATATCTTGGTCTGGTTGGAAAATTTTATTGGTTCCGAAAATTGATGTTTCTTGTCTGTATTGACGAATGTCTTCCGATTTTGCGTATGACAGCCAAATTCGATTGATTGCACGCGTTATACTGATGTTAGCATTCCGAAATCTCACGTATACAAGCTTAAGAATTATAGATGCTAGAGAATTTGTACCATTCGTATGATCGTACAAAGTTACTTGGAAGTTTCCGTATCTATAATTTAAAAGATCAGGCTGTTGGGGTGGTAAATCATTAATATATTGGTTATAATATTCGAATTCATTTTGACCTTGTTCACCTTCAAATAGTATTTCAAATACCATAATATAACTTTCATTCATTAAAATTGATATCGGGCTGTAGGTGGTGAAAGCCTGCGAGCAGCATTGTGCTGCTAATGCAGCCATATTCTCTAGATCACCAATTTTAGCAGCCTCGATAATATTATTGAATGACCCGGATTTAAGTTCAATCGGAACAAAGTAAAATAAAGTTTTAGTTTTTAAAGTGAACAAAAGGTCAGGTAAAACTCCACAGTTAATTGATTCTTCTTGATGAAGACTTACTTTTCCAACAGCTTCTCTCGAAAAAACCATATCTAACAAATATTGTACTGGTAGCAAAATTGTGAGAACAACAAATCGCAAGCCTACTTCTTTAAGAATTGGCACACCCATAGGTAATTTAAAATCAAATTCATTCATTGTTCTAAGATCTTCGAAAGTAATAGGAACATTTAAAGCTGGAATGTCGACAATATTGAATACTTCAGGTTGCAAAAATTGATATGGAAATACAATATGATATGAATTTGCATATGTTTGGCAAATGTTCCCTTTTATTGGTTTGCGTTTAGGTTCTTCAAAACCGACAGCATTTATAGAGGTAGGCAATGAGGAGTTGAGGAGCATGGATAGGTTTATTGCATTTTCATAATATAATAGATGTGTTCGATTTTCTATCAATTGTAAAGCTCTTGTTCTAGCTGCATCAACAGTAGATACGTAGTAGATGTGATGTCTAAAGGGATTCTCTACTTGAATAAATGGAGGTGGACAAATGAAGTACTGAGCATATATGATGCTGCTGACAATCATGAAAATGTTTCGTTCCGGCAATTTACTTCGTCTTTTTATCCTGCGCTTTAAACGTTTTACTGTTTGGGAGTTGTAGGGTCTAATAATTCCTTTACTTCTTTCTAAAAAGGCAACTGTTTCAGACAATGTATTAGCAGCATCATTAACTAATCCAATCGAGATGCCTCTCCATTTTTCTTTTAGGTCTTCAGGGCTATTATTTTCCATATTTTGAGTACTAGTTTTCAAATATAAGATTATATATCACGATAGTAGTATAATAGAAGTAAAAGAAAAGAATAGTTACATTCTAGAAATTAAACGCTTGTTTCAAATATAAGCTCTGAAACATATCTTTTTGCGGCATAAAATAATAGTGATTCGCTCTTTTTTGCGGACAAAATAATCATAGTGGCCGACATTTGTCGTAAGCAGGGCTACAATAGAGTAAAGCTGATATACAAATGTCGTACCAATTCCTGCAATTGAGGCTAATTATAATACGTGCAAATCCTAGTATACTTGCCATAAGGAGCTTGAAAGTAACGATGACACAATTCCATGAATCAGATAAGAAACCTGTAGAGGTTTATTCGGTCTTAATAATATCGTATAAATATACGGTAAATCCTAATAAATGTGTATATATTTATATAGAATGAAATATTCAAAGAACGAAATAGACTAAACGTAAAGACAGTACGATTACTTGGCTAAAGTCGACCTGTAGCATCATTACGGTATTGGACTCCAGATTTTTCTTTACTGCACTAACTGGGCTAGGCACTAAGGTTGGGCTAAATTGGCTATCCGAGCTAAAGCTCAATTACATCTGTTAGTAAGTTTATACAGAAATAGGTTACCACATGACATATATGGTTCCTATTGAGTTCTTTAATATGTTGTATCCAAGTTATGTTCAACTCCGCTGTTATAAGTCTACACTTCCATATACCATCCAGCAATTGCTTTATTAATGTCCATTAATTAATATGTATTACCTAATAAACTATTGGAGCCTATTAATAATGCTTCATCGGGATTTCCTTTTACAAGTTGTCACAACTCTAAATAGTTATCTAGTAAAATTAATTAGCTTATATATATATATTCAACCTTAACTTCAACCTTTGACATTATCTTTTGATCCGGTTACCAAAATAATAATATAAAATCTGCGGATCACCTTGTAGTCGTGCTTTAAAAATAAGTGATAAACCGTTAAAACAGCTTATTCTGAATCTTTTCAACTGAGAATTTGCATGGCTACCTATTATCGTATAGAAGTACATGCAATTTAGCATATACTATTAAATTAACCGAATATGGGATTTTTGAATTATCAGTTTTTGGATACTAGTTTCCAAGTATAAAGCGAATAAAATTATAATGTAGATTTAAAGTAAAGAATTGGTAGATTTTACAATGTCAGAGTTCAAGAAAGAATAACAATTTTTGCGGCATAAAATAGAGAACCCTTCTTGCACCCAAAATAAAATCAGAAGTTTATTCTAAAATTCAAGGAGTAAGAGAAGCTGTTTTATAAGGAATAAACTGTTTTTCATAAGTTATTAAGTGACAACTTTACTTGCCGAGTTTAATTCTATTGGTGATTTAGAGTTCCAAATGTTTGTTCACTGTATCGTCCTATGAATTGTGGAATATTAAACCTTGTAGAACAACCTGAAGTGGAATATACTTTAAATTTTCAAGTATTTATTTTATTGACAGAGATTATGAAAAAATGCTTTTAATAGAAATTTTCTTATACTTAAAGAATTATGCTTCACTTCATGCTCGTGATGATCATTCCAAGTGCACTTTCATTTGTTAATAAAACTGGCATTTTAAATATTTCCTGCCCCAATTCTTTCTTCATCCAATATTTCTTCTTTTCCTCTTGAGGCTTAAACTATGTTGTTTAATCGGGTATTCTCATCCATGCATAATTAAAATAGTCCAGTTACTAATGAAGCTGCTACTTTTCCGGGCATTTATATAGCTTATTATTAATTAGATCGTATAATTATGTATATAAGCAGTCTACTCTGTCTATAACCATAATAAGCTAGTCCGATAATTATTTTTCATCTAATTAGTATATATATATAAAATACAAAATCCTAATATACTTAAATTAATCCTAATTTTTGCATTCTAACATTGACAGCATTTCTGTGAGCTTCTAAACCTTCAACTTCAGCCAAAGTCATGACGGCTTTACCTATACTCTGTAATCCCTTTTCTGTAACTTCTTGAGAAGTAATGAATTTTTGGAAAGTAGCAGTATTAACTCCGGAATATTGTTTAGCATAACCATATGTAGGTAAAGTATGATTAGTACCACTAGAATAATCACCACAGGATTCTGGAGATAAAGCTCCAACAAATACTGAACCAGCATTTTGAACATAATCTGGGACATATGATGGAGCATTTTCAATTTGAAGTATTAAATGTTCAGGAGCATATTTATTAGATAATTCAAATGCTTGTTCATAAGTATCCACTAATAAGATAAAAGAATGTGTTAAACATTTAGCAACAATATCTTTTCTTGGTAAAACTTCAGCTTGTTTCTTTACAGCCTCTTCAAATTCATTTAACTTTTGTTTACTCAAATTAACTCCAATTAAAATAACTTGAGAATCAACACCATGCTCAGCTTGAGATAATAAATCAGAAGCAACAAAATCAGCATCAGCTTTATCATCAGCGATAACTAAAACTTCTGATGGTCCAGCAGGCATATCAATTGAACATAAGGCTTGAGTATCATTTTGTACATGCATTTTAGCAGCAGTAACAAATTGATTACCTGGGCCTAAGATTTTATCACATTTTAATACACTTTCAGTACCATAAGCCATAGCAGCAACAGCTTGAGCTCCACCAGCTAAAACAATAGATTTAGCACCAATTTTATGAGCAACGTAAACAACTTCCGGAGTTAATTTACCTGTTTGTTTAGAAGGTGGAGAAGCAACAATAATATTTTGACATCCAGCAACTTTGGCTGGAACACCTAACATCATAGCAGTTGATGGTAACACAGCAGTTCCACCAGGAACATATAAACCAACATTTTCAATTGGTTTAGCAAATCTTGAACAATAAACTCCTGGAGCAGTTTCAACTGTCATAAATGGATCTTTAGGTAATTGAGCAGAGTGGAATTTTTCAATATTTGAAATAGACAAATCAATAGCTTCTTTCATTTCTTGAGAAATATTCATTAATTCTTGTGGGAATGGAGCATTTAATACTGGAGAATCCAATTTAACACCGTCAAATTTGGCAGTTAATTGAATTAAGGCATCATCACCATCTTTTTGAACTTGTTGAATTATAGGTAAAACTAATTTCATGATATCTGAAGTCTTTTGAACTGGTCTTGATAAAGCCTTTTGAAGACCTTTTTCATTATTATGAGCATTTTCAATTATTTGTAATTTATAGTCTGGTAAGACTGGTTCGGCTGGAATTTTAGGTAATTCCTTTTCTTGATAAGCAGGTTTTGCATCACCTTTTCTTCTAGTAACTTTTTTAGATTTAATATCTAAATTCTTTTCAATATCTGCTAATCTAACACCATGTTTTACAGCCCAAACCATAGCAAAATAAAATAAGTCTGCACTTTCCCATGCAACTTCATTAGTATCTTTGTTTTGACCAGCTTCGATAAGTTCATCAAGTTCTTCCTTTAATTTGGAAATTAATAATTTTTCATCATTAAATAATCTTTGAGTATAAGATCCTTCAGGAGCTGATTCTTTTCTTTTAGCTAAAGTGGAATCTAATTTACTTAAACCTATACCAAAACCTTCATCTTTATTATCTAATTGACCATCGTGAAAACATGTATAATTACTTTCAAGATGACAGAAACCTGAACCAACCTTTTGTTCAACAATAAATTTAACTATATCTGAATCACAATCCTTTTCAATTTTAACTAATTTTTGAGTCGCACCACTGGTTTGACCTTTATACCATAATCTATCAGGACGTCTTCTTGATTGATATACTCCAACTTTTTCAGCAATAGCTGCTTTTAAAGAAGCTTTAGAAGAATAAACAACTCCCAAGGCTGTATAACTTGGAGCTGGACTAGTAATTAAAGTAGTATAAAGTCCATCAGAACGATCAGTATTTAAAGTACTAACAAATAATTCAGATACTGATATTTTACCAGTTTCTAATGCTAATAAAGTTAATTTTTTACTGGAAATTATTGGAGTATAACCTTGACTTACTAATTCAAGAGCAGATTTTTCTCCAATAGATGGAGCATCATAATAAACTGTTCTATTCCCATTATTTATTAATGATTTAATATCAGGGTGAACCTTAGTTAAAACAAATGAAACTTGAGAATTTAATAAAGCTTCTGAAACATCATCTGACAGTAATCTAACTGCAAATCTACTAGTTGGTAAATCATTTGAAAAAATAATTGATTCAACATCAGATTCATTAATAAAAACTCTACTAACTCCATTATTTAATAATTCAATTACTTTATCAATATCGATTGGTTCATCTTCAGCATCAACATAAACTTCAAGGTGGTGGGGAAATTGACTAGCAAAATACTTTGAGATTTGAACAGATTTCAATGGTAATAAAACATTCCCGATAAACGAAAACTTCTGGATGGCTTCCTTGTCGACAACAGGGTCAACGAATGGCAACACTGGAAACGACATGGCTGCTTGGGCTTGGGCTCCTATACTAGCTTATGATAATTAAATTAAATTTTTACTGAAGTCCAGCCAGACCTTTATCCGAAATTTTTTTTTTTTTTTTTTTTTCAAGCTCGTTAAATTTTTTTTTCGGTTGAGTCATCCTGTGCGGCAAGTTGCAAAAATTACCGGATAATTATACGATAAGAAGGAGTGATATGCATTAAGGGCGAGAGAATCCGGTTAATGATAGGTATAAATAAATAATAAATAAATAAATTATAAGGTTATAAATTATAAATTGTAAGGTTAGAAATTGAATTCTCCTCTGAATTGGTTTAAATCCATGCCAGGTTTAACCTTTTCCAAGAGATCTCTCCTGTCCATGGCAATAAATGCTCGCTTTAAAGTTTCTGTTAAAGCAGTTGATTGATTATGATTTAATGTACTTCCTGCATCTACCCCTTCCACTTGATGCATAGATAATCCACTTAAAAGATGTTCAGCAGCTTCTTTATAACATTTAATATTAATACATGAAACTCCTAAATTATATCTTGCTCTAACAAATGTGGGTTTTAATTGTAATGCTTTAAAATATGCTTCAACTGCTTCTTCGGATCTATTAGAATTAGCTAATGATGCTCCTAATCTATTCCATAATAATGGATCATCTGGTCTAATAGATAAAGCAGCTTTAAAACAATCAACTGTTTTTGAAAATTCTTCATTTGCATAAAATAATACTCCTAAACCAACTTGAACATCGGCATCCATATTGGCTTTATCAGGAGATAATTGAGCTGCTTTAATAAATAATTCAGAAACTCTCTTATATAATGAAAATCTATCTTCATCAGATATACTAGGATTTTCTTGTCTTGCCTTATCACAAACTTGAGGATATTTTGTAGAAATCCATCTTTCTAATGTAGCAAATGCAGCATTATCATAACCTTCATTAATATAAGAAATTGCTAACATCATTAAAGCTTCTGAATTTTCAGGATGTAATTCTAAACATTTTTCTAATGCAGTTACTCCAGCAATTTCCTTTTCATTTTGAGTTTGAACTTCACCTAATTTTAACCAAGCATCTATATGATTTTCATTTTTTTGAATAGCAGCTTCAAATGCTAAAGCAGCTTCTGATAATTTTGCACCATTCTCCATTAATTGAAGACCAATTTCATAAGGTTCAACTTCAGCAGGTAAATCTAAAAATTGATTATTAGATTTATCTTCAAATTGATAATCTCCAAAATGTGCTCTGGTAGATACATATCTAGCAAAATCTTTTTCCCATTGATTCATATCAGCATCATAAGTACTTCTTTGAGTATTTTTAAAATCTTCATATTGTTGAGTAATAAAATCTTGTTCAAGTGCTTCCGAATTTAATCCATCCCAAACCTCTTGGAATGTAGCTTGATATTTATCGTCTATAACAAATTCCGGTGACCCTTCCTTTTCAGTTTGACCCTCTACTTCTTTAATTTCTCCTTCTTGAGTTTCTGCATCTTTTTCTTTGGCTTCATTAGTTAATTCTTCAATTTGTTTAAATTGATTATCCCAATCTACCAGAGGTTCTTGATGAACTTGATCCATATTTTGAACCTGTTGTGGTTGATGTTGATGCTGTTGAAAACTATTACCCACAAGTGGCATAGTTGACATCATAGGTCTATAGTTTCCAACCATCATATTTGGATGAGATTGTTGAACATTAACATTTTGATTAATTGGCAGTTGAACTCCAAATTCTGATGCCCAATGACCATTAACAGGACTATTTGATTTAGCAATAGTAGAAGGAAGTGGTTGATGTTGAATTGGAGATGGTGAATGAGTTTGGAATTCAGCAGACCAACCAGGAGCAGATTTCCCACCATTAGATTGCTGAATTACATTAAGTTCATGTCTTAAAGGTTGAAATTGGAAAGCATTTTGATTTGATCCTCCATTATTAATAAATTGATCCATTTGTTGTCTATCTCTTAAATTCATAAGATTTTCTTGTTTAAAACCTTGATTCTGTACAAATCCAGGCAGACCTGCTGTCTGTCTTTGTAAAGATCTATCTTGTTGAGTGTGCTTATTAAATTGAGCTACAGCATTTCCGTTAACCGAACATTCGGATCCTCCACCAACAAATGACATTTTAATATAAGTTTACTGCGTATAGTTATTCAAATTACTATAGTGTACTATGATCTATATTAGTATTAACAATTAATATTGAAAAAAAGAAGTTATTTATAATATTTCATTATTAATCATTCGCTTCGAATATCCTAATCAACCCCACCAAATTTTCAATTGTGCGACTGACTGATCAAAAAGTTCCCTATACAAATTTTGCATGTGCCGAGGATTCGAGGAGATTTTACGCCGGGTCGTGTGCCGAGTCGTGGTTTGGGGATATAGGCTGCAAAAATATATGAATGTCTCAATATCTTTTCTTTTATAATCCTTACAATTTTTATACAAATTAATATGTTTAAAATTTATTGATATTTTTGGGTAATCGATAACTAACCTATGTATATAAAACAAAAAGAATTAAAAAGTTGTCATTATTTAATGAGCTGTATGAGGGGCATTAGGTAATTCAGCCAATGATTTCTTAATAACTTCAACACCTTTTAATAAATCTTCTTCAGAAATAACTAATGGAGGTGCCAATCTAATAATATGGTCATGAGTTGGTTTAGCTAAAACTCCATGATCTTTCATGACTAAACATAAATCCCATGCAGTTCTACCATTGGCCTTTGATGAATCAATAACTATAGCACTTAATAAACCTTTACCTCTAACTTCAGAAATGATTCCATCTGATTCACCTTGTAATTTTTGTAATTCACTCTTTAATAAATCTCCTAATCTTTGAGATCTTTCAACCAATTGCTCATCTTTAACAACTTGTAAAGCAGCAATTGCAACTCTACATGCTAATGGATTACCTCCATAAGTCGAACCATGAGATCCAGGTTCTAAGGTTAACATAATATCTTTAGATGATAATACTGCTGAAACTGGGAAAACACCTCCAGAAATAGCCTTACCTAATAAAATAATATCTGGTCTAACATTAGGATAATGTTCATAACATAACATCTTACCAGTTCTAGCAATCCCGGTCTGAATTTCATCACAAATTAATAAAACATTATGCTTCTTACATAATTCTTGTACTCTAGTAAAATAATCGGCTGGTGGAACTACAATACCAGCTTCACCTTGAATTGGTTCTAATAATATAGCAGCAATCTTATCACCAGCATTTTTAAATGCTAATTCAACATCTTCAATAACACCATATCTTAATAAAGTACCCTTTGGTGCACCTGGAATTTGAGGTCCAACACCATTTAAATAAGGTCCAAAATTAGTAGTGGCATCTGGATCAGTAGACATAGAAATAACTCCCAAAGTTCTACCATGAAAATTATTAACAGCTGATAAAATGATTGCTTCACCAGGAGCAATACCTTTCTTAACATAACCCCATCTACGAGCCAATTTCAAACCAGTTTCAACGGCTTCAGCACCAGTATTCATTGGTAAAACCATTTCATAGTTAAAATATTCAGTAATATATTTAGCATAAACTGCAAACACGTCTGATGAAAAAGCTCTTGAACATAAAGTTAATTTTGAAGCTTGATCAACAAGTGCTTCAACAATTTTTGGATGACAATGACCTTGATTAACAGCAGAATAAGCAGATAAGAAATCTAAATATTCTTTACCTTCTGGATCCCATACATGAGCTCCTTGAGCTTTAGTGAAAACCACTGGTAATGGATGATAATTATGAGCTGAATATTTAGATTCATATTCTTGAGTTACACTCGAAGAAATGTTAAATTCTGGACCGGACATATTAATTGGATATATTTTTCTATACTAGATAATTGAATTGATGAATAATAAATATACTAATTGAAAATTGGAAATTTTTCACTTAATTTATACCCATTAATTCGTATGATTTCGACAACTAAATCATCGCTGTCAACTACCTATAGGTATAATGAATCATTCTCCCCATAAAAATTAAGACTTGGTGAGTGCGAATCAGGGAATGCAACTCCGACACAAATTGTAAAAGGTAATTAACATCGAGAAATTCGATCACGTGAGTAATTTGTCCCAATTAGGAAATAACATTTAAGCGCAACAATAATATAAGCACCAAGGGAAAAAAAAATTGACTTAGTCTGACATGACATGACTTGACAGGCACGTTCAAGGTTCCGATCTTTAACCTTTAAATTTTAGCATTATCCAAAGGTTAATTGAATATCATAAAAAGAAACAACAATGAGTTCAACAGGTATTAAAAGACAAATGCAAGCTAGTATACAGCCTCAAAATGTTGTTAGTGAAGATGTAGCAGCATTATCAACCATTGGAATGAGAATAAGGAAGGCAGTATCTGATGGTTATAGTGTACCAAATGCTAATAATTATAGTTATAGCAACAATATGCAAAGAGTTCCTTTACCATCACATTTAGATCAACCACCATCTTTAACTAATATGGGCTCAACTTTGGATTCTTCTTCATCATGTTTAGCAGAATGGGATAGTCGTTATCAAATTAATAATGCTCCACTTCAAACTATAGATCAAGGTATTAATTATAATAAAAGAAAATTAGATGATTCAGAAGATTTATATAATAGAGGTACAGATGCTGCTATGTATGCATCAAAGTATGGTGAATTGAAGTTTCATGAAGATTTCTAAAAGTCATGCTGGTCATTTAAAACTTTTGTATTATTTTAATTTTGTTAGTTTGGTTTTAGTTTAATTTGTTTCTTAATTTTGTTCTTGTTCTTGTTTTTGTTCTTTATTTAGTTTTTGGGATCCCGTAGGTATCAGTACACATCATATTTGCATAATTTTAACTAATGTAGCTTAAACCACTCGGTGCTATTGTGGATCGCACTTGTGATGTCTAAGAAAATATCTCCGATATCAGAAATCGAATTCACTATTACATATATAATTTCTCTTAGTTTCAAACTCTATTCGATATGGCTTCCAGTATGATGACTCAGGGTACTGGAGGTCTGAAATGGTCTCGACAACTCCTTAGAGGCATGTCTACCGAACAGTCAATCTTATTTTTATTACGATTATTTATTTCTCTCATTGCATCAATATTATTATTAACTACTATTGTTAGTCCATTTTCAAATCAAAGTAGTTATGTTATGAAGATAAGTTGTGGTCATATAGATGTTCAAGCTGGTTTATCAGCGTCATTAAAGCATTCTTTGGAATATACAAATAATCCTTCAAGTGACTCGGATTATAGTGGTATCCCATTTGATTCATCATTAACAAGTTCAGCAATTCAACTTATTAGTCAATATTCAGCAGATGCAATTGAAGATGCACCTCAATATATCACAATAACATTATGGAATTGGTGTTCAACTAATTATAATATATCATCCACTAATGAAAAATCACGATATAATGAAGTTAGTGTTTGTACTAAAGCTAATCAGAGAACTCTCGTTGAATATCGAGAAATTCTTGTTGAAGTAGGTCTTTCCCCAATTCTACTGTATGCATTTCAAACTTCTAATTATTTAGATCAATCTTATACAAATGCTCTGAATAGAAGACATGCAAGATATACATTTTTTGTACCTGGATTAGCTACAGCAACAGGATTACAAATAATTGTATTAATTTTAGTGATTTTGTTATATTTAAAAGATAGAACTTTAAGAAGTAAAACATCAATATTAGTTCTGAATTTAGTAGCTATAATTTCTTTAATATCATTTATTTGTTTATCATTAGCTGTTGGACTTATTACTAGTGTTATTGCATCAATTAAAGCAAAATTTAATACAAGTTTAAATTCATTTGGAATATCAGTTCATTCAGGAAGATTATGGTTCCTGACCCTTTTTGTTGGACTTTTCATAAATTTAATTTCTACTCTTGTGTGGGTAATACCATTATGGTGTGCTAATCCAAGTCCTGAAAAAACTGGGATTAGAATTAGTAGTCGTCAAACATATCAAAATATTCGAGTTAATTCACTGACATCACTTCAAGAAGGAAATAATGATATTGATGATGAAATAGATACTCCACCAAGAATTAATCATAAAGATAGTGAACAAGAATTAAAAAAATTAGGTGCTATGGTTAATCATAGTGGACGTTATAGAGTTGAATCATTACATTCTACTGATCTTGAATCAGGTCAAAATGTAGAATATGCAGAAACAGTTTACAGTGGATATGATGCTAATAATCCATTTTATAGTATACCATTAATTAGAGGAGATTTCCCATCAACAGTTGGTAGTAGTTCTAATTCTCGTTATAATACTAGCAATAATAGCAATAATAATAATAATAATAATCATAATAATAATAATAATAATAATCATAATAATAATCTCATCCCAAGTTTAGATGTTGAACTTGAAGAAATTCAAATTGATACTGATGCTGGCTCATCACAACCAAGACGAAGACCTGCACAAACGCCATTTCTGCCACTGTCTTATTTAAATAGAGCTATAACAGAATCTCTGGATCCTTCCCCCGCACAGCCCTTTGATTCAAGCAAAATTATGAGAAATTAAATTTGGCCGCAAAAAAATGCACATTTTTCCCACTTTTCCCACTTTTCCCACTTTTCTTCTTACTGATAACTAATCATTACCAATGATGTGGATGGAAAACATAACTAATTCATTCAAATCATGGCTTAAGAAGGGCCAGAAGGATCAAACGTTAGAGATTGATGATAAATATAACGAACAATCGATGGTATTGAAACCGATTGAAAGTATACAACCATTAGATTCAGAATCATTTTGTCAACCAAAATCAATACGTAAATATTTTGAATCATCTTATCAAACAATACATGAGTATTTTAAAAGGTATTGGATTGAATCAAGTATTATTTTACATGAGGTTAATATATGGTTATCAAATAGTACTTGTTTTGAGTTAATGGCAATGATTATCATAATAACATATATTACTGTGTACGTTTGTTTATTATTTTCTTGTAATTCAGGATATTTAAAATGTCATCCACTATATACATTTGAAATTACAGATAAAACAATCAGTGCTAAAGATTCTTTATCAGGTATTAGAGAAGGATTAAAAATGATATCATATGTTGCCCAAGATTTAAGTATTTCTGATTATGATAATAAATCTGCTAATAATTATCTTCAACAAATTGATACATTATCAACTAATAATCTATATAAAGTTAATTTTGGAGGATTTTGTCGATTTAATAAAGATACAATGAAAGAAACTTGTTTAAGTTCAAATGGAATAGATATATTTTCAAGTTTAGTTAAAGATATAGGTTATCAATTGGGAGAAATATCTAAATCTGATGAACCTTCTAAATTAGGTGATAGCCTCTCGACAACTTATTCTCATGCTTTGAAAACTTTAGATGATATTTATACTAAATCTATTAAAAATGATACAGGTTATACAAACTTAGATACTGAAGCACTTGAGATTATTCATAATATTTATCAAATGGAATATTATTCAACAGTATTGAAAATAGTATGCCTGGCTAATCTTATTCTAGTATGCCTTTTGGGATTATTATTTATAGAATTATGGATATGTCAGTACTTTTCGACTTCTGCTTCAATAATGATTCTTTTAATAATCTATTTATGTTATTTAGGTATAGTTTCTCTCCAGTTGACTTTAGAGATCATGTCAGATTCATTTCTCTCTAAGATGAATTCAGCATTTGAAAAATTTGGAATAGCTGAAATAGAAGATAGTGATATGAGGGGTTTGTTATTGCGTACAGTTAATTTAGTTCAACCTTTTCTTATTACTTGTACATCAATTCAGGATAAGCTTTTCAGAAGAAGAAGAAGAAGAATATAAATTAATGTGTGTATAAATTATATAAATTATATAAATTATATATTAATTGAAATAAATTAGATTACATCAAATTATGAAATGAAATTAGTATAAAACAATATCAAAACAACAAAGAGATTGAGATCAAGCTTCTAGAAATAAGATTACTGAGTATCAAATCTATTGATAAACTTTTTTAAAGGATTGATCAAAATCGGCAATTATATCATCAATATATTCAGTACCGATAGAAAGTCTGATTAAATCCTTAGTAACACCTGAGTTAACTTTTTCTTCATCAGATAATTGTTGATGAGTTGTAAACCATGGAGCAATAACTAAAGTCTTTGAATCACCAACATTAGCTAAATTAGAAGCAATTTCTAAACCATCAACTACTTTAACAGAAGCAGCTGAAAAATCATCATCACCTTCTTTAGCTGGTAAAGCCTTAACACCAAAAGAAAGAGCTCCACCATATTGACCCTTATGATTCAAATATTTTTTAGATAATTCATGACTTGGATGAGATTCTAAACCTAAGTAAGAAACCCAAGCAACATAAGGAGATTTTTCTAAATATTGAGCTAATTTAAGAGCATTATAAGATTGTCTTTCAACACGTAATGATAAAGTTTCAAGACCAGTTAATAATAAAAAGGCTCCAAATGGATTTAAAGTTGGACCTAAATCTCTTAATAATTCAATTCTAGCATGACCAATGAATGCAGCTTTACCTAAAGCTTCACTCAATACTAATCCATGATAACCTTCAGAAGGTTTAGAAAATTGAGGAAATTTTTCAGGATATTCAGTCCATGGGAAATTACCAGAATCAATAACAACACCAGCAATAGTATTACCATGACCTCCAATCCATTTAGTAGCAGAATGAACAACAATATCAGCACCATGCTTAATTGGATTTACTAAATAACCACCAGCACCAAAAGTATTATCAACAACAACTGGAATACCATGTTTATGAGCAATTTTAACAATAGCTTCAAAATCTGGAACATTATATTTTGGATTTCCAATAGTTTCAAGATAAATAGCTTTAGTTTTTTCATCAATTAATTTTTCAAAATCTTCTGGTTTATCACCATTAACAAATCTTGCTTCAATTCCTAATCTTTTAAAGGCAACTTTAAATTGATTAAAAGTACCACCATATAAATATGAAGTTGAAATAAAGTTATCACCTGCATGAGCTAAACCAGTAACAGCAATTAATTGAGCAGCTTGACCAGAAGATGTTGCAACAGCTCCAATACCACCTTCTAAAGCAGCAATTCTTTGTTCAAAAACATCAACAGTTGGATTATGAAGTCTTGAATAAATAAATCCAGGAACTTCTAAACCAAATAATTGAGCTCCATGTTTAGAATCATTAAAAACATATGAAGATGTGGCATAAATTGGATAAGCTCTTGGTTTATGTGGCTTTTCAGCTTCTTGACCAGCATGTAATTGAAGAGTATCAAAATGAAGATTTTCAGACATTTTTATATAAAAGGAATCTATTTAATTGAATTACAAGTATTAAAATTAAAATACAATTAAATGAATAAACTAAAATTAATTATAATAAAAACAATTGAAAATCAATTGATATGGAAATTTACAAGTTTAAATACTACAAAGTGAAAAATTAATTTTGAGTTATGGGGTATAAAGTCCCCACTAACCACAGTTTATCATAATAATGAATCAACCCATAATTTTTACAATAAGTAAATTCACTGTAGTGGGCTTCACCGCTTAAGGAGCGAAATTAGTTAATTTTGGTCGGCTGCAATTAAAGGTACTGCATATATATAAGGTTACTTCATTTCACGTGCCACAGTTTTCTAAAATTAAAAATAATTTTCTGGTCTTAGACTAAAGACTCAAAGGACAGAGAAATCCGAATATGGAATTAATACCTATTGAATAACTTGCCTGAGCATATTAAAAACATCTGGAGATGTATCGTTAAATTATCACGACATTCATTTAATAACTGCTAATTATTTTTAAATAACATCATAGCATATGCCCAAGGGTCATAATATAAAGATAATTAGTAGTAAATATAATAGGAGTAACAAAAATAACCCATCACCTAACTACAAGTCTGAATTGCACATTGCAGATTATCCCTGAGCTGCAAAAAAAAAAATCCTAAGATGTAATTATACTGATTCGTATTGACAATTGTGAGCCAAAATACAAGTATCCACTTGTTTATTATTTATACTTGTACCTGTAAATTTTATTTTGGCTTACAATCATGTATTACTTATATGTATTACTTATATAGATGGAACGAAAGTCCAAATTTCTCTATAACGCATTATCTCGCATAATTGGTGATAGAATTGTAATTTCAAAACCGACAGTATTTCAAATGGCTACTGTAAAGTATGATCTCTTCCCTTGTAACTAACAAAGTTGTTAAGATCCACAGGGTGAACAAATCTTTTTTGACTCCAAAATACAAAAACTATTTAGTAAACAACTGATTCTTTTACGTGGCTTTAGATTTAAAAGCCCAGAATGGTCAATTCAAAATTACAGTGCAAAGGTATTACTCTTAAAGGTTTAAGATGTAAGTTGAAAGCTCCTGTTGGTCAAGAATTCTGTCATTATCATAAAGATCAAAGTGGTCCCCAATTTTCCAACAAACGACGCGATCAAAACAATGATACATTAGCTAAAGCTAAAACTAAAACAAAAACTATAACTAAAACTGAACCTATTGAAGCTTCTACTAACAAAATTGAAACAATCGGAGTTTCTACAAATTCTGATAAGGCGGGATATATCTATGTTTATACTCTTTCATTTCTACTTCAGCCTAATAAAAATGAGTGGTTACTGGTTAAAAATTTACCTAAAATAAAATCAAGGCATCACAATAAATGGGTTCCATTTAATTCAAAAACTTCAGAGTTTATCCTTGTGAAAATCGGTATGACTACTAAGTCTGTTCAAGAACGATTATTTCAATGGAAATCAAAATGTAATCATGATTTAACTGTGGTTGTACCCTCAAAATCTGATTTTGTGAGTGATAGACAGGCTCGGGTCGGCCAAGTCTCATTAAGCGAAATTCGGGATTTTCGTAGATTTGTTTTGGACCTTACCAAGTTATTTAATAGACTAGCTATATCGGATTCCAATACCTCTAAGGCTAAAGATACCTTACCCCATTATGAAAGTTTTCGTAACCAAGGATTTTATTGTCCTAAAAACGTTAGAAGTATTGAACTGACCATTCATAAAACCTTACATAAAAAGTATGGAGGTGGAAGTTTATATTGTACAGGATGTTCTGAAAATGCTGCAAAACGAACGAATAAGCTGAATAAATCTACACCATTTAATTCCGATTATAATATACATGTCGAATGGTTTTTAATTCCCAAATCGGATTTGACAGATGCATTTAAATTAATCGATGATATATGTGTAGATTTAAGTAAATAACAATACATATATCATATATTTAATAATAATATTTTCCTTTATTCTTTTCGAAGTGTAATACTGTGATAAAACTAAACAAACTATAAAACTACATAATCATTTTAATAAAACACCAACAGCTCAACCTAGGTGTTCATGTAAGTAGATGGATCAACACCTTCTTCTGGGAATTCAGTAATCTTAACATCGAATCTAGATTGAATCTTTTCTAAGACTTCTTCATCTTCTTTAGTAGAAACTAAAGAAATGGCTAAACCTTTAGTACCAAATCTACCAGCTCTACCAACTCTATGTAAATATTGATCGGCTTCATTTGGTAAATCATAGTTAATAGCCAAGTTAATTCTTTCAATATCAATACCTCTACCGAAAACATCAGTGGAGACACAAATACGTTTATTGAATTCTTTGAAAGATTTATATCTTTCAATTCTTTCTTCTTGTGGTAAACCTGAATGAACGGCAATAGATGGAAAATTACAAGCACATAATAATTTATTTAATTCATTAGCTCTTTGAGTAGATTTAACGAAAATAATGACTTGATTAAATTCTAAGGAATCTAATAAATCAGATAATTTTCTATTCTTATCCTTTTCAGCTAATTTAATATAGTATTGTTGTAAACCATGTAAGGTTAATTTAGCTTCATCATCAACGTAAATTTCTAAAGGATTTTGCATAAATTTCTTACAAACTGGACGAATTTCTTGAGATAAAGTAGCTGAAAACATCATAACTTGCTTTTGATGTGGAGTACTACGGAAAATATCTTGAACATCTCTTCTCATATCAATAGATTCTAAAACTTTATCACATTCATCAATAACGAATGATTTGACATTGGCTAATCTAATAGCTTTATCATTGACTAAAGCATGTAATCTACCTGGAGTAGCAACAACAATATGAGGACAAGTATCTTTGTTCTTTAATTTTTCAATATCTCTCTTAATTGGAGTACCACCATAGAAAACTTCAGTTTTAACATCTGGCATATATTTAGAGAATCTAGCATATTCATTTCTAATTTGATAAGCTAATTCTCTAGTATGACAGATAACTAAAGTAGAAATTTCACCTGGAATAGGATCTAATTGTTGTAACGTAGATAAAACGAAAACAGCAGTTTTACCTAAACCGGATTTGGCTTGACATAAAACGTCAGTACCTAAAATAGATTGTGGAATACAAACTTGTTGGACTAAAAAATGTGTTAGTTAATTAATTTATTTTACAGTGTCATATAATGATATCCCTTTCCATTGTGAATAATATAAATAAAGAAAGTCCCCTTTGAGAGGTAAACTTCAGATTGATTTAATTATCATCTCTTCTATCATGACACTTTATTCCATTCCAACATATACTTGAAATATATGGAATTAGTTCCCCTTCTTCTCTTCCACCACTTAAATTATCTAAAGAAATTATGAAATAATTTAAAGATCATGAAATTTCTTTGACAGAAAAGAGAAAAATGAATCGGGAATAAAATGATTCGAAATGAATTGTAGATCTAGTTAAGAGTCAACTTAACTATATGAAAAAGAAGGTAATTAATTTACCTACTAACATTACTCTAAATGAGTATTGTTTCAAGATGAGGAGGAAATTTGTGGTGGATAAGTGAGGGAGGAAGAAATTAAGGAAAGTACTTAGTACTTCAACCAACCATTTTCAATAAATTTCACTCAAACAAATAAATGGTATGAAATGATAAGAATGACCAGCATTCTCTATTTTTAATGACTTTCAATGAAGAAAGAATAAATCAAGTCTGGGAAATGTCCTTTTTTTATTATTATGTATTATTCAACCAAAGGAAGGTACCATCATACTTTTGTAGAGAGGGGGGAAGTATACGAACCTTCAGAAGGATGTTCAAAACCACAGTCACCAATAGCTCTCAATAATTCTGGTTTTAATAAGAAATCTCTGAAACCAGTTGCATGAATACCAACATATGAACCTTTCTTATCAGCTTCAGTATCATTGCTGGTAGCATCTGTAGAGGCAGTAGTGGTTGGAACTGCAATTTCTTCAGAATCGGAATAATCCAATAATTCTTCTTGGCCTTCGTTAGACATAATGATCTTATAACTTCAACTAGTTGGTTGATCGATAGATTGACTGATGTCGAATGAATAGGAATAAACAAAGTTTGCCCGTTTTCTCGACCTTCGAATTTTTCACAACTACGTGGAACGAACAAGTGGTATTTCCACGACGTCAGCTGCCGACATTGCTGGACATTTTTTGGTAAGACATTTTTATAGAAGACATTTTTAATAAGATAATGGATACCTAGCTAAGATCTAATTAGTATATATATTATCAAGTACAAGAGAGATGTTGAGACCACTCATTAAATCAGGATCATGTTTAAGAAATATCCCAATTTCTGGTATAAGGGTATCTTCAAGAACCATTACTAGATCATTTTCATATACTAGACCAGTACAATTCTTTGGAGGAAAAGATAAATCTGAACCTACGGCTGAGCAATTAGAGAAGATACAAAAATTTACTGAAACTATTAGAACAAATCCTGAAATTGGTCAATTACTTAATGGATTTAAAGACTTATTGGAAGTTAAAGGTATGCTGACTGGTGGTAAACCTCCAACAATTACACAAATGATGAGGATTTTTGCTGACAAAGATATTAGAGAACAATTAAGTAAATTAAAGGATGCATTTGAAAAGGCTAACATTCAAGTCAAACAAGACGATTTGAGTGTTTTCACTGATGTTTTCCTTTCTCATCAAAAGAATACTGAAAAGTAAGTATATACATATTTGTAAATAGAAGAAAAAGGTAGTAAATATTTGTATATATGCAGAATAGAATAGACTATTTATATGAATTATATATTTAGTGTGATTTATTTCTTTGCAAATGAAGCTGAAATTCTAGCAGCTTCTTCTACCCCTCTGGCAATTCCACTTCTTACACCTGCATCTTCCATTTTTAATAAACCTCCAATGGTAGTACCACCTGGAGTACATACTTTACTCTTTAATATAGCTGGATGTTCTTTAGTTTCAAGAGCCATTTTTGCAGTACCTTCCATAACTTTAGCAGCAGATAATTTTGCAACTTCCCATGGTAATCCCATTCTAACACCTCCTTCAATTAATGATTCCATCATTAATAAACAAAAGGCTGGTCCTGAACCAATTAATGCAGTAGCAGCATCCATATTCTTTTCATCGATCTTAAAGGCTTCACCAACTGGACTAATTAATTTTAAAACTAAATCTTCATATTTTTCTTCAGCAAGTTTTGAAAAGGCAATAGCAGCTGTACCAGCTCCGAATCTAGCAGGAGTATTTGTCATAACTTTAGCAACATATGGAGTGAAAATCTCTAATTCTGAAATAGTAGTACCAGCTAATAATGAAATAAGTAATTGATCTCCTCTTAATCCAGATTTAATTTCTTCATAAATTTGTTGATACATATATGGCTTACATCCAAGTATTATAATATCTGCCTCAGATACTGCTTTGGTATTGGCTTCAACTCCATAAGAATATTCAAAAATTTCATGCTGTAAAGATGATTCTAAAAGTGCATTAGTACTGGAAGAATTAGTGCAACCAATGATTCTAGCGGGGTATGGTTCAAATTTAGCCTTAAGAATTGCTGAAGATACAGCGGTTCCCATAACACCACATCCTAAAACGACAATTGTATAATCTTTCATCTCTCTTTCTTATCGATTGTAAAGTTCTAATAAATATATAGAAATAACTTTATTATCAAACCTACCAAATATGCTACTTTTATATTTGACTCAATTTTTCACTATCGCACTCAGTTGCCAAATTTTCCAACTCGGCAATTGAAATTAATTTTGGAGTATGCCTTCCTAATTGGGAAGTCTAATGTAGTGCGTCAAAAGTTGGCAATTTTAACTATGGAATCTGGCCATATTGATGTTCCAAAATATTCAGATCGAACTCTGCAATATCGCAAACTGCACTCATATCTAGCTGCAGAATAGTGATAAATATTTTGTAGATCTTTTTGCAAAAACGTCTAGTCAACCTTTGATAGTTTAATAAAGGATTTAGGGGTTAATACAATTAGAGTACTAATTGACGTTGCAATTCATATAGTGCTAAAACCGTTGTGCGGATTTCACGATTAAATTATTTCGAGCTTCCTTAAAGGGGATATATAGGACTTAATTTCAACACCAAATTAGGTACGTTAAGTATTAAAAATACTTATAAAAGTTATCCAACTAGTGTCGCTCAAGTATTGGCTATTGATTCACACTAATAGTTTGGGACTTTGATATACAATTTTTTTAAAAAATTGTTCGGTTTATAACGACAGTTCTCTGATCATATTGGTCATAGTATTCTCTTCTTATTAAAAGGGAATTGCTTCTACTATAGTTAAATTATTTTGACAATGTTTAGAAAGGACTTGTTAACTCCATGTCCGGTGCTTCATCCTAATATGGATGAATTTAGTGATCCCATCGAATACCTTTCTCGAGCTGATATTGCTAAATTAGGTGCACAATATGGTATAGTCAAGATAGTACCACCTGAGAATTGGAATCCACAATTTCTGATATCGAAAGACTTTAACTTTCATACTAGATTACAAAGAATCAGTGATCTTGGTATTACTACTAGATCTCGACAATTATTTTCTGATAATATTAATCGATTTCTTAAGATGCGTCGGAAACGTCAATTGAAACAGTATTTCACAGCCAAACCAGCTAAGGGTCATCACCCTGTAAAAGTATATTATTATGATTTGTTTATTAAAGTAGATGGTATGGGTGGTATTAAGAATATGTCAAGAACAAAATGGAAAGACTTGAAAAGTCAGTTTGGTGTAGCTCATGATTCTCAAGAACTAGAAACTGAATTCAATACTAATATTCGAAGTTATTCCAATTTTCTTAAAGAACATAATTCAAATTATGAATTCCCTGAAAGTGATTCTGAAGATGAGTATGATAATTGTTTGATATGTGGTAAACATGATCATCCATCTCTAACTTTATTATGTGATAATTGTGATAATCCATATCATACATTCTGTTTACCTACTCCTCTCAATTCAATTCCTTCGAGTAATTGGTATTGTGATAAATGTTTAATTGGAACTGGTGAATATGGATTTGAAGAAGAAGTAGATGTTAAATATTCTTTACGTCAATTTTATAATTTATGTTTAGAAGCTGATCAAGATTTCATCAATAAGTATAATAATGGTAAACCATTGACGGTAGATATTATTGAACAGAAATTCTGGGAATTTGTTGATATTCAGAAGTCAGATTTGGAGGTTAAATATGGTGCTGATATTCATAATTTAAAGCCTGGTCAAATAAGTGGATTTCCAATGATGGATACCCCTGGTATAAAACTTGACGATGCCACAAATCAATTTTATATTAATCATCCATTTAATTTAACAAAATTACCATTTGCTAATGGTTCTCTTCTAAATTATATCAGTACTGCTATTTCAGGAATGACTATACCCTGGATATATATTGGTTCATTATTATCAACATTTTGTTGGCATGTTGAAGATCATTATACTTTATCAGCAAATTATTGTCATTTAGGTGCCACTAAGAAATGGTATGGAATTCCTTCATCACAAGCAGATAAATTTGAGAAATTAATGAGAGATTCAGCTCCTGATTTATTTAAGAGACAGCCTGATTTATTACATCAGTTGGTAACATTGTTGTCACCAGTTAAGTTGGTTGAAAATGGAATTAAATGTGTTTATGCTGATCAGAATCCTGGAGAATTTATAATCACTTACCCTCGAGTATATCATGCTGGATTTAATTGTGGATTTAATTTTAATGAGGCAGTGAATTTCACCATGAATTCATGGTTAGAATTTGGTGAGAAGTCAATTAATGATTATAAGAGTATAGGTAAAGAAAATGTCTTCAATCATTATCAATTATTGGAAAATATCTTAAGGGCCTTCAATCGTCAACGCGGTAAAATACATCGTAATCAAATTAATTTGGTTAAGAAAAGTTTAAAAGGATTTGAGGATCAAATGATGAGGCAGAATGAATACCTCTTTAAAATTGATAAATCTAAATTTAATGTTGAATATAAACCTAAGAAGATTAAAAGGTCAAAGAATAATAGTAATATTAATTACGATATTTATGAAAATTATGGTGATGATGAAGAAGATGAACCGTTATGTGATATATGTAAGACCCATCTTGGATATCAATATTGTATTATTAATAATAAGGATCGTCGATTCCAATATTCTAAACATTCAGGATTAATTGATAAGAAAGAAATTAAAGAAGAACCTAAACAATTGTTGACACCTAAAGCTTCACCTTATGAACAAGTTAATTTAACAAGCAATATTGAAAGAGCTGAATTAGTTAGTGCTAATGAAAGTTCTAGAAGATTTAAAGAAGTTATTGATCTTGTTAGTGAAGAAGAATCTAAAGAAGAATCTAAAAAAGAATTCAAAGAAGAATCCAAAGAAGAATTATGTATGATGGCACAATTTGATCAATTAGTCAATGAAGCTAAACGTAAAGCTAAAGAAGAATTAGACGCCAAAAATGAAGGTTTCACTAAAAGAAGATCTAAGCGATTACAAGAACATCCAGTAGATGTTAGTGAGAATGCTAAAAATAAAATTGAAGGTGAATATCATCATCTTAGAACTTTAGCTACTAGTAGTAGAATGAAATCTAATTCTTCATCATCAGCTTCATTATCATCAAGAATGATGGGTAAGATGACAATGGTACAAAAATTTTCTTCTATGAAGAAATTAAATGAGAAAGATAGTGTATTATTATGTTTAGAATGTTGTACTAAAGTATTTGATAAAGAAAGTGGAGATGTTCCTACTGGTTCTATCTTATTATACGAAACATACCCTTCACAATTAAAGGAATTAATTAAAGAAACCAAAAGAAATCTTGAAGAAATCCAATAAGTTAAGTGTGTGTATATATACATATATATGTATATAGTTAATATGTTCTGTAAGTAGTAGTTATAAGTTATAATTAATTTTGCAGCAAAAATAGGTGTGTCTCATAGCCTATCCTGCACATATGTCAAACCAATCAAACAAATAAAACTTCGCAAAGACCATTCCCGCCATACAAAATGGCAAAGGACGAATTTAATTGGCTAGAGTGAGGAGGAGTGCGACACACACATAGTTAACAATGTCTCTTACCTCACAAATGTCGCCGGTCCTAGACTCGCTCAGTTTAGCATTTTTTTCAACGTCTTCAAACCATTTCTTTTCACTACTACTTCCTCTCTTCTTTAGTTTATCAGTCAAAGTTAAATATCTAACGATGGTTCTTCCAAGATTATTTAACACTGCTTCACGCAATGCATTCACTGCTGCTAAGCGTAACCTCATGTTCAACAGAGGTTTAGCTACTGCTGCTCCTGTTGGTAAAGTCAGGTATGTATACAACTTTTAATTAAATTTAAATGTTTGGATCAATTCATTGTATCTAAAGATAATCAATCGAGTCAATCGAATGGAATCTAGTGGATTAAACCAATCATGATATACATCATTATGAACGTTTATACTTTTTCAATTGATGAATTGTATAATTTCAAGATGGATGTTATCCATGTCATGATTTAGTTTTTTTTAACTAGTATGATCTATATAAATCATTTTAAATTCGTTCAAATTAGTATCAAGCTCAATCATTCTACAATTGGATTCATAACTACTTCAACAACTATCTACAATATAAATTCCAACCTTATTCATTCGATGTTGACTAGTGTCAATGTAATTTACTAGTGCCATTATGAGCTTTTTTCGTTTGTCCAAAATTTGCCGGGCCAATAAAATTTTTCAATTTTTCTCCCTTTTGTGATAGCGAGCAACACCAAATTATTCAACTTGACTGACTATAATTATTACTGTAGATTAATGATGATTGATTGATTTAAATTATAAATATTCTTAATATTTTTAAGATTGTTATATACTAACAGAAATTTTATTATAGAGCTGTTATTGGTGCCGTTGTCGATGTTCAATTCGAAGAAGGTAACTTACCAGCCATTTTAAATGCTTTAACCTTAAAGAACGGTGATCAAGATTTAGTCTTAGAAGTTGCCCAACATTTAGGTGAAAACACTGTCAGAACCATTGCTATGGATGGTACTGAAGGTTTAGTCAGAGGTGCTCCAGTTGCTGATACTGGTGCTCCAATTTCTGTCCCAGTTGGTAGAGGTACTTTAGGTAGAATTATTAACGTTGTTGGTGAACCAATTGATGAAAGAGGTCCAATTGAATGTAAACAAAGAAACCCAATTCATGCTGATCCTCCAACTTTTGTTGAACAATCTACTGCTGCTGAAGTTTTAGAAACTGGTATTAAAGTTGTCGATTTATTAGCTCCTTACGCTAGAGGTGGTAAGATTGGTTTATTCGGTGGTGCCGGTGTCGGTAAAACCGTTTTCATTCAAGAATTGATTAACAACATTGCTAAAGCCCATGGTGGTTTCTCTGTCTTCACTGGTGTCGGTGAAAGAACTAGAGAAGGTAATGATTTATACCGTGAAATGAAAGAAACCGGTGTCATTAACTTGGAAGGTGATTCCAAAGTCGCATTAGTTTTCGGTCAAATGAATGAACCACCTGGAGCTAGAGCTAGAGTTGCTTTAACTGGTTTAACCATTGCTGAATACTTCAGAGATGAAGAAGGACAAGATGTCTTATTATTCGTCGATAACATTTTCAGATTCACTCAAGCTGGTTCTGAAGTGTCTGCCTTATTAGGTCGTATTCCATCTGCTGTCGGTTATCAACCAACTTTAGCCACTGATATGGGTCTTTTACAAGAACGTATTACCACCACCAAGAAGGGTTCTGTTACCTCTGTTCAAGCTGTTTATGTCCCAGCTGATGATTTAACTGATCCTGCTCCTGCCACCACTTTTGCCCATTTGGATGCTACCACTGTGTTATCTAGAGGTATTTCCGAATTAGGTATTTACCCAGCTGTCGATCCTTTAGATTCTAAATCAAGATTATTGGATGTTGCCGTTGTTGGTAAAGAACATTATGATGTTGCTACTAACGTTCAACAAACTTTACAAGCTTATAAATCTTTACAAGATATTATTGCCATTTTAGGTATGGATGAATTATCTGAAGCCGATAAATTAACTGTCGAAAGAGCTAGAAAGATTCAAAGATTCTTATCTCAACCATTTGCTGTTGCTGAAGTTTTCACTGGTATCGAAGGTAGATTAGTCAGATTACAAGATACTGTTAAATCATTTAAGGAAGTTTTAGCTGGTAAATACGATCACTTACCAGAAAATGCTTTCTATATGGTTGGTGGTATTGAAGATGTTGTTGCTAAGGCTGAAAAATTAGCTGCTGAATCTAAATAGATTTGATTCATAACAACTAATCATTTGTCCTCGCTATATAATTTCTATGCAATCCAAAAGAAGATTTTTATATTATATAAAAAGATAATCATTACTAAAAGAATTTAACGTTATTAGATATTAAATCTGTTGTAAAGTAGTTGTAGTTGTAGTTGTTATTTTTGTTCGCACCCCACATTCGCAGTATTTGCTAATAGGGTAAGTTAACTAGTGCTAGTATGTTCAGTAAGCTTTAGTAAGAGTGGGAACATAAACATACCACTTAAACAGATTTACTTAGCACATGTTAAGCATTCCATTTCGACTACATTGACACTGAGAAATTCTGTAAATTGCAAGTACTGTAAGTACTGTAAGTACTGTAAGTTCATGGTGCCGTACAACTTAAGACATTTCACTAAAAGTAGTGCGCACAATTTTCACAGTTGGGGTACGTAACATAAAATGAAAGTGCGATCGTGAAAAATTCCTGAACATTAACTATTGCCTTCCACTAATATACTGAGCAGTGTTTGAATCAATTGAACCATGTTCTCCTTAGCACAAGTATGTATGCAGTATTCTAGTTATAGTATGTGTGTAGTACATGTGGTATATGTGACACTATACTAAAACTTTGAAAGTTTTATTATTATAAATTTCATTTTACTAACTTAACCCATAGAATTTTTCATTCCTTGATAGTCCAACTATTGATTGGAAACTTGTCCTTACTGGTTTAACAGTAGGAAGATTTGTTGTTGATACTTATTTAGATTATCGTCAATATCAAGTGTTAAAAAAGACTAGTCCTCCAAATAGTTTAAAAGCAGAGGTATCACAAGAAACATTTGATAAATCTCAAGCTTATTCAAGATCTAAGGCTAAATTTAAATTTGTTACAAGTACTCTTGGATTAATTGAAAGTTTAATAACTATTAAATATGATTTATTATTTAAATTTTGGGATTTTAGTGGATCTCTTATGTCAGGACTTTCATTTATTTTACCTAAATTTATGGGAGGTGTTATAACTCAATCAATTTTTTTATTTAATGTTGCTCAATTAGTTTCAACTATAACTTCTTTACCAAGTTCTTATTATTATAGCTTTGTATTAGAAGAAAAATATGGTTTTAATAAACAAACTATTGGTTTATGGGTTGCTGATCTTATTAAAGGTTTTGGTCTTACTATTGCTTTAGGTTCTCCTGTTGTCGCTGCTTTCTTAAAGATTATTGATTATTTTGGTGATTCATTTATTATTTATACTATGTTCTTTGTATTATTTGTTCAATTAGTGGCTATGACTATTTTCCCAACATTAATTCAACCATTATTTAATAAATTTACTCCATTAGAAGATGGAAAATTAAAGGAAGCAATTGAAGATTTAGCTTCAAAACAAGAATTTCCTTTAACTAAATTATATGTTATTGATGGTTCAAAGAGATCTTCTCATTCTAATGCTTATTTTACTGGTTTACCATGGAGTAAACAAATTGTTTTATTTGATACTTTAATTGATCATTCAACTATTGAAGAAACTGTTGCAGTTTTAGCTCATGAAATTGGTCATTGGAAATTAAGTCATCTTCCAAAAATGTTATCATTTGCTCAAATTCATTTATTAATCATGTTTTCTTCCTTCAGTGCTTTTATTCATAATTCTTCATTATTCAATACTTTTGGTTTTACAACTGTTCAACCAACTATGGTTGGATTCCTCTTATTTTCAGAAATCTTTGGACCTCTTGAATTTGTTTTACAATTCGCTATGAATTCTTTATCAAGAAAACATGAATTTGAGGCTGATGCTTATGCTAAAAAATGTGGTTATTCTTCTGATTTAAGTACTTCATTAATTAAATTATTAAGTAAAAACTTATCTACTATGGATGCTGATTGGTTATATTCATCATATCATCATTCTCATCCAATTTTATCCGAAAGATTATCTGCTTTAGGTTATGTTTCAAAGGAAAAAGTTGGTAAGGGTATTAAACCTCTTAAGGAAGATTAAAATATATATAGTATATATATTCTGTATTCCGTCTATATGCAAACTTGTATATACATGTTAAATATTATTATTATCATTAGTATGCTACCATCGATTTCTTTGGTTTATAAGTTGTTCCATTATACTTCAGCTTCTTCATTTTATGCTTTAATTCATCATATGCTTGTCTCATTTGTACATAACCCATATGAGTTTTACCAACAAAATGATCAGCTAATCTTCTATCACTATCAAGTCTTGATAAATAAGCTCCACAACCTTCACATACTTGAAGTTTTTGTTGAGAAGTTTGACCAACATTTTCAGCTAAATTTCTAGCATTTTCAGCTAATTTCTCTCGTTCTTTACATAATTCATTAAGTTTTATAGTTTCATATAAGGATTTTTGAATTTCATTTTCTTTAATTAAACAATCAATTTCTTGAGTCATTAATCCAATTTTAGTATCTAAATTATCTAATTCTTTAGTTATATTTTCAATTTTAGATTTTTCTTCAGGACTTGTTTGAGTTAATCTTTGTTGTGCATCATTAATTATTCTATCTAATTTATTAATATATTCTTTAATATGATTAAAATATTCATATTCAAATTCAGGAAATGTTTCTCCTAATTTTTTAGTTCGATATTCATATTCTAATTTATGCTTTTGAAGATGTAATCTTGGACATTTACCTAAATCTTGTTTTGTAGCTACAAATAAATCATGTGGACATGTTCCTACTAGGAAACTTTTACAAACTCGAGGACTTGACATATCTGGTTCTCTTCGACTGGCTATGGGATTTATCATAGCATCCTTTCCCATAAGTTGTTCAAGGAGCCGCCTCTGGTCTTCTGCCATATTGTGTGATGTTATATATATATTATATACTATACTATTATAATACTATTATAATATATATTATAATATATATTATACTATACTATTATATAGTGACTGATAAGCAGTTCCATAGAAATAAAAAAAATTAAAAAAATTAAAAAAAAATAAAAAAAATAAAAAAAGAAAATAGAGCTGCGAAGAATACAGATGGTTATTTCACAGTAATACAATACAGGCATTTATTTAAGAGAGGTCTGTATAGTTAGTGAAGTCTAGTATAAGTTAAGTTGTAGTAAAGAGAACAGTTAAATAACGTTAAAGAAAACTTGACCATACAAAAGTACAGAGTACAAAGTCATATTTTATATTTATCACTCCACTATTGTTAGCCGTACACCTAATCTAACAATGAAGAGGTATCAATTAATAGGGAGAAAGAAGTCGATAGACAAATCTCGATTTCAAAGTATACCAATAGAATATCCTCCTTATCATATTTGTTCATTACCTTATGAAATCTTACTAGACATATTTGCATTACAAGATACTCAAACCTTACTAAAATTATCATTAGTATGTAAAAGATTTAAAACTATTATAGATAAGACATATTTATATAATAAGTTAACATTTAAATCCTCGAGAATTTTTAAAAAATTTGCTCATGAACATCTTTTAATAGATAATCATACCAGTAGTCAAATAAATTTCATTAAAGAAATTGAATTTATAAATCCATTAATTAAAGAAAATACAAAATTTGAAATTACAATAGCTGGTAGTTATAAAATTGATGCAGAATCTTCATTAAATCCTACTTGGAATTTTGATGAATATATATCATGTTTTTCTAATTTATTGAATAATAGTTATGGATTAAAAGTTTTAACTATTTCTCAAATAGCTCCTGAATTTGCATTCCCAATAGAAAATTCTTTAATACCTTCTACATCATTTTCATCAATTTTTAATAAAAAGAAGATTATAAAAAATAATCATCGACATATTGAAAAAGTTGAATTGAAAACTCAATCTGGTTGGTCTATTCCATTCAAATTATCACATATATCTTTAATTTTATCAAATTTCGATGCTATAAATGAATTATGTTTAACTAGTTTTATTATTGATGATTTTAAATTATTATCATTATCTTCAACCAATAAATATTCTTCTAATATTAATAAATTAACATTAAATTCATGTCTTTATGCTAATACTTATAAAAGGAAAGTTCCTAATAAGAAATTAGTATCTTCATTTATTTTTGATAATGTTCAAATATTAGAATTAAATAATGTATTATCAGGGAATGATTTATCAATAATTGATTTCATAAAATTGAATAATAAACTTTCCACATTAATTCTTGATTTATCATCATCGATATTCTATAGTAAAGAATATTCTAAACATATATTTAATTATTCAAAATATAATAAATTCTTTAAATTATTATGTTCTGGTCATGGTGGATATTCAAGTTTAAAGAATTTAGTGTTAAGAAATTTTGATTTAGTAGAATGTTTTGATCATAGTAATGCTCACAAAAATGATGATAATGATCAAGATGTATGGGAAAATCCAACAGATAATCTTGAAACTTTACTAAAATATTTAGGGTGTATCGAAAATGTTACCATTGTTCTCTCTAAAGAATGTTCGGTGAGAACAGTTAAAACATGTGTTAAGTGTGGCTTCACTATGTCAACCACAAATGATCTCACAGTTGAAGGTTTAGATAGAGTAGGTTGGACTAAATTATTAGATCCTCTATTAATATCAAATGATTCAAAATGTACTGTTACAATTCTAAACTATAAATTACAGTCATTGTTTAATAGAAATCCTACAACAGCATAAAATCGACTTGTTCTATAAGGGAAAATTTATCTAATAAATCAAATTATAGCAACTAAATATAACAACAAGTAATGCATAAAATTTAGTTATTGTTGTGCTAACAATTGACGAAGCAGCTATAATAAAATAGTTAGTAATGTAATTCATGAAAAAAGGATTATAAGAAAATCTGAATCTATACATGCTTAATTTAAGGACTCTCTTCCTGTTCAGAATCAGAATCAGAATTAGAATCTTCTGATAAGTCATCTTCGGTGTCATTATACGTACAATTGTTAAATCCCTTAATATGTGGTCTTCTCACAATATCTGTTCCTGACATAATATCAACTACTGGAATAATGGATTTTTCACCTAAATGAAGTTCACCATTTGGTTCAAAAGTTTTAAACTTTGAACTTAGCATGACAGGATCAAGATCAACATATTTACCTCTTGCAACTTGTACTCCTATTTCAATCATATCTTCGGCAAGAGTTTGGGGTATTCCCTTTGATATATCAAGGTTATCATAAGAATTATCACATATTGGTAAGGCATATTTTTGCTTTTTTAATTTGGCTTGAATTTCCTTAGCATTTCTTCTCATAGAATTAGCAACATAATTATAATTAATATCAGGTAATAATTCAAATTGAGTCTTAAGCAGAGTGAAGTCTTTAAGTAATTTAATATCACCATTTGCTAATATTTCTACCAAACCATAATTATTAGGCTCTTGACTAAATTCATAAACTAACCCACCACTGAATACATCTATCATATCAGTCGAATAAAGAGAATTAACTTCTTCGAATATTCTTGGTGACACTTCATTACATCCATATTCTGAAAAGAAAATTGGTCTATTATATTTACTATAATCTTCGACAAGTAAATTATAACCACTTGTATAAAAAGTTTGTTCTCCACACCATTGATATGAATTAATACCATAGAAATCAACAGATTCTGCTGGATTTGAATCAATACATTCAAGGTATTCAGCTAGAGGGATTCTGTATTTCAAATCATCTGCTGCAGAATATCCCACTGGAATGGGTCTAGGAGAATTATATTCTATATACATTTTTAAATCTCTTATAACTGCTTTAACATAGGCAGGAGAATTCTATAACAAAATTAGAATTAGAATAAGAATAAACATTTAGAATATAATTTAAAATTGTAGTACTTACTTTAGCAGATTGTGGATCATTAACAATCTCATTACCTGCAAAGAATCCTAAAGTATTATTGTAGTAAGAAAATTGTTCTACTACTTTAAATATATGTTCTAGATAATCAATATTATAAGAAGCCCAAGGTTCATATCTATGAAGATGTTGATTAGGTAGAGGAGAATTGACATCCAAGACTAAGTATATACCTGCTGCTGCCAACAATGACATACAAACATCATGATTGAGATCTGGATTAATTGAGTAAATACGAATTGTCTATAGGATAGTTAGTAGACCATTTCTATTTATACATTCATAAATTAATTATAGGTATTACAAACATTGATTCCTAATTCTTGAAAAAGTAGGATATCTCTAGCACATTCTTCAGGATCACTTAAAGGGTCCTTAAGACTCGTCACTCCAGAAGATCCTCCAGGTTGATAATCCACTCCTTTAATGAAAAACTATATATATATAATAAAGTTAGTATCGCTCTTATGTATTTGAAGTGTATATAGTAACTTACCGGCTCCTTTGAAACTGTGTCAACAAAATAATGACCATGAATTGTAATTGGATGAATAAAGGCCTTGGCTAATCCCCAGAGGAAAAGGAAACTTAATCCCCTACTTATAACACTATATTTCATTGTTTTTGGTGTCCCGCTATTGTTCATATGCTTTGGCGGCTGCCTGATTGAAAGAAAGTGAGGTTCGGTTTTCAGCCGATGTTGCAAAAAAGATTTAGAGCGGAAATTTAACACATGAAAAATTTCATGTGGGGTACAATTTAATTTAGAGTTGAAGCTGAAGCAACAACACCCACTTTGCTACATGTATATATTGAACTCTTAGAGTACTAAGTACAAGATACAGTTATAAGTCTGTTACCTAAGATATAAAGAGAATGACAGACAGAAAGAGCCTTCTTGCTAAGGAAATAGATCCATTCCTCAAACTGCTTACGGAAAAACAGACCGGTGCAAAGACTCCACCTATAAATGGTTTAGTTGCTGGTGTTACTACTGATAAAGAAACCATATATCTTAATGGATTCGGAACTAGAAATTTAGAGACAGGAGTTCCAATACAGCCAGATGATATAGTGAGTTTCTTTTCATGTTCAAAATCTATTACTTCTATGGCATTCTTAAAATTATGGGAAGAAGGTAAAATTGATCTTGATGAGCCAGTTAAGAAACATTTACCATTAATTGGAACTATTGGATTAATTGAACCTGATCTGGTGGATGATGAAGATGGATCCTTTACAATTCCTCCTAAACCTCCAGTGAATGAAATTACTGCAAGACAATTATTAACTCATACAGCTGGTTTCTCGTATGCATTTCTTAATTATGATTATTTCAAATTAGCTACCAAGAAAGATCTTCATATTAATGCTATTTATCCTACTTTAGAATATTTTTCAACTCATAAGATACCATTAGTTCATGAACCAGGAACTGCGTGGATGTATGGTCATAATATTGATTGGTTAGGTTTAATTATTCAAGAAGTTACAGGCAAGAAGTTAGGAGAATATATTGATGAAGTTATATTTAAACCAATTGGAATGACATCATGTACTTTTCATATTCATGATGATTCAAATATGATTAAACTGCATATTCGTAAATCAGATAAGAGCCTTAAGTTATTGACTAAATTAGGAGTAACTTTAGATCCTGAAATTGATATGGGAGGTCAGGGAATCTTTGGAAATGTGGGAGATTATTTAAAGTTCATGAGAGTTTGGCTCAATTATGGGATATCTCCTGATACTGGTAATCGAATTTTAAAGGAAGAAACAGTAAAATTTGCCATTAAAAATCATTTACCAACAGATATAGAAATGGAATTTCCATCATTATCTACTAAAATGTTTAATGATGATGAAATTCAAAGAATTACACCCGATGGATATTCTTTAAGTGGTAATGCATACAGTAGTAATGATTTACCTACTGGTAGAAAAAAGGGATCAATTTATTGGAGTGGTATGGCTAATTTATTCTTTTGGATTGATTTTAAAACAAAATTAGCTGGATTCTATGCTTGTCAAGTATTCCCATTTTTAGATCCGACATGTTATAATAATTACATTAAATTTGAAACTTTGGTCTATAAACTTGAAAAGAATTCATTAAAGTTATGAACCCCTCTAATATATATAATTAAGTACTTGACTTTTAGACTAATTTTAGATCACGTTTATGTGCCGAACAGGTGCTTCGTTTATCCAAACCTTTATTACATTTCTCCAAATTCGATTTCTTCAATTGGCACATTGAAAGCCTTACTAAGTGTAATTTAATTGATATGAATATATTTGTTAATTACTATGAAAATAAAAATTGTGGTATGAATATATTTTAATCGGTATGAATTCCGGTCCGAGATATAATCTTAAAGATAATAATTTCTATAAGTAGTGTAAGATTAGCGAGTAGTCATTTTACTACTGTGGTATGGATCCACACGACTTTTATTAAGAAAGGTTTTTTATGACTTTTTTGTTTGTTTTGTTAAGACAGACTCCCCTAAAAGAATGCGCAGTAATCGTTTAAATTTAGATTATGTGGAAGATATATAATAATTTATAATTACTATAGTATTTTGATATACTTCGATATTATAATAAAGAATAGATATATAAGAATAGTCAGATGTCACGTAGTCAGCCGTATCAGGCCTTAAATTCCGGACCATCAGATCTACCTTCATTTCCTCCTAACTATGAAGATGTAGAATCTAATTTAGCTAATGAAGTAGGTAATAGTACAAGTCAAGGAATAGAACAATTTGAAGTAGAAGATGGATATACTGAAGAAGATAATAATAATTCGAGTAATTCTGGTTTACTTTCTCGAGCTTCATTTATGACTAAAAAATTTGCATCAAATTTCAATAATAAAGTAATACATCCAGTATCACAAATAATTGATCCAATATATGAAGGTTATAAATATCTTCAAGATACTTATGAAAAGTCACTTTTAAAACTTGGAAATCCCTTAGTAGTAAAAAGATTATTATATGTAATTTTCATTATGGGATTCATATATTTTATGACAAAATATACTCAAAATGAAGGTATTAGTGGAGCTAGTGGTGGAGCATTTTCAACTGGTAAATTTTATGATATAGATAAATTAGGTAAAACAATACGAGAATATATTGATCCAAAATCTATGGAAGAAAATCTCGAATATTTTTCATCTATGCCTCATCTTGCTGGATCAAAGGGAGACTTAACATATGCTAAATATATTGTAAGTTATATGGCTAATAATGGAATTAAAAATATGGATTTTAATGAATTACAAAGTAATATTAATTATCCTGTATTTAATGATAAACAAACATATGTCAAATTATCGGATGGAAGTTTCCAAGCTAAACTTTATGAAACTGATGATACAGATATGCAATATTTATCATTTAATCCTAATTCATTAAATACTAATGAACCTATTGAAAGTGTTTATATTTATGGTAATTATGGTTCTGAAGAAGATTTTAAACAATTAGTAGAAAGTAAGATGAATTTAAAGGATGTAATATTATTATTAAATTATGGTGGATCTATGCCAGATCTGAATAAAGTTAAAGTAGCTCAACAGTTACAAATTAAAGCCATCATATTTATTTCTCCTGAAATAGAAGCTAAAATTGGAGAAGATAATACTATAAAATATGATGGATATATACAAAGACAAAATATGGGTTTAAATAGAATGAATCCTGGAGATGTTTTAACTCCTGGATGGTCCTCAGAAGATGGGTATGTTAGTAGATTACCTTGGTTCAGATCTGATATAACTCCTAAAATACCGACTATACCAATATCATATGTTGATGGTTTAGTCTTCTTATCTAAACTTGGTAAGAATGGGATTAAGTATAAAAATGGATTTTATTCAGGTATAATTGAAAATGGTCCTAAGATACAATTAGGTATTAAGAATGATCAAAGACCAACTCATCCCCTTTGGAATGTAGTTGGATCAATTCAAGGTAGGGAACAAGCAGAAAAAGGAATAATTATTGGTGCAACAAGAGATTCACTTGGTTATGGAGCCATATCTGCCAATACTGGGACTACTTTATTAGTAGAATTAATTAAAATATTTACATCTCTTCAAAGACATTATAATTGGATACCAGCAAGAACTATTTATTTTATATCATTTGATGCCACTGAATATAATTTGGCAGGATCTGCTGAATGGATTCAAAATAGAAAAGATCAATTAAAGCAACAAGGTTATGCATATATTGATTTAAGTGATGCAATTAGTGGAGATACTTTATCAATCAAATCAAATCCATTCTTTCATAAATTAATTAGAGATACCCTTAAGAAAGTTCAATCAGATGAAACTAATAATATTAATTTATATGAACTTTATAAGAAACAACATAATGGTAAGGATGATATATCTAATAATATGATAGAACAAAAAAATTATATACCATTTATTAATTTAGTGAATGTTCCTGCAATTGAAATAAAATTTTCAGGTAAGAAATATCCTAAGAATTCTTGTTATGATACTTTTGAAAATTTTAATAAATTAAACATTGATCCTTTAATGACAAAACATACACAATTGCTTGAATTAATATCTTTAATTGTATTAGAATTGGTAGAAAAACCTATAATACCTTATGATTTTAATGGATTAGCACTGTCAATTTCTAAATATCAATCAGATTTAGATAAATACTTTAAAGACTTAGTAAAGGACATAAAACAAAAAAATATTCCTCAAATGCATTTGGAATCAATTGGTAGAGCCAATGATGTATTAAAAGCTACTGGAAGAAGATTTGATGAATGGGTTGGTAGTTGGGATACTTATGTTAAAGATGCTTCTGGAATTGAACCATCTTTACTTGCTATGAATAGATGGAAATGGAATGATAATATGGTTGAATTTAATCAAATGTTTATTTCCCAAGATGCCAGTCCAAAGAGACCTGGTTATATCAACTTGCTTTTTGGAGTACCTTATTCTGCTCCAGAAGAAGATAATGGAAAATATGAATGGAATACTTTCCCAAGTATTAGGGACTATGCATTTGAAGGTGATTTTGGTAGAGCTCAACATGAGATTGATCAATTATCTAATTTATTACTTCAGGCTTCCGAGCAATTCCTTGATTTATAGAATCGTAATTCAATATATTTATTACACATAGGAATTAATTTTTGAAATATCTGTAAATAATATCATAAGGCTTAGAGTTAATTATGAAAATATTGTAGAGAGACGAAGTAGGATTATAAGCTACCATAATATTGCTATACGATTTATAGCCTTAATAATAGTATTATAGATCAGAAAAGAACATTCTAGAATTAACTTAATTTACTATAATATATAGAATTAATGGAGTTCACATCTTTTTATTACTTTTTGCAGCATTCTTGAGAAAATATATTCCATGAAAATTAAATTTTCCTTTTAAAAGTTATATTCTATGACCAACCAAGACAGATAACAGTAAGTTTGAGATTCGAATTACATAGTGATATAAGCCATATCTAAAGTAAATCATAAAAACTGCAAATACATCTTTTATATAGAAAATGAAAATTGGGATAAAGGTCGTGCCCAATGGATAAAAATCCATGCCGCAATAGTTAAAAAGTAATGTTTAACTTGTTATGATTTGCCTAGACAATTTTCTTTCAGCGAAAACCTCCCGGTGGCCAAGCTGGCTAAGGCGCGAGACTGTAATGGGTTCTCCTCAAAGTAATCTTGAGATCGGGTGTTCGACTCACCCCCGGGAGATTCGCTTCTTTTTTTTATTTTTCTTAATAAACTATTAGATTTTTGCAATACAAGTTTAGCAAATGATAATAATAATATGATAATAATAATATGATAATAATAATATACATAATCTATAAATGCAATGGGTATATATTATAAGCTAATTATGAGCTACCAAACTAACTAAATCTTCAAGATAGAAATCTCTTGATTTTCCATTATCATCGAGATGACGTACAGCATTAGCTAATTTTATTAAATATTCTGAATTTAAACCACTTGGGCCCTTAGAATGCTTTATGATATTAGAAGTATCTTGAATTGATTCAGGTCCAATAAAGGATTCATTATCTATAGTTCCTATATAAATCATTGATTCTATAAAATAATCACCTGTCTTTTCATCTATTTGAGTATGTTTAAGAACTTGTTTAGATTCTGGAGTATCTTCAGTATGAATGATATGAAATGGAACTTTATGAGTTGAATAACCATCCTGTTCACGAACATCAAGATATTCTTTCATTTCTTGAACATGCTCAGGTGATATATAATATGCGACACCCCATACTCTTAAATCATCAATGGTTAATTGACTAATTTTATGATCTATATCTTGGATAGAGAATTTTTCAGATTCAGATTCATCAAGTATTTCAGATTCATAAGGACGACCATTTAATTCATACATATGTAAATCATTATGGAATTTAGAATTTGATTTTAAATCTTTTAGTGATACTAAAGTTACAACTCTACCAGGAGATTCTGGTGTACCTCTATGATCTGAAGAACTTTGCCAAAATCTTCTTACGTAACCTTTCAAATATCCTGTAACTTTAAATGAATAAAGTGGAGGAGGCTTGAATATTAATGATCCATATCCTATGACCCAAATTCCCTGTTGAATCTCAGATGTAGTACTACTTATAGTCATAGTGGTTGAGATATACAGTTGATGATAAAAATTGTGAATATTTCAGAAAACGCCATAGTTTTGTAAATGCATACTCGCAGTCTTTTTGGCTCGAGACATAGTAGCCCCATATTAAATTCTATTAGGTATATATACATATATATAAACACATATATATATATATGTACACATTATATACTAGACTATAAAAAGCTAACTTTGAAAGCCATTCGTATTGTTTCAAGTAATCTATCCTTCAATTTGATTTGTTTTAGGTTAAGGAACTTATTTATAATGAAAAGAAGGACTATTATAATAAGAATAATTGGTGAATTCTCTTTAATATAATCTTTAATTAACCTATAAGTATAGAATAATCTTGATTTAATTTGATTTAATTGATTTAATTGACTTAAATCTTTATTTTCATTATCATTATCATTAACTAACTTTTGTTCAATCGATGAAGATGGAGAGTATTGTTTTTGAATTTCCTTGATGGATTTATATTTCAAATTCAGTTGCTTTTCACGTTCCTTTTGTTTTTCAACTTCTAGTTGTTTAGCTTCATGTTCTAATCTTTTACGTTCTAATTCTCTTTGTTTTTCCTGTTCAATAATTTCACATTTATTCTGTTGAATTTGTCTTAATTTCTTTAAATTTTCATTAATATCATCTGAATATATAGGATTTGATTGAATAACATGTTGAGATTCTTCAAATTCATCAAAAGTAGGTAATACTTCAAATACATATAAATCATTTAAACGTTTTAAATATTTATCTTCATTATGATCATTAGTTTTTAAATTAGCTGTACCATAAATTGTTCTAATTTTAGCTAAAAATGATTTATCATTAACCAATAATACTTCACGATTTGTAATGAATAATAATACATAATTATAAATAATTTCTAAAGGAATATTAATTATATCTCCTCCAAAAGATTGTTTAAATTGATTTAATAATGTATCTTGTATAATTAAATTAATGACTCGATTATTTTCAATTTGGGATAATCTAAATGATGTTCTTTTACCAAGTGCTAAACCAATTTGTGTTAAATATAATATAATAATTTTAATAAATAATCTTTCAGAAATGAGTCCCTTCAGATATTCAATTGTACTATCTTGATATAATTTATTAATTATAGAGTATGATTTATCAAAGTTCTTATTCATAAATAACTTCAACGCAAGCTTGTACGTGTCTTCTATGACACGATTAGACGTGAATGACCCTGAAGAGAATGATAGTGACAGATCCATGATGTCTAGTATAAGTATATAGTACAACACTACTTACGGAACTTAATTAGTGAGTGATAATTTATGTCGTTCGCACAACCTCAACTCTTTTTGTGGGGATGCAAGTCACCGACTACCGACAAGCCGCGGGATGGAAAAAAGCTGCAAATTAATGAAATAATTTATTATGTATATAAGGAAATAAATAGTAATAGCTAATTAGTTATAATTATATTAGTTAATATATATATAAATCAATAAAACCTTATGCTGGGGGTATTATTATCTAACTTTTATTGTGGTTTGACTAATCTTCTTCATCATCTTCATCACGAGCAGCAGGAAGTTTGCCAAGCGCAGCCAATCTTCTTCTTCTTTCAACTTCCGTTTCCATTTCATCTTCAGAATCTTCAGCATCTTCAGAGTCTTGCGACAAGTTTTCATCCTCTTCTTCTTCTTCTTCTTCTTCTTCTTCATCCCGTTCACGAATCGATGGTGACCTTCTTCTGGGTCTAATAGACAAGTACTGTTGATTTCCAGTAGCAATATTCAGATTAGTAGCAGTAGAAGTAGAAGGCTCTTGACTTGGCTTTGATTCACTAATATTAATAGTAGGTACATTCGCATTTTCATCTTTATTTTTAAATCCAACATATGCTAATGCACGTCCAACAATTGAACCTGATCTACCTCTTATTTCATTAATTTCAGGAGTATTTGTTGTATTGCTAACTGATGATTTTCTAGGTTTATGATTAATCTTAAATCTTCTAATGACTTCACCATCTAAATTCTCAACAATAATTAAATTATCCATTCTATAAACATTAACTCTTTGCTTTGGATTCTTCTTATTATACATCAGTTTTTTCTTACCACTAATTGTTCTGGATAATGCTCGATCAATAGATTTCTCATTATCCGATGAAGCGGCTTCACCACCTTCATCAGATGAGAATGAATAACGAGAAATATGACGACGAAGTGAACCTTCAGAATGAATACTTGCAGATTCATCAAGACCAGGGCCAGGAGATACACTTGGACGACGAGATGGAGAAGGTGTTGGAGATGTAGTCTTAAAAGTATCAAGAATTTCTCCATGTTGATCTTCAACAATTAATGTATCACCATCTTGAACCATGGTTGTAGGAATAGGCTTTTCAGGCTCAGATAATTTCTCACCAAATTCTTCATGACCAGATTCTTTATTATATGAAACATTGGTGGCTGCTGTTTTAGAAGATCCTTGACCAGTTGATGATGATGTATCACTTAATTTAACTGGAGATTCCTCTGCCGAAGTTGATGGTTGAGATTTACTACCCAATTGTAAAACTTCTGGTTGTGGTCTTTGTCTTTCAAAAGTTGGATTATTAATTAAATCAGGTTGATCTTGAGTTGTAACCTTTGAAAGAGTATTTTTTAATCTAGATCCTGGTCCACCAGTCTTTCTCTTTCTTCTCTTTCTTTTAGCTCCACCAGCAGGTCGAACTTTTATACCACTAGTTTCAATACTATTAGATCTTGAAAAATTTGGTGGAGCATCAGTATCTATTCTGCTTAAAGAAATAGATTCATTTTTTTCTAAATCATTTAATCTAACTTTTTCATTTAATCTATCAAACCATGAACCAGGTTGATCATTATTTTCAGTAATTGTAAATGACAAAGTTATTGCCATTTTATTTAATCTTCTACCAAGGGTTAAAACTGCTACTGAAGATCCATGAACTACAATTGAAGTTATTACAATAAAACATACTAAAGGCCAAAGGGTAGCAATTAATTGATAATGAGGATGAGATTCATTAGGTAATTCAGCCAAGGGAGTTTCTTCAGTTGTATAATGAGCTTCTAAATCTTTACGAGCTAAAATAGCTGCAAATACAGCTCCTACACCAATTGGACCAAAATGTCCACAAAATAATGCATCGTTCCAAGTTTTGACATCAGGAGTAAATGGTTTTAAAGCTAAAACGGCAGGAACTCTTCTTAAAAATACAATAACAATTGCTAAAATAATTAATCTCCAAACATCCAAGCCAAGTGCACCATTATTAAATTGAGGCCAAGGTATAATAGCTCCTAAATAAACAAAAAATGCTAAATTTAATAATAAATCTATTACTGTTGATACATGAGATTCTTCAGTTTTTTTAGCAAATTCTCCATTCCAACCAAATGATGTACCAGCTGCAAATGAAACTAATAAATCATCAACTCCTAACATTGAACCAATACCAGCAGAATTAAAGGCTAAAAATATAAAAATTGCAAGAAAAGATTCTCTATCAATTAAATTTTTTGTTTCTGCAAATGCTACTAATTTTCTTAATGAATAACCAATAAATGTACCTAAAATACAACCAAAGATACATTCCCATAATATGGTTAAAGTTATCCAATCTTTTATAATTATTCCTGGTTGACCAGGATATAAAACTAAATTTAATGAAAGATAAATAAATGGAAATGCCATTCCATCATTACAACCTGATTCAGCCGATAATAAATTTCTTAAATGACCAGGAACTCTTTCAGCAAATTTCCCCTTACCAACAACTGCAGCTGCTAAAACAGGATCAGTAGCTGTTACACAAGCACTTACTAATAATGCATCACTAAAATTAAAATGGGGGATTAAAACCCAAATAAATAATCCAACAATTAACCAACCACAAGTCATTACAGGTAATAAAAATATTGCAACTGATAACCAATGCTTTTTCATATATTTTCTTGGTAATTCGACAGCTACAGCAACTATTTGAATACACAATACTATTCGACAAATTTCAAGAGTTATATAATCAGTATTACCCCAAGTAACTGGATTAAACCATCCAAGACAATGAGGTCCTAGTATAAGACCTGCTATTGTTGCAACGGTTGCTTCACCAATATATAATCTTTCTTTAACAAATAATGATACAAGAGAGAATAGAGTACTAAATATCCCCACACAAGCATACGCTATATGAGGAGTTTCAAGCTCTAATTGACTCCACACCATTATGATATTTAATTAAATGAATTTGATATATTTATGAAATTTTTATTAAATTATTATGGATATGATATGATACTATATGATATTGTATGATATATATATGATATTATGTTATGTAAGATAATGCTACTTTAGCACTTTTAATAATGAGACATTTGCTGGAAAAGTATAAATAGTATAAGATGGGAAATAAGATAGAATGAAAATCAGGAAATAATAATATTTATAAATTTATAAATTTAATAAATTATAAAATTTTCTGATGTAATTTAAATTAGAATTTAGATTTTATGGAGATAAGCTGAAGTTTTTGTATTATTGATGCAGAGAATGTTCTGTACGGTGTTTATTGTTTTAATGAGGCAATTGAGTACTTGTTACTATGACTATATACATGTACAAGATTAATGTATGTATGTTAAGTATATTATACTTTTTTTAATCGACTAATGGGCTCCATCGAATTAGTTCAATAACTACAAATTACAATTCGAATTCCTTCGTGTCCATACGATATATGGCACAAATACTATACATTTATTTTGTTTTGTTTGTTTCTTGGCATTCAGGCTGAACAAAGAATGTCAACGATACACAAACGTTTTCTATCTGGGTATGGATATAGGTATGGGTATGGATGTATGACCACTATAACTACCCAATGTTTTCAACTATTCTTACTTTGAAATATAACGATAAGTTGTAGTAGTTACTTCATGTCGCATTGGCAGTGGTGCAACGCATCTCCGATAAAGAAAAGTAAATGAGTATTAATATTTCGCAGAAGGTTACATCAAAGCTTTATTATTGGCATATGGTTAAGTAAAGTCCAACAGTCGCCATTTTCATCCTCTCGGAATGACTCTAACATAAACTTCAGCTTAATCTCTATATGAAAGTGCTCAATTGTAGACCTGTAAGTATATTATAAAATATCCATAACAAGTTCTTTGACATTTTATAGATTCAATTCCTTATATAAGATACAGGTATTCCCATGAATAGGGATAGAATTACTGTGGAATTTCACACTTAGTTTATTGATCAAATTGAATAATATCTACCATCCATGAAGTAATGCTCTGATATGGTGAATTGAGAATAAGACTAGCTCAATATAGTAGACTAGGAGTTATGTAGAAATTAACCATGGGTGAGAGACATTTAAATGATTGCGAATTATTTGTGATCTGCGACATAGACTACGACACGTCCAACTACAAATAGTTTATTCTTAGCTTAAACTATCTGATTCTACTTAAGAGACAGTAGCCAAACTCATGTCTCAATTATTCTTACCGAGTCAGGAAGAAGAAGAACCAGTAGATAATAATAATAATCATAATAATAATAATAATAATAATAATAATAATAATAATAATAATAATAATAATAATAATAATGAAATTTCATCTCATAATAAAAGCCATACATTCAAAGCTTCCACTAGTCAAATATCTCATATAGCAGATATACTTTCATGTTTAACAGCCATTAATTCTCAAGGTTTACTCATAATATCTCAAAATGGTATAACCATATATACTGAATATAATCATGTATCAAATGTTCAATTAAATATCGATCCTACATTATTTTCTCAATTTAATTTTATATATAATGAAAATGCCATTGATGAATTAGGTGAAGATTTACGTTTAGGAGTTGATATAGCTTTAATTAGTGATGCATTTAATTCTGTATCTTCTTCTATAGTTAATTCCAATTCCAAATTAAAGGCATCTAATTCAAATTCCAATCATTATAATAATTCAGTAACTATTAATTCTAATTCTAATTCAAATTTAAATTCTTCTACTACTGATAATGTCACTTGTTATATAACATATAATGGTCATGGTGAACCATTAATTATTGAATTTGAAGATAATCTTATGAGTGAAAAAATTGAATTTTTAACATTTCTTATTGATATGAATTATCCTTATGATTTTGAACCTGATAGTGAAACTAATGATAATACTGATTATTTACTTATAAATCATAATGAATTACAATTTGAATTAATGTTAAAAAGTGATGTATTTTCCAATTTACTTCAAGATTTAAATCAAATTAATACAACAGATTTATATATACATGTATCTAATGAAATAAGATCACTTGGAAATAATAAACAAAAACAAAATAATCGAAAGAAGATTAAATTTATTGATAATCAATTGAATTTTATTTCAAATGGTCCAATAGGTCATCTGAAATTAATCTTTCCTAATGAAAGAACTATTCTTGAACAACTTAAAATATATTCCACATCACCATCTACATCTTCATCTACTCCTCATGCACAAATCCATTCATCTATAATATCATGTTATAATTTCTCAACATTTATAAAGATTATTAAAGCCAGTAAACTCTCTTCCAAATGTAAGATTTCCAAAGATATTAATGGGATACTATCAATTCAATTCTTATGTAAAAATCCTCAATTGGTTAATTATACAGGTACTTTAATTACTTTTAATATGTTAGAATCAATGAGTTTAATTAATGATGAGAATTCTAATGATGATGATGGAAATTCAGTTAACATAATTAATAATATCTTTGATGATGAGAGTTATGATTATATAAAGAGATATAATGGGAATAAAGAAGTTGTAAGTGCTGCTTCTGATTATCAAATGATAGCAGAAGAAGAAGAACAAGAAGATGAAAAAGACGAAGAAGAAGATGAACAACAATATCAAAATGATGATGATTCAAATCGCCCTACAAGACCAACACTTTCATACGCATCATTCCGAAACGTTTCTGCATTAAACAACTCAGCTACGGCTAATGCTCAAAATGGTACAATACAAGTTAACGATACTATTCATGAATCAGTAGAGCCTCGACCTCCTCCGAAGAAATCTAGTCGTAAAAAGTCCAAGAATAATAAGAATAATAAGAATAATGAAGAGAAAGATGAAGAAATCAAAACTGTTGGTGGAGCAGTTGAAATACCATTATTTTTATAATATTATAATTAAAATTAAAATTTGAATTGTATTTATGATATATGATAATTTTATACTTATAAGAAACAACTAATATGAAGAAATAAATTGGATAGAATTAATAAACAGATATATAATTATCGATTCTGTTTTTTTGATTTTGAGCTATACATTCAGCAATCCATGTAACATTTCTAATTTCTTGTTCTTTAGATCTTAACCAAGCCCAAACAGTCGATAAAGTAAATTGTTGAGTGAATGCATTTTTACAATATTGCATTTCTAATAAATAAAACCAATCTTCCAAATTCTTTGGTCCACTACCAGAACCATTATCACCATCACTAAATATATCTTTATATTCTCCAATATTTTCAACAATTGATTTTAATTGTTCAAAATCATCAACTTGAGCTAATTCATTATGATAAGTTGGATATAATTTTCCATAATTTGGTAATAAAGAAAGTTTATTTTCTGTAGTTAAATCAGGATTATTTAAAGAATTTAATGAAATATTAATAACTCTTTTATCAGCTTCAAAATTTAATAATCTTAACATAATTTCTTGATCAGGATTTGTAAATTCTTGTTCAATAAATTCAACAAATGATTCCAAATAATTTTTATATAATCTATTTCTAATAATTTCAATATTTAAATCATCTAAATCTTCAGCTGTTAAACAATTTTTAAAAAATGGTGCTAATGGTGTATCAATTAATACGGTATTATAAAGACTTTCAATATCAGTTGCAATTGATAAAGTTGGTAAAGTATCAAACCAACCTAATGGATGACATTTAGATAAAATTTCCGATCTATCTCTTTCATGTAATGTTCCAGTAATCATTAATGAAACATTATCAATCATATAACCATAACTAATATAATCTAAAAATTTAGTTAATTTCCCACTTGAATTGGATTTTAAATATTGAAATTGTTGATATAATTTTTTTGATAAATTATCTTGAATAATACTTGTACTTAAAATTCCTGAATAAGATGCTAAAAAATTCCCATAATCGGTTGAAGATAATTGTAATTTTAAATCTTCTAAATTATCACATTGAGTAAGATTAACATATTGATTAGAACTTAATAATGCACTCTTATAACCTCGAACTATTCCTTCAACATATCCATAATTAACATTGAAAAATAACCCTTCCATCTTAGCACTATTATTTTTCTATCAATTAATTGAACCAATATAATTAAACTATAAAATAAAATTAACTTGACTTAACTTAAGTCTCTTCCTCGAAGTCCCTTTATCGAACAAAATTATGGGTGAGTGTATGAGGGGGGCGTGTATGTAACAAAATGGATTTATCACGAAAAGAGTTAACACGCTATAAAGTACTGTCAAATTTGATGTTATATAGAGTATGGGATAATATAATAAAATATGTCTGATATATTGTTGGATACTCTAAAATCTGGACTAGAACCAGAATTAATTAAGTATCTTGAATCAGATACTCAATTGAGGCAGAGTTCAGAAAAGTACTTACAAGATCTATTAATTAATGATGAATTATTGTCAACAGAAGTATTTACTACGACATCAATTTCTAGTGCGACATCACGAGATGGAGATAATAATAATAATAATAATAATAATAATAATAATATTAATAACCATAATAATAATGGGGTGGAGAAAAAAATTACGTTAACAGAAGAGATTGCGGAATTAGATCGTCAACAGCGAGAAATTAATATTAAGTTAGCATCATTAACTAATGAAAATCGAGAATTAATTATAGATATTAGTAATGATTTACATCATATAACTGATAATATTGATGTAGATTATAATAAAGAAATTGATTCTATGTTAAAAGTTCTTGATATTCAAACATCATCATCATCATCATCAATTCATCCTAATAAATTTCAAATAAGTATTAATGAAAAATTAACTAATGCTATAAAGATTAATAATTCAATATTATCAAATATTGATTCAGTATTAGATATTTTAGAATTACCAACTTTATGTAAATTATGTATACTTCAAGGTAATTATCAAGAATCACTTGAAATATCAATGTTAACTCAAGCTTTAATTATTAGATTTCCTAAATTATCTATATTTCAAAAGATTCAGAATCAAGTTGAACATGAATTAAGAATGATGGTTAAGGGATTAATTAAATTATTAAATACTAATTTAAAACAGAATAATATATTAAAGATCTTTCAAATTTTAAATAAATTAGATATAGTTAATACTACTAGCCTGTCAACCAATTTATCATCAACATTCTCCATAAAATCCAATTCAACTAATAAACAACAACAAAAGGATAAATTACTTAAAATCATATTTCTTAATGCTAGATACAAATTTATAACTGATGAAATATCGAATTTAAAACCATTAATAAAATTCAATAAATTGACTTATTTAAAACGATTTATTGAAGTATATAGAGAATTCATATTCAATTCATTATCAATTTACTATGCCATATTTAATTCTTCAACTGCTAGTACTACTACTAGTACTACTACTAGTACTACTACTAGTACTACTACTAGTACTACTACTAGTACTACTACTAGTACTACTACTAGTACCACTACTTCAGAAGATGATCTTTTAATTAATCAATTTATACGAAGTCTAGCTAATCAATTATCTTCAAGTTTAATTGAATATTTACCAGAAATAATTCAAACTAAACAAGATGATGAATTTGATTCAGATATAGATTTGCAAGGTCAAAAGGATGGACTTATCTTACAAATAATTTATTTATGTAAATCATTAGCTAAATTTAATGCTGATTTCGAATCTGTTATACGATGGAATTTATGTTATATCGATAATCCCTTAATAACAGAAGAAGATTGGGAAAGAAACCTAATTAAAGTTAAAAAATTTAGATATTAATCTAGTATTGATAATACAAATTTATGAAATAAATAAAACACACACACACACACACACACTACTCCTACTATTGTAAGGAATTTAATCCAAATAAAAATCCTAATTCTCTTGTACCAAGACGTGAAACTGATTTCATACCTTTCTCATCAAGAGCGGCAGATATCAACATCTTCTTCTTTTCTTGTAATTCCATTATACGACTTTCAACTGTCAGAGTTATTAATATTCGATGAACAAATACTTCTCTTTCTTGTCCAATTCTATGAGCTCTATCCATAGCTTGTTCTTCAACAAATGGATTCCAAAATGGATCCATTATAATTACATGAGATGCACATGTTAATGTAAGACCAACTGATCCTGCTCGTAAAGAAATTAATAAAACTTTAATATTTGATTGATAAAATTTCTTAATAGTACTATTCTTTGAATCTACTGACATGGTACCATCATATCTTAAAAATTCAATATGTTCACGTTTTAAAACTTTTTCCATAATATCAAATAAAGTAGTAAATTGTGAAAATATAATAACTTTTTCATTACCATAATCTTTAAAAATTGATTTTAAAAGTTCCATACATTTTTCAATTTTTATTGAAGGAGTTAATCCTCCATCTCTTTGAACCAATTTATTTATCATCAGATGATTTGAATCATTATTACTATAATAAACACTACAAAATTGATTCATTCTACCAATATCATACATATCAATATGTCTTTTCTTAAAAAGAACATAATCAATAACTTGAGTTTCTTTACAAGGTTTGCCACATTCTTTACAACTAGTTTGACGAATTCCTCGATTATCTTCATCAGTTGTATTATATTCAAAAAGTGAATCAACACATCCTTGACAAAGAACATGTCCACAACTTCCTAATATTGATATAGGATCTTCTGAAGAAATATCTGTAAAACAAATAGGACAAGTTAAAGCATCTTCTTCTGCTACTGAATATTCTGTACTTATTTGGGCAAGTAAATCAGGTTTAATATCCGATTTAATAATATCAGGTTTAATATCCGATTTAATACCAGTATTAATTTCATTAGACGATTTTGATTTAGAATTATAATTAACTTTCTTAATTCTTTCAATTGCTTGAGGTTCTAACATGGATAATTGTTTTAACATTTCTGGCCAATTTTTCTTCTTTGAACCGGAATTATCTTCACTCTTAGATTTCATTTCTCCAATTTCAACTAAATATTGATGACAACATGCTTGACGTAATCTTAAAAGTAAAGTTAAAATACTTGAATAAAGTCCAACTTTCTTTTGACTCATTAAAGTTTGAGCTTTACTTTGAATCCCCAGTTCTAAAGATTCATAAAATGATTTTTCCTCTTTATCCATTTCAACAAAATCAGATATTACATGTTTTTTAGGTAATGATAATATTGGTTTACCATCAATTAATGAATCTTTTGTTCTTCTTAATAATATTGCTTTTAAAAGTGCTCGTAATTTCTTCATACTATTATCTTTATCAAATTCATCATAATCTCCTCCTTTAAGTGGTAAAACAATATCAGTTCTAAATTTATATTCAACATTATAAGGTCTAATCTTAAGAAATCTTAAGAAAGGATATAATTCTTCAACATTATTTTGAATTGGAGTACCACTTAAACAAAATCGAGATTCTGCCTTTAAATAAGTTACAGCTTTTGATGCTAAAGATGATTTATTCTTAATTTGTTGAGCTTCATCTAAAACAATTCTATGAAATAATGCATCTTTTGAAAAAAATGGTGATATATAACTTTTACCTCCTGATGAACTTGGTGGCATATAAACTGCTGATTGTTTTTTATCAGTAGTTTGTTCTAATGATTCTTTAAAATGTTTTTTCCATTCGGATGATAATGTACCATAAGAAGTTAATATTACATCATATCTTTCAAGTTTTGAAAATGATGAAAGAGATTTTTTATCATTACCATGAAATATAGCTACTCTTATTAATATATCACTTTTAAGTTTTGATTTTATTTCTGCATCCCATTGTCTTAAAAGTGATACTGGAGCTATAACAAGGGTTGGAGATTGATTTTCAACTTTATTAACTATAATTAATGCTATGGTTTGAATGGTTTTTCCAAGTCCCATATCATCAGCAAGTATCCCACCTTTAGAATTGGAAATTTCCATTCTTTTTAACCAAGTTAATCCCATTCTTTGATGTTTCATTAAATTAATTGAAAGTTCTTTAGGAGTTGGTTCTAATCCTTCAACTAAATCTTCATCAGGTCTTATATTATCAATTAATGTTTGTAAATCTTTATTATCAGTATAAATATTTGCCAGATATCCTACAAGGGGTAAAGAATCTTGAATATCTTCATCTTGTAAAGAATCTTCAATATATGATGGTCTACCATTTACTTGTAAATTAGTTGGAGGAAGATTATTACCTAATAAAGTATTAGCATGATTCATTGGATTAATTCGATGTCTAATTTCACTTTGTCTGGCTTGAAAAGTTTGAATTTGATTAAGAATTGATCGAAATTTATCCATAGTATGTTTTAACATATTACTTATATGAGAATGATTAGCTTTATATCTATGAACTTCTGATTCCTTGGCAGTTAAAAGATTTCTAATATCTTGATTTAATCCATTAGCTGCATCAGTACTTAATATATTATTTAAATCAGTTATCTTTATATTAGCTTTTTGAATCTTTTCTGACCATTCCTTTTGTTCTTTAGCAAGTTGAACTACTGATCTTCTTATCATTTCTTGTTCTTTAGATAAATTATGAATTCGACTATCTAATTCTTTTAATTCATGACTACTTACTTGAAATCCGGGATCTGAAACATGAGGAACAGGTGCTGGTCTATTAAATAATGAATTTTCTGTCAGTATATTACCATTTGGATGAATTGAATCAGGTGGTGGTTCAAAAGCTGGAACTAAACTGTTATAATTAAACACATCATTATGTCTTTTAAACTCAGACGGTTTGAAATGTGATACTTTCTTGGCTTCTTCTTCATCTATAATCATAAGATCATCATCTGAATCAATAACTTCATCTTCTTCAGGTTGAGGAGGAGGTTGAACTCGAGCATCAAGTAAATCAGAAAGAGTGTACATTTTAGTAGGATTCATTAATTCATTTCTACTACTGGATTCATCATCACTCGAACTTAGAGAGATAATTTCTATATCATCATTACTAGTATTATTAGAATTATTTCCATTAAATGACATCATAATAGGCATATTAGATCGATTTTGATTATGATTATGATTGTTATTATTCCTAATAAGACTTTGATTTTGATTATTAGTTCGAACTAATGCTTGATTTTGATTTTGATATTGATTCTGATTTTGTATTTGATTTTGATTTTGATTTTGTATTTGCATTTGCATTTCAGGTTTGCTTCTTTGTGGTTGAGCTTGTAGTTGAGTACTTGGAACTTGTACTATTGATGGAGACTTATCTGAGGGGAAGTAACCAGGAAATTGGGATATATCAGAAGATTCGGTTGGGAAATGGCCGGGGAAATTAGATAAAGGTGTAGAAGTGGTAGTAGATGATTGACCAGAGGGTACTGGTGATACTCTTGGATTAAATCCACTAGTGATATGATTATGTCTTGGAGCAGAAGTTAGTGATTCTAATCGATGTCGTTGTCTTCTACCGGGGTTTGAACCATTCTCTATTGATCTTGAAGTGACCGGAGGTTCTATTACGTTTATACTTATACTAGATGAAGAGTTAGTAATAGGAGGACTCTCTCTTATTGAGCTTGTTTCTGAGTTGATTACGCTATTATCATTAGATTCAAACTGAGGTCTATCACTATAGGCATTAGTATTAGTATTAGTATTGGTATTAGTATTGATATTCATACTATTGATATCATTACCATTACCATTACCATTACTATTGCTATTGCTATTGCTATTGCTATTGCTATTGCTATTGCTATTGCTATTAGACTGATTATGTATACGATCCCTTAGTAAATCCAAAAGGGCCCTTTGTCCAATATCGTCTTCCATATCTTCGTCCGAAGACGAGAGATATATAACTCCGTCATTTGCCATATTTGGCCTGTGTATAGTATTAGTATTCAGTAATTTGTTAGTTACAGCTGGAGTTAGATCACTATCGTTAATATTCACTATATACGCGATGGAAAATTTCCCTTTTGGAAAGTTTGGTATTTGATTATATAACCACTACTAATATACATTGAAACAGTAACAAGAGGTATTGTATAGAGAATACCGAATACCTTTACAGTACTAAATAAGTACATAATTAAATAAGTATATAGTCAAATAAATATATCATATGATATGACTAATAATCAAAATCAATTACCTCCCTCATTATAAGGATAATATGATACTCATATTATAATCCTAAAGATAATCACCATTTTCTTCTAAAATCTTATCTAAAACAATAGTTAATTCAGCCTGTAATCTATCATTATTTTCATCAAATGCTAAACCTCTTTGATAATCAGCTCTTGCAGCTTCATAATTTCCTAAAAAGAAATTAGCTACACCTCTTCTTAAAAAATTATCAGGAGTATTCATCATCATACCAATTAACATATCTGAATCATTATAAGCTTTTAAATATTCTTTAGTCTTTAAATATGCATCAGATCTACTCATAAGAAATAAACTAAGTTCTTGTAATGTACCTTGAAATGATTCAAATTTATGCCTTCTTAAAATCATTTCTATACCAATAGAAAATTGTTTAGCAGAATCTTGAAATTTCCCACTTTTAAATGCTTGAACTCCACTTTCATATAATCTTTTAATCATTTTACTCATATCTTTATTAAAATTTTCTGGAGTTGGAACTGGTGGAACATCCGATCCGTTCGCTATTATTTCTTGAGTAAGAGTATTTAATTGATCAATTTCTAATTTAAGTTCAGAAGAAATATCTGCATCTTCTGGAACTACAAGCTTCTTGGTCTTGGGATCGTAACTTATCGCAACACTCATACTTATCTTTATATATTATTATTATTGTTATTGAATAGATTCCCTAATAAGCTAACTAATATAACAACGAAGTAATAAATTTTCTTTGCCGGTGTCGTGTTGAGAATCACCGACACAAAATTGCAAGATTAGGATTGCAAAAAATCTTGTGTGAGAATGAAACATTACCGCTGATGAAGCTAATAACAATATATTTATGGTTATGGTTATGTATATGATTAATCAAATTAATCAAGTTGATGATGCTGTCTCATTTGTATCCGGAAGTTCCATTTCACCACCTGTAATTGAAAATGTGGAGAACAATATATTAAGGTTTAGAAAAACCAATAGGAACCCCACAAGGTTAGAGTTCAATGAGACCAATGATGTTAATGACAACGAGAATATTGTTACAAATGAGGAAGATGGTCCAAAAGTTAAGAGTTCAGAATCGAATTGGGACAAACTTTTCCCAACGACTATAGATGATGATATTAACGCCGATAATGTAAGCCAGACTTCAACAATCTTTAATAGTTTTACTGCTCGGAAACCAAAGGGTCCAAAATTCTCAGTAACCGATCAAACTACTCCTACAATCGAAAACAGTAAAAAGGATGATTATTTACCAACTTTGCAAATACCGGAAGGCAAGAAATTTTCAATAATGAATACATTTGGATTTAATCTGAATGTCAAAGCAGATGATCATAATAAGAAAACAGAAACTCATGAAAATCTTTCACAATCTCCTTTTTCATCCATAAAGAAAGCAATAATGAACAACTTTCAATCTAATCCAGATATTCCAAAATTAGAGAAAGTTGAAGAAGTCATAAAATTAGGACCTCATGAAAAGAAAAGGGTTTCAGTAAATAGTATTTTGGAATTTTATGAATCTCCTGCCAGTGAGAGTGCAAAATTTGAAGATGGTGTATTTTCTCCCAAAACCCATAGACATAAACTAAAAGATTTAGAAAAGTTGGAATTAGTTAATTTATCAAATAATCAAGATACCTTTAGAGGTAGAATTTCAAAGAAACGTCATGACTTTTCTCCTAGAAAGTATTTTAGAAAGATGCTTTACTCCCAAGATGATAAATTAGACAATACATCTAAATTTCTTAAACAATCTTTAGATGCTTCTAAGGATACTATTCTTATAGATGAAATTGAACCTGAGAAGTATGACCTCTACCAAGAAATTACCAAATCACTAAATTTATATTATACAAAGGGAAATCTTCCAGAGATGACTCCAGAAAGCTTGTATTATATCTTTAAATGTGTAGAAAAAGATGCTGAAATGAAGAGAAAAAGGATAGAAAATGAAATTCACGATGTTATTGAAAGTCGAGAGGCTTCTACTCTTAATGATTTAGTTAAAAGAGTACAATTAAAAATTGATGCTGCATCAAAGAGTTACATTGCAAAACAAGGAAATAAATATACACAAGTTAATGATAAGATAATTGTCGAAGATGGTATACTAAAACCAAATTCTAATGATAAAGAAAGAAATTCGTCAATTGAAGATGATACTATAATAAATGATTTAATAGAAGGTGTTAATGAAGATTCTAATTCTGGACTCAAACTGAATTCAATTGAAGGAAATGAGAACTCGACTAAGGCTGCAAAAAATTCGAAGTATGATTCTGACTCTGAAGAAAGCGAGAAAGATTTTGATCATGATTCACAAATACAATATTTATCACCATTGTTTTCTGATAAAAATTATAATCAATTTTTAAGAATATCCCAAGAGTCAGAACTTGATTCAGGATTCTTTACGGCTGGGGTTAATAATTAGTTCTACTTATCTATTACCTAAATAGGGAAATCGCGCTTAATAAAAGTAAGAGTCATATTGACTCGATAAAAAAAAAAGAGAGACATTCTAAATTTTTCAGTCAAAATTCATATAACTACTACTTTAAGCAAGAATAAATTATATCAGTAATCAAGTGGATAATTAACAATGTTTGATTTGAAAAAAGTAGTAAGGCCCAATATATTATCACTCGAACCTTATAGGTGTGCCAGAGATGACTTTAAAACTGGGGTATTATTAGATGCCAATGAGAATACCTATGGACCAGCATTAACAACCTTAACAGAAGATGAGAAATCACTTGAATTAAATAGATATCCTGATCCACACCAAATCGAATTGAAACAACAAATCATTGAATTCCGTAACTCTCAACCTAATAAATTTCTTAAAGATTTTGAAAAATCAAAGTTAAAACCTGAAAATTTATGCCTTGGAGTAGGTTCAGATGAAAGTATTGATTTATTACTTCGATGTGTATGTGCACCTGGAAAGGAAAAGATGTTGATATGTCCTCCTACTTATGGAATGTACTCAATTTGTGCTACTGTTAATGATGTGGAAATTGTTAAAGTTCCATTACTTTATCCATCATTTCAAGTTGATATCTCTAGTGTGGTTGATAAGGTAGTCAAAGATTCAAGTATAAAATTAGTATATTTAACATCACCAGGTAATCCTACTGGTAAATTACTTGCAGTTTCAGATATCATTGAATTATTGGAAAAGACCTTAGCTGCCAATTGGCAAGGATTAATTGTTGTAGATGAAGCTTATATAGATTTCACATTGGATCCAAATTCAAAATATAGTGAATCAGTTTCCACCTTAGTTAATCAATATCCAAATTTGGTTGTATTTCAAACATTATCAAAATCATTCGGATTAGCTGGTATTAGATTAGGTATTACTTATAGTTCTACTGATTTGGCCTATTTCTTGAATGCCATGAAATATCCTTATAATATTAGTTCATTAACTTCTAATGTTGCTAAAAGAGCTACTAGTTTAGACTCCGGATTACATATAATGGCCGAGTATGTTGCCAATACTATTGAACAACGTCAATTAGTTTTGGATAAATTACAATCAATTGAAGGAATTGGTAGAAATATCGGAGGATTGGATTCTAATTTTATATTGGTTGAAGTATTAAACAAAGAAGGTGTACCATCTAATGAAGTTGCTCAACAACTATACAACACTTTGGCTGTAGATAATGAAGTTGTGGTTAGATTTAGAGGTAAAGAATTAAATTGTACTGGAGCTCTCAGAATTACAATCGGTACTGAACAAGAAAACAAAATTTTAATAGAAAAAATTGCTCAAGTCTTAAAGGCAATTAATAAGTAGAGAAGCTAGTCTTTATCATACATATTCTAATAGATAATTGTTAATAAATTAATTGTATAAATTGTATTATGTGTAGAGTATGTGTGATTTTATCAATATGGTCGTGTCCCATGTTCAAAACATTTCAAGATTTTTCAGTTGGTGGAGTGAAAAAAAAATTTAACTGAAGAATCAAAAGTACTAAGACAAGCCCTTTGATTAATAAATTCACTATAAGAAAGTAAGAAGATGGCTAAACAAAACTTTGTGGGTCTTGTGGTGTCACAAGGGAAGATGTCCAAGACCGTAAAAGTAAGGGTTCAAAGAAAAGTGTATGACTCTAGAATCCATAAGGAACTTATTAAGAGAAAAGATTATTTAGTTCATGATGAAGGTGAAATCTGTAAAGAAGGTGATATAGTTAGAATAGAGTCTATTCCTAAAATTTCTAGCAGAAAAGCTTTTGCTATTGCTGAAATCAAAGTGAATAAAGGTCAACAATTTGCTTTATATGAAGAATTAGCTAAGAAGAGAGTAATTGAAATTGAACAACAAAAAGGAGTTGAAACTGAACAAAATAAATCTAATTTATTAGAAACTATTAGTCGAATAGAAGCATTAAGAAAATTAGATGATGTTGCTATTGCTTATCAAGCTTCAAATGTTTCAGAAACTGAAAGAGAAAAATTATTAAAGGAAATAAATGATATTAAAGACAAATATAAGATTAAATCATGGCCTTCAACACAAGAAATATTACCACTTGATATAAATAAAGAAGAAATTCAACTTAATGAAATTGAACATAGAAGAAAGTTCATGACATATATTCTTGATAAATTTTATGAACCTGAAATGAGTCAAAAGCGTGAAGAAATATTATCACAATTGTCCACCAAACCATTAAAGAAGAACATTGCAAAGAATTTATTGAGAAAGTACGTTTTAAAGCCAGAAAATGAAATCCCCTTCCCATATTAAAAAATAGTCTTTACTGATGATCTCCTCTAGCATACTCCAGCATTACTTGTAATTATATTGAGTTATACGCTTAAAATCAAACAGACGAACAACATTTATATATAGACACTATCCTGTATCTATCCAATCTGTATATAGATAAATTCCATACCAAATTTAGTAATTTGAGTGGTTCTCAAGCCATTATCGCATCTCTAAAATCTGTCCTAGTAATTCGCTAATCGCATCATCCCTACTGTACTTAGATTGGATATGTTAGAGTGTAGTAAGTCGAGATCTTCACTTCGTTTTTATTTGTCACAAGTATGACATGTGGTCATAACGGGTCCTATAAATCCGTCAAAGCAAACGTGCAGATTCTCACATGCTACAACTTTCTTCCAAACGTTTTTGCAGTTATGTTATGTGAATAGATAAATTGCCAGGGAACAAAATGGTTCCTCATTCCAATTTATTTTTTAATTTACTAATTTGGTAAATTAATTAATTAATTTTAATTAATTTCAATAACTCCATAAAAGCCCCCATCTAATGAAATGAAAAGAAGTGGTTTGAATTATACTTTTCAATTATTACTATACTATTCATCATATATAGACGTTATACAATTTTTCAATAATAACATTAGGTAACTATAACTGTAACTGTACTATTTCCTCCATATAATAATATCTATGCATACCTCATCACCACCATCATTATATATTCAAATACTAATATGACCTTTGATAACGTCAAACAATTTCGAAAAAGGTTTAGATCAGTGACAAGTTCATTGACTCCATCTAGGGAATTATCATTTAATGTTAATAATTATGAAGATAAATTATTACCATTGGTATTCCATAGTAGTAAGAATAAAATCTTAAGAAGAGATATGGAAGTTGTAGTTAAAAATACTTTAGATATACCGATATCAACAGTTACATCTATGAGAGTTAGACCAGGTGAAGCTCATTTTGTATTTTGGTTTTTCATATCTTCTTATTTCCCACTTATATCAGCTTGTCTTGGACCCCTTGCTAATATGATTTCCATAATAGGATTAATTCAACATTGGAGAATAGATAATGATACAGGACTTGAAATTGCTGATGGAACTGCTATGACTACTTTAAATTCTTTATCTTTAGTCTTTGGACTTATAGGTAATATATCATTATTAATGAATTTTTCTGGTACAATTAAATATTTGGTAAGTCAATGTGTTTCAATATTTTGTTTTATCATTGCATGTGTTTTTCTTCTAATTGATGTAATAGTTACAAATAAATCTTGTGTTGGTGAAGATCCACAATATGCAAGATCAGAAGGGTTTTGGTTTGGAGTTTTCACTTGTGCTTATTACTTTGCTTGTTCATTGACTTTACTGATCAATTTTATAGGTTATAAATTAGGAAAATATCCGGCAGCATTTAATTTAGATACTAAGCAAAGGACTTTAATGATTTATACAATTTGTTTTGTTATTTGGTGTGTTATTGGATCCTGTATTATGGCAAATATGATAGCCGATTTAACATATGGTTCTGCACTTTACTATTGTATAGTTTCATTCCTTACTATTGGTTTAGGAGATATTACTCCTAAAACTTCGGGAGCAAAAGTAATGGCATTGGTTTTATCAATGGGTGGTGTTTTAATTATGGGGTTATTGGTAGCAATGATTCGTCAAGTTGTTTTAACTTCAGGTGGCCCTACTATATTTTGGCATAGAATAGAAACAAAAAGAATGAGAGAACTTGCCAAGGTTGAAGATTCTCAAGAAGATATGACACCTGATGAATCATTCCATAGAATGAGAGTTATTAGGAGACAAGCTAAAACAGAACAATTAAATGCTTCACTAATTGCCACAATATTTATCTTTATGGTATTTTGGTTTATCGGGGCATTGGTTTTCAAATTTACTGAAGGATGGTCTTACTTTAATGGTATGTATTTTTGTTTTCTTTGTTTAATTACAATTGGATATGGAGATTATGCTCCCAGATCACATTTAGGTCGAGTATTTTTTGTATCTTGGTCAGTTGCAGCAGTACCATTAATGACTATTTTAATTTCCAATGTTGGTGATAAATTATTCGATATGGCTAATACTTTAAGTTTCTATTTATCTAAATTTATATTTAGAGATGATCTTGAAGATGAACATCAAACAAAGAAAGAATTACTGAAAGAGTTACAGAATGATCTTGAAGATTATTTGAGCAGTAATGAAGATAAAGAAGTAAGTGAATTAAGTTCTGATATTCCTGGTAAAATGGAATTTATGGAGGATTTTTCACAGATGCTACAGGCGAGACAGGAAGAGCAGCATCATGACTGGCAAGGGGTTAGGGAGAAAATCACTCATAAAATGGTTCATCAAAAAGAAACGTATGAAAATATTTTGAGTATTCTTAATCGTTTAAAGCCGTTAATTACTGACTCTATTGAAAATCCTCAGAAAAGATATACACATCAAGAATGGTCACTGATATTATCAATTCTTGAGAAGAAAACTTTAGAAGTAGATGAATTAACTAGACGACATCTGAATGTATTTTCAAATAGTGATAGAGATATTTTTTGGCTTTCTGAGAAATCACCATTGAGATTACCATTAAAGGAACCCAATTATTTAATTATGAGAGTATTTTTTAAAATTGAAAGAGACTTAACCGATTTAATAGAAACAGAAGTTGAAGATTTGAATGAATTAAAACGGATAGTATCAGCATCTTCTAATCCTGAACAGATTAATATTGATGATGAAATTGAGAATAGAACAGAGTTAACTCGGGAAGAGTATACAAATCTTTATCCTGATCGACATATTCAATTCCATTCACCCTTTGACAATCGTAAGTAAATAGATTCATAAACTATTTTGATTGATTTATAAATACAATATCGTTAGGTATTGTCGTAACATCACTTCAAATCAATATGCATTATTATCTTTTTCTTTAATGTAAAAGTTAAAATTAGACGTTACTCTTGAGAGAGTTGCAAAATTGCAAAACTACAAAAATGTCGTTTACATTCGCTATATATGTAGTTCTCTATACATGAGATATAACACTTTTACTATAGAACCATTACGTACTCTACCAGTAAATATCCTTTAACATGTAATATTGATATTTTTCTTAACTACTGAAATGAATATCTGCACTACCATTGGATACGCACCAATATCGTTCTTATATACTCCGACAATTACAATACCCATGGTAGTCACAAACTCATTGTAGTCATATCACGCGTCAATAAAATTTTGACAAACATGAAATATGCACACTTTGTTTGTCGTGATAATTCCTTATCTTGAACCTAATATAAAAATATAAGAGATTCTAAAATCTTATATAACATAACAACTAATCGTGCTGTCTTATCATCCAACAGAAGTTGACTCTCCTGATATAGAATTAGATACGATGACTACTCATCGATCTACAGAATCTTCAGAACTGATTCGTGAAGGTGATAATGATTATGATCATCAACAATCTCAAGATTATGATCCTATAGTTTTGAGATTATTGAATTCAAATTCTTTTATAATAAAACTTTCTCAACTTCGTTATATAACTTTTACTATAGTAGGTATTGCCTTATTATGGCCATGGAATTGTTTCCTTTCTGCTTCTGCTTATTATGGTGAAAGATTTAGTCATTCACCTTCATTAATTAAAGTGTATTCATCAACAATGATGTCAGTTTCAACAATAACTTCGATTTTATATAGTTATTATTTATCTCAAGCTCAAGCTGGAGTAAATTATAAATTTAGACTTAGTCTTGGACTTTGGTTAACTATATTTGTATTTTTATTTATGTCAATAACTTGTATATCTGATTTATTAATTATGATGAATGATAATGCATTTTTTACTATTTTAATGATTATGGTATTTATATCAGCATTAGCAACTTGTTTGGCTCAAAATGGTACTATGGCTATTGTTAATGTATTAGGAGGTATTTATGCAAATGCAGTTATGGTAGGTCAAGCAGTTGCTGGAGTTTTACCTGCTTTAGCATTAATTATATCAATTTTATTAGTTGGTGATAAAAAGACTAATTCAACTGATGAAAATTATCATGTTGAAAAAAATTATGGAGTATTTGTTTATTATATTACTGCTAGTTTAATTTCAATTGTTTCATTACTTATGATTTTTTGGATTAATCATCATAAAGTTGAATCGACATATCGATCATTAAATCAATTAATTGAAGAACAACCATTAAATTCTTCAGAAATTATTGATGAACCAGATATTAAACAAAAGACTCATGTTCCATTTTCAGTTTTATGGTCAAAATTAAAACTTATTGTCCTGACTATTTTTATTACTTTTAGTGTTACATTAATTTTCCCAGTTTTTGCATCTACAGTTGAATCAGTTAATACTGAATCTAAATTTTGGTTTTATAAAAAGGAAATTTTTATTCCATTTATTTATTTAATTTGGAATTTAGGAGATTTATTAGGTCGTATATTTTGTGGATATCCTAAATTACATATGCTTATTACAAATCCTAAAACTTTAATAATTTATTCAATTGCTAGATTAATATTTATTCCATTATTTTTAACTTGTAATATTCATCCATATTCAGCTGCTAATCAATCTAGTGCACTTATAAATTCTGATTCTTGGTATATAATTTTACAATTATTATTTGGAATTTCTAATGGTCAATTATGTACTTCATGTTTTATGATTGTTGCAAATTTCTGTGATACTGATGAAGAAAAAGAAGCAGCAGGAGGGTTTACCGCAGTATTTTTAAGTGTTGGACTTGCTGCTGGCAGTATATTTAGTTACTTACTTGTTTTTATTATAGATTAGATAAATATTAATTAAAATAGATGCTTCATAGTTAAGGTTATCATTGTAATTGTAATTGTAATAATTATAATACTGGTAGTTAATTGGATACTGTCTACTCTACTGTCTACTATCTACGATCTCTGCGTTTGTAGCACCCTCACCGCACACCTCACTCCGCCTTTTTTATAGGAGTAACAGTCGAGTATGGAGAAAACATCCATGCTACAGTATACAAGGCATTTTTCAACACTTTTCAACTATAAAGTCAAAGCCATACTCCCTATAGAAAAGTATATAGATTGTCAATTGAGTAACTATAGTGAGTAGAAAGATATGTCATTCTGGGATAATAATAAGGACTCATTTAAAGCGGCAGGAATTGCCACTGTTAAGGGTGTTGGTCGAGGAGCTAAAGCCGTAGGTAAAGGAGGTTATCAAATGTATAAGAATAGAGATGGTAAAAGTTCAGGTTCAACTTCAAAGGAGGGTGAAGCAGAAGAAGGAGAAGGAGGTCAACAATTTGTGGCTGCTCCTTTACCAAAGGCTACTCCAGATCAATTGAAAACTCTTCCACCTCCACCCAAAAGGAATGTAGGAGCTTATGTTCCAGCAGAGAGAAAGTATCCTTCCCCACCACCCCAGCAACAGCAGTATAATCAACAGCAGTATCAGCAATTTCCTCAACAGCAACAACAGCAGCAGCAGCAGCAGTATGAGCCCCAACAGTATCAACCACCTCAACAACCTCAACAACCACAGTATCAGCAACCACCACAATCCCAATACCAACAGCAACCTCCTCAGCCTCCTCAATACCAGCAAGTAGAACAACCACAACAGCAGTATCAGCAACAGCAATACCAGCAACAATCTCAACCCCAGCAACAGTATCAGCAACAACCACAACCCCCTCAACAACCTCAATTTCAACAACAACCTCAATTTCAACAACAACCTCAATTTCAACCACAGCAACAATTCCAACAACCACAGCAACAACCCCCTCAACAACCTCCTCAATACCAACAACCTATCCAACAAAACACTTCACAACAAAGCTATTCACAGCCAAATTATGGAACTCAGCAACAAGCAGGATATGGACAGCAGGCACCAAACTTCCAAGATCAAAACCAATCCCAGAATTCACAACCACCTCAGATACCTCAACAACAAACGCAGCCACAAGCCCCACAAGCTCCACAAGCTCAGCTCTCATTCCAAGATCAATTACAACAATCACTCCTGCTGGCTATTCTGCTGGGAGTTCAGCAAGGTGTGAAGCTGGCAGCTAGTGATGCTATTCATCAACATTTCCCATCTCACCAGCAACAGCAACAGCAACCACCACCACAACAGCAGTATCAGCAACAGCAACAGCAACCTACTCTACCACCAGCACCACAACAACAGCAGGGTATTCCACCTCCTCCAGCAAGATATGATTCTAATCTGATCCCTCTTTCTGCTCCTAATGCAAGCACAAGTACATTAACTTATGATTCTCCTTATCACAAACCTCCAGTAATTGAACAACCAGTCAACAATGGAGCATATAATCAAGCACAAGTTCCTAATCCAATCCCACCGGTTGCCCCAGCCCAGGTTGGATTACCATATAATCAACAACCTGCTGGTCAACCTGCCCCTCTCGCCCCTGTTGAAGAACCAAGAAAGTATAATTTTGGAATCAGAATGGAACTGGAAGAAGCTCCACCTAAACCAAAAACTCCACTTCCTGATCCAACATCATTTGCTCCACCTCCTGTTCATAAAGGTAGAGGGTCAGGGGGTAATACTCCTGAACCATCTAGAGTTGTGCCTAATCAACCAACTTCTACTGGTCCATCATCCACTGGTCCAACTTATTCGGGTCCAAAACCAACCAGTTCTGAACCTCCTTCATTACCTACTAGAACCAATCTTATGGACTTTGATGTGAATAAATTTGGTCCACCACCTCCAAAGATATATAGGGGCCCTAATGATGCTGTACAACCTCCACGTTCAGCTCATATACCTCCTACTCCACCAAGATCAACATCTTCAATTCCTCCACTTCCCACAAGAAATTCAGCTTTACAAACTCCCACCCATCCAGTGGATCTGAACAGAGTAGAAAATAAACCAATTTCTTCATTTCTTCCCCCTCCCAAGATTCATAGAGGTAATACTGCAGGAAGCGAAGATCAATTACAAGCTATTGAATCTGAAAAAGTTCGTAAAGGTCCTCCGCCTAAGCCAAAGAAATTATCTACTAAAGTTGAAGATGAAAGTGATGAAGTTGAACCTCCAATGCCTCCTAGACCAGATGATGTAGGAATAGAATTGAGTTCAAAGAAAGCTCCTCCTCCTAAACCTGTTAGGAAACCTTCAACTTTTTCTAGTCTTGGTCCTCCACCTCCATACGCAGAACTTGCAGAGGAACAACATGTTCAACAGCCAGTCTCAAGCAACATTCAACCAAATTTTGCAGCTCAGATTGCAGAAAGGTTTGCTCAAACATCAATAAATGAACCTGAAGTTGCACCAATACCAAAGCCTAAAAAGGTCCCACCACCAGTGAAACATAAACCGGCACCAGTTCCAACACCAGTTCAAGCACCAGTTCAATCACCAGTTAGCGCTGAACCTGAACAAATTGACTTTAGACAACTTTTAAATAAACAGTTGCAGAAGGGTCCTGGTCTGAACCCAACTTCAACTAGTGTTCATGAGGTTACAAAACCCAAGCCAGAAATTCCTCATAAACCTAAACCTCCAATTCCTCATAAACCTAAATTAGATGTAAATCCACCAATCAGAACTGAACATGCTGAACCGGAACCTGTTCCTACTACAGTAAATGCAAATGCAAATGCAAATGCAATTCCTCCACCTCCACCTGCAAGAAATTATTCTAGATCACCAGCTATGATTCCACCTCCACCAGTGCGTACTGGTCCACCTAATCTTAATTTAGAATTAGAATCAGGATGGTTTGCTAATACATCAGGGCCATTACAATTACCAAAAGATTTACTGGGATTAAATTATTCTACTTCATATCAAAATTCTACCTTAGGAAATATAACTAACTATGAGCGTAAATTTAATTTTAGATTAAAAGATTTATCAATTATTAGATATAAATTTGTGTGGACAAATACTAATGTTAGAAATCCTCAAGTTGAAATTACAGAATTTATACCTTCACCAATTGATAGTAAGATTCCAAGTAAGAATGAATTAATTGGTTATAGTGAGAAATATGGTGAACATATTAGTGCATGGTGTCAACATCATTATGGTCAACAAATTGGATCTGGTGAATGTTGGGATCTTGCTAAGGAAGCTTTACTTAAAGGATGTGGGAAACATGCATTTGTTTCTGAATATTATCATCATGGATATCCTATATTACAAATAGAAGGTATTAATGGATCAGTATCATTAGTCAGTGGTACTCAACAATTAGATGAAGTTAGAAAGGGAGATATTTTACAATTTAAATCATGTCGATTTGAGAATTCTGTAAGTCATAGAACTCAAACAGTTGGAGCTCCTGATCATACTTCAGTGGTATTAAATAATAATAATGGAATCATTAAAGTAGCCGAACAAAATGTTAATGGAGTTAGAACAGTCATGGATGGTGAATATATCTTAAAGGATTTAGTTCAAGGTAGTGTAACTGTTTATAGACCAATTGATGCAAATTGGGCCGGACATTTATAGGTGCAAAGAGACATTTTGTTTTTTCTGGAACAATGTCGCACAAGACCACTTCCATTTCGATGCCGCTGAGGTGCCTTAGTAAAATAAAAAAAAAATAAAAAAATATATAGACAAATTGATTATGTACAATACTAAAATATTTCACAACCATTAATAAATATAATGACAAGTGAAGAACTCGTAGCTCCTGCTCTATCGACATATCAGGATGATACGACATTTGAGTTTGCTCAAGTTGTTAGTGAAAAAAATTTAAGAAGACATTTAAATCTTAAAGATCCTCAAGATCAAACTGAAATAATAGACAAGATTAATGAATATTATAGTTTAGAACAAGTTATACAATTCTTACAACAGAGAGGTGAGGATGGACGTTTAAAGTATAAGAGAGTCACTCTTCAGTTTCCTGATTCCTTAGTAGGAGATTCAGCTACTATAGTTCATGAATTACAAAGAAGATTAGGAATTACATGTTCTTCAATTGATACAAGTTCTAGTTGTAATTGTAATTCTAAGTCTAATTCTAATTCTGAATGTTGTCAAAAAGTAGATAATGATAATGATAATAATTCTCAAAGTCAAGCTATCTGGATCTTAGCTGATACTTCATATTCTCCATGTTGTGTGGATGAAGTTGCTGCTGAACATGTGAATAGTGATCTAGTAATTCATTTTGGTGATGCATGTTTAAATATTATTGATAAACTCCCAGTAGCCTATGTCCTTGGAAAACCACAAATTGATATTGAAAAGTTAATTGTCCAGTTTAAGCAAAGATTCCCAGTCGATGAAGGTCATAAAATTATTCTTATGTCTGATTCTCCTCATACTTATTTATTAAGGGATTTATACAATTTATTAAAAGATGAATATCCCCATTTACTTTATACAGATCTAGCCATAGACAATAACTCTTCAGCAACTATAATAGGTTATGAACCAATTCGACTGAACGAGGAAGCATTTAGAATACTTAATAGAAATATAATAGGACTTAATGCTTCATCTATTGATAATGAAGAAGACAATACAGCTTTTCTTCAAGAGTATGATTTATTCCATATAACCAAACCTGAAACTCCAAGATTATTACAACTAACCACAACATTTAATTCAGTAACACTTTTCGCTGATGGAAATATTTCACAAGGTCCCTTCCCTAATTTAATGCGTCGTTATAGGTATATGCATATGGCTCGTTCGGCTGGTACAGTTGGTTTATTAGTTAATACATTATCATTAATGAATACCAAGAAATTAATAAATCAAATAGGACAAAAAATCAAACAAGCCGGAAAAAAGCATTATATATTTGTGGTTGGTAAACCAAATGTCGCTAAATTAGCTAATTTTGAAAGTATAGATATGTGGTGTATACTTGGATGTGATCATCAAGGTATAATTATTGATCAAAGTAATGAATACTTCAAACCTATTGTGACACCATATGAATTACTTCTTGCCTTGAGTGATGAACTCACATGGACAGGTAAATGGATTACTGATTTTAATAGTATCTTGAGAAATTTAAGTAATGAAGAAGAAGAAGAAGAAGAAAAAGAAGAAGAGCCAAGAAACAATGAACAACAAGAGGAAGATAAGCCACCCGTTTTCGATCCTGTCACTGGAACATTTGTTAGTACATCTCAACCATTAAGACAAATTAATCATCTAAGTATTACTGCTGAAGAAGAACAAGAAGAAGATTCTACAAATTCTTCAAATAGTTTGGTTAAGAAATTCTCCGCTACTATTGCTATTAAAAATACTGTATCAACATCGGCAGTTCATCTACAAAATAGACATTGGACAGGATTAGGTAGTGATTTTAATACTGAAGATGGAGAAGGAGAAGAAGATGGAAATGAACAGGGTGCCATTTTAGAAGAAGGTAGAGGAGGTATTGCCAGAGGGTATGATTACGATAATAGTTTAAAGAAACACTCATGAATGATTTTGATTTTCCTGTATATAGAGCCATCTCACTATAGACTTTATGTATTATAGCAGTTTATATATTTTGCATTCAACTAAATAATCAGTATTCCTTTATAGATAATTATGACATTCAGTATAGATACTATCTTTGACTATGCAGGATTAAATTCAATAATAATATTGTTTCTTGTACTCGGCTTTTTTGGGTATGTTATAAAATTAGAAGATATTTTAATTATTGATTCGTTGTACTAACTAGAATGATTTAGACGGAATAGAGAATATTACAGTTTAACTCTTAAGACATTATGTGCAATAGTAGTGATATTTTCTATAGTGAATTATTATTATAAGCGACCTAGTAAAGGTTTATGGACTAATATAGAAGAAGAAGATATTGCTTTAATTACAGGAGGATCTAATGGATTAGGATCCGATATTGTTAAACAACTTTTAACAACAAAAATTTCAAAAATAATTATTGTTGATATAGTGGAACCTAAAATAAACCTGGAAAGAATACACTATGTTTCATGTGACTTGTCTGATGATAAAGTAGTTTTAGAGACTTTCCAATATATAGTTAAACAATTAAATCATAAAGGACAGCATATCAGTATATTAATTAATAATGCTGGTATAAGACATAATAAATCATTATTGACACTTGAACAAGATGAGATACTAAAATTATTCAATGTTAATACTTTATCACCAATTCATATTCTTAAAAGTATTATCTCTAATCATATTAAAAATTATCAATCTAAAAAATTATATATTGTTACTATATCATCAATTCTTGGAGTATTAGCTCCTAAGAATTTATCAATTTATTCAGCTACTAAGGCTTCAATGTATCTGATTCATGAATCTTTAGTAGAAGAATTATCTGAATATTCTAAAATTCGGATGTTATTAGTAACTCCTGGACAATTAAATACTGATATGTTTAAGGATGTTAAACCTCCAATGCCATTTCTTGCACCATTAGTTGAATCTAAACAATTAGCAACTAAAATAGTTCATAAGATTAATTATGGAGAAATTGGAGTAATTGCAAGTCCATTGTATGCTAATTTTTTACCTGCAATTAGAGCTTTACCGTACAGTTTACAAAAGTTAGCAAGATACCTTTCTCGAATGGATACAAAAGTCATAGACAAGTCAACATGCAAAGATATTTATTAGTATGTAAATATACATTTATATTTATATATATATATATATATATATAAGATTATTGTGACTTTTTAGTAATTTGTCCCTTTAATACAGTAACAAAGGCTTCTCTATTGAAATATCCAAGTGTATCGAAAAACTTTTTGAATTCCAATTGTGATTCAATGGTTGTTTTATCATTTAAAGTAATCTTTGTATAATAAATTGGATCAAACTTTTTTGTCCAACCAGCAATTGTGATTTTTTCTCCCTTTGAATTATATCCAATATATTTAACATCCTTATATACTCTGTTTAAATATAATAATATTCCACTAAAAATAGCATATAATAAAATTGATATAACTGTAATATTATAAGATTCATTAAATTCATATTTTTTATCTACAAGAAATAAAAGTCCTGCTATTACCACAGTTACCAGTCCTAATGCTAATTTAGTATCTATTAATTTAAATGATTGATCATATCCTAATTCTGTTAATGCAGCTGGTAAATTGTCATCAGTAGTTTGACGTAAATCAGTTACTGAACTATAATTGAAAAAAATGGTTAGAAGGATTCTGTTAAAATATTATATATGATATCAAATTTACTTTCTTTGATATTCGGTCTAAATTGTATACTTACTCTAAATTAGTCTTCTTCAATGATGACATAATTGATATTAATGTATGGTAATGCTAATATTGATTACTTACTGTCAATTGATTTACACGTATAAGTTGTATTGACTTTTCTGGTACTGTAGCAAAGCCAGCGGTATGGATGTTTTATTATACCGTCCTAACCTGTAAACCGAGTCAGTTAAATTGCACTTGACACAAGGTAGATAAAATTTTACACATTATGTCTAACATGCAATATGATGACTGAGTGGGATGCGAGCACGGAGCTTTAACCCGGTAGAGAAAGTGGTTATACTTAACCATTAGTCAATCTTTAAGGATTAACTAACCTTCGGGAGGTGGAAAGAAATAACATACCACTCCCTTTAATCGTTGTAAGAATCAATATAATACCCAAGGTTCGAAATTTTGGTATAAATAGCATCAATATTGAGAGATTTATTACATATTCCTTATTGTTTGTTTGTTATATTATGAGTAATAGTAATTTAGCAACAATGATCACTAAAAGTGATAGTAATATTAGTATGAAATCCAATTTAGTTGGTAGTTCAACTGATAAAGTTAAGCAAAACTTTTATCCTAGTCAAAAGCAAGGACAAAAGCAAAAGGCTAGAATTAAACAAAAGCCTTCTAAATCAAGTAGAGAAGATCAAGATTATTATAATGATTATTTAACTCAACAAATTGAAACACAAATTAAACAAGGTGGAGTTGCTGGAAGTAATAGTCGAAAGAATAAGATGATCTCTATAGATCATTTATTTGAGTATCAATCTTATCGAGATCTGCATGAATTTCATACTAATCATAATCATAGTAAGAATAATAGAAGAGGTAGTAATAGTCGATCAAAACGAGATATAATTCATAAAATCCCTCTAAAGGGGATGTCTTTTATTAATGTTAATTATAAATTCATTGTAGATTATAGTCAAGATTATAAATCACAAGAAATGGATCCTAATATACCAGTTAATGTTAAAGATATTATGAGAATTATTGTTCCAAAGGGTAATGCATGTCCAATTTGTCTTACTGAAGATCCTATAGCTCCAAGAATGATTACAACTTGTGGTCATATAGTATGTTTAAAATGTTTATTATCTTTATTAGATAGTGAATTACCAGAAGCAAAGAAACGAGAATCTCTGGCAGTTATTGAAAAATATAAAGAATGTCCATTATGTTCATCAATTATTAGAAAAAATGATGTTAAACCAGTTCTTATAAATAATGTTGATGATAGATTTGAAGTTCCTAAAATTCGTGATGAAGTGGTATTAACATTAATGGCAAGACCTCAAGATAAAATTATGTCATTACCAAAATCATATCAAGAATATCATGAAATTATTGGTAATTTCCCCTGGTATAATCAAACTATGCCTATGCCTGATTGTAATAAATATGCTAGAATATTTAAGGGGAATTTAAAATCTTTAACTGATATGTATGAATTTGAAAAGGCTCAAATTCATTTAAATTATGAAGAAGAAAAGGAATTATATCATGAAAGTTATAAATATGTTCAAATGGCTATGGATAATATTGATGATGATATTGATAATTGGATAGCTCATTTTAAAGCATCTACTGGATCTGGAAATACTATCATTACTAATACTAATTCTAATTCATCTTCTACTTCTACTTCTACTCCAACAACTATTACTGATAATAAGACATTTTATTATTATCAAACAGGGTTTGATGCTAGTGCAACATTTGTTCTTTCACCTTTAGATATGAAAGTACTTAAAGCATGTTATAATGATAATTATGAAAGTTTACCCTCATCAATGGTGGCTAAAATTGAAAATATTCGATATGAAGAATTAACTGAAGAAGCTTCATTAACTAAATATAAATATTTATCTCATTTACCAATCGGTACTCAATTAGGATTTTTAGAATGTAATTGGAAGGGACGGATTAAAGAAGGAGTATGGGCCATATTTAAAGAAGATTTAACTAAACGAAGTTTAAGTCTGAATAGAAAATTTAAACGTGAAGAACGGAATAGAAGAAGAGCTTTAAATCAAGAAGAAATTCGGAATAGAAATTTCTTTATTCAAGAAAATAATGGTCATAGTCATGGTAATAATAATAATAATATTATTACTGATGGATCTATATCTGATATGAATTATTCCGATATGGATTATGGAATTGGAAGTTTATCAATTAGTGATAATCGAGGTAGATTCTTACCAGTACTTGAACATGAACATGATCATGATACAGGAAGTGAAGGTAATCAACTGTATGATGATGAAGGAGGAGGAGATATTGGACCAGAAGATACTCAACAATATGAAACAACCGTATGGGGAACTAAGATCCCTAAAAGAAATGATAATGAAAATAATGAATTAGATATACATGACAGTGATGATGGTTGGGATGCTGAAGAAATGATTCGGAAAGCTCGAGAAGAAATGGAACGTCAAGAGAAGGAAGGTAAGAAGGGGAGAAAGAAGAAGAAGAAGTTGATCCTCTTATCTTCCAATAGTAACTGGTGATAGTCTACTATAGTATAGTATAGTAGTATCGTAGTATAGTATAGTAGTATGGCATAGTAGTATAGTATAGTAGTATACTATAGTAGTATCGTATAGCAGTATAGTATATTACTATTTAATCATATATATAATGCATATTAAGATTCATGGTCATATTCATACTCATCTTCATATTTTATTTCATTAACATTAGTAATACTCCCCGTTAACAATCGAACATACGGACGAAGGTAAAAGAATATAGCTCCAAGTAAGAGTACTCCAGTACCTATAACAGGGAAACACCAAAACGGTATAATCATTGAATCCTTATTAGGAGGAGGAACAAAGGGGAATAATGCAAGGAAAAGATTAGCAATTAAGAATAAATATACACAAAAGAAAGGTGCCTTAATGATCTTTTGGCTAGTGAAGGCAATTGCTGATGATGATGATGAATGAGGTAATAAAGCTGTTTGTGAAGAAATAGACAATCGAGCTAGACGATCCCGTGTTGCACTTGCACTTGCACTTCCAGAACTTGAAGATCTTTGACGAGGATTAAAGTCTTGAATTTCATCGTCATTATCATTATTGGCAGTTGTAGTAAAAGGATCTTCAATAATATCTTCTTCAAAGTACTCTTCAGGTAGGTGTAATTTAGGTTTGGAATGATCTATAGTATTAAATTCATTCCAATGTTCCTTCTTTTTATTTAATTTCAAATAAATTAATCCAATACTTATAGCTACATTAATCCAAGTACCAGGGTATATATAAAGATTTACGACAAATTCATAAATTTCATTCAGTGGAGGTCCAATAAGAATTATTACAGTAATAAACCAATGTAAGAATAATGAATAATTCAAATTTTGAAAGATATGAGAAAATGGTAAATAATTATTAATGGCTAATTCTTGATTAACAAGTGAATGAGCATAAGAAACTACCAAAACATTACCTAAATTTGATAATGAAATAAGAATTGGTAAAAGGGTTGAAGTAATTGTTTCACCAAAGATTTTATTAAAGAAGATCCCTGCACAAAGAACTCCACTATCAAGTAATTCTTGCTTTGGGATAACTATAAGATATGAAATAATGACAAGGAAATAAAGGATGGTTGTAAGTAGTACAGCTGATGGTGCGGCAATTGTAAGAATATGATAAGGATCTTCAACTTCATTAAGAACATAATTAACATTTTCCCAACCTTTAAATGAATATATAACTTCTAATAAAGCTACTGATACATTATATACTGAAGAAGCATTTGAAGTTGAAGATGTACTTGCTGAAGTTGAAGGATTAAAAGTCCAAATATCTCTAAAATTACTAGTAGGTTCAATATCTATTAAACCAATACTTGCAGCTACTCCAAAGAATATAATAAGGACAAGAATTAATAATTTAAATATTCCTAAGAAATTAAATAATTGAGTACCTTGATTAGGATATCTTACATGTAAAAATATACAAAAGGAAATACATAATACTCCAATTAATTTAACAAGTGATTCACTAATATAAGGTTGTTGATCTTGAGGTGTAAATGCAAAAAGGATATATTTACCAAATGCATAAGAATTTCCTGAACTAAAACCTAATAATACCATCAGAAATGAATATATACATCCAGTAAGTCCCTTTGGATTCTTAAATATTCGAAGTAAATAATTTAATTCTCCTCCATTTTTAATCGGTAAATTTAATGCAAATTCAAGATATATAATTAATCCGGAAAAGATTATAATCCCACCTAATAAGAATAATGATAAAAATAATCCAACATTTCCATCAACATATTTAAAAATAATTGAAGGATTCAGAAAGATTCCTGTACCAATAATCTTATTAACAATAAGTGATATACATGATAAAGTACCTAATTTATCCTTTGGTATTGCCGTTGATAATTTCGAAAATACTGAAGACCGAGATATGGTCGGAACTAACTGTGGCATTGCTTTCACCAGATAGTTCAACCTTTTAAGTTAGAATTCCCAATGGTAATTCTCACTATAAAATAGTCTATTATTAGTCTATTAATATAATTGATATTTCAATTAGGTAATTGGTAATTGAAGTTGTAATGGGTTTTACTTTACATATACATTTTGAAAAATCACCGAATTGCCATACAAGATGAGGCTTATCTAACAAATCTTATCTCACGTGATATCACCAATCCCAAAATATTTTTGTGAGAAAACTTTGCAGCTTTTGGACCGGAACCATCTACCTCCGGAAAAGAACCTACCACCGGAATGAATCTTTCATACAATATATGCAATTAGTTATAAAAATATGAGATTATTAGTATTATTTATGTACATAGTCATCACAGTCCTAATATGAATTTGTCATATCATAAAAACAACATGAAAGATATAATCTATACAGTTATATAAATATGAATCACATGTTTGGAAAGCTATCAAATTAACCAAATCTCATTTGGATCAAGCTGTCTCTTTTTTTCACCGTTGACACAAGTTCCACGTTTGGACTTGATAAAGTCTATATCATCTCTTTTGCCTAACCAAGCTTGACCAACTGGGCAGTGTTCAGGTCCAAAACAAACAATTCGCTTCTCAAGTGTATTGGAATTGATTGGCTTGATAACTGCTGCCAATACTAAATCCAAAATTAAAAATAATTGCTGCAAACAACATTTTAATTGTGTAGAACATCATACAAAAAATGAATCTGAAGGATATACTCGAGTCATTCTAGTTTATATCATAATAGTACTGTATATCCTCGTCTTTATACTCTAGAAGAACCGTAAATAGCATCAGAATGTATCTAATATATGAAAGAACTTGCCTTTCAAGAAAGCGGCTCCTGTTAATTATACCAGCTACCCAATAAGAATATACCCCTCATACATCCAACACCCAACATCCGATAAATTAGCAAATTTTAAGTTAAAATTATTACCATTTGCAGATAAATTAATAAACTTTCTATAAATTCAAATGCTGCCCAACGCCCCGTTGAACATTCAATATTTGCGCATTTTTATTTGAGGGCGCATTTTAAAGCACGCAACAGCCTTTGTGATCAGAATCTGTTATCAACCACCGATTTCCTCTTCGAGCAATGAATTAAAAAGAGTATATCCTCAAAGATATCCATTTGTGTAAATATTTAGATAAAATGAATTGGTAGTACTATGAAAAACTCAAAACGGATACTTCTCTTTATCTCTCCATGTTGTTTCTTTCTTTATCTCATATAAACCTTTCCTTGAGTTCAATTCATTTTAGGAGTACCAATAATAACATTCTTCGAAAAATTTATATTTGTTGAAGAAGCAAATATAACATTCAAGATGACTGAATTAACATCTAATTCTAACGGAGACGGCGAAGTTATCACCAACTCAGCCGAAAAATGGTTTGCTTCTGATAAGTTCATTGATATTGAAGAGAAAAATATTTATCCAAATGTGACTGTTTTTAATCGTAAACTTTATACATTTGGTGAGTCTAAAGAAGTGTTTATTAAATTCTCAAGAATCAATAGTTCAATTCCTACCCAAGATGAAATCACTTACTTAGATACTCGGAGTTGCATGATAAGGATTTCACAAGATAGGTATATCGTGATAATATCCAATGAGAAAGAGGAAGAGGAATTTGCAGTTATAGGAGAGCTTAGTGCCAGATACATAACCAAGAACAACTTGAATCAGTACGGATCTACAATTTATGATGCTAATGATTATAGAATTGTCGGTTTGCTGAAGTTATATGATCCGGCAACTTTAACTGCAGATGTATTGATAGATGCTGCATCAAGGAGAATTACATCTATGTTTGAGAAATATATGGCTGATATCAGACAATAATAGAATAAGTATAAGTATACTTTCTATATGTAAGATATTTCATCCAATTTCAATTTCAGTATTTTCCAGGTGAATATCGCACCTGTCATATCCGAATATCGCAGTAATTGTTTCTATCCGAATATCGTAGTAATTGTTAGTTTAATTTCACTCCCTGGAAACAGATTAGAGGCGTGCTGCTAGAAGGGGTGAGACCTTGTATCAATATGTACTAAAGAGAATATATAAATAGTACCAAAATTAATAAATAATATATCTATTAGTAATATGCTAACTTAACCTTGTAATTTTGTTTATTAGTATGAGACGTTATTGCTTGATAATATTATTAGTTGTATTTGCTGTGATTAGTGCTGCATTGTCAGTTTCTGAGGTCAAAGTTGATCTCGACAAGAGGGATCCACCGACACCATCTACTCCAACGTGTGCTGTTTTAGGTGTTCTTGTCGCTCAGTCAGTAGCAGTTTACAATAATTACGGTGTCGGGGCAGTTACGGTGTGGACAACTTATGCTTTGTTCACATGGGATTACGTTGCTGATCAGTGGAGTTATATCTATAACCAATGGGATGACGGTGGAACTGCTTCAAGCGCACTTGCTAATGCTAGATTAGTCGTCAATGAGAACTCGATTGTCTGGGTTGCAGGAACAGTTGCTGCAACATCATACTGGTTGATAGCCAAGTTGCTGAGCATGACGAACTCAAAAAAAGAGATGGAACTAGTGGGAGGCCCACTTATAATATTACTCACGATGATATTCTATTACACTACACGGAACGTAAGGCTATCATGCTGGATTTACATTACATTGATGTTAATCAGAGTGCTATTACAAACTTTGTATTACCTAGCAACGTGACTAATGGTACCACTGGTGTGTATCATTTGCCACCAATACAGTCTACTGTTAATGGAACACTGTTTGCTTGGTATGAAACTGTAGCAATCAACAACAATACAATAATTGCCACTAGATTAACACCATTACAACCTGACCTACCCAATACTGCTAAGGGTAAGAGTAAGAGAGGCAATTTCCTGTATACCCAATCGGGTGTTGGATTTGAGATCAGTAATTGGACTGGTGATACTGCTGTGATGTCTTCTGATCAGGTCAATAGTATGGCTAGTAAAATTGCAGCTTACTTGGTCGACTATATGAATAATAACACCCAATCAGGAATGGTCATGGGTATCCAAAGCGACTATTGCGATTACTGGTTGGGAACTTACTATTTTTATGTAGTCGAGACGCTGGATAGTGGTTATTAGATCAATGTCGACTCTTGTGGAAATGCTGAAGCGCAATGCACAGCTGAATTTATTTTCGAGCCAGTTGATTTCTACTATGACGAATTTACATTTGTACACTCTGCGTTTTTTAGAATTATTTAGTACGAATCATTTAGATTATATCGTATGAAAATATATTATCTCATTATCAGTAAATTGAATTCAACATCAACGTAAATTTTTTGGGTGCAACAGCGAATAGAAGCTTTTCTGAGGGACAAATAATCAGTTAGTAAAGAAATGTCTTTCGAATACAAGATGTGCGACCTTCATATGGAAAACACTGTACTACCGATTCATTTTATCTAAATAGTTACACAAATGGATATCTTTGAGGATATACTCTCTTTAATTCATTGCTCGAAGAGGAATTCGGTGGTTGTTATAATAGGTTATTCTGATAACAAATTTCGATCACAAAGGCGGTTGCGCGCTTTTTTATTTGAGGGCGCATTTTCAAATAAAAAAGCGCAAATTGGCGACACTGTTCTGTCAAGATCTAACCATAATATAAGAGTTATTCCCACAGTGTGAGATCCTTGAGAATTTTAATGTTATCAAGCGAGATATATTCAAATGTGATCAGAAATATTAGTATTTTAAAGAGTGCTTTGGATTTCAAAAATTGGAGCTCCTGAGAATTTAATTCGGGCATTCAAATGAGGATAAGACATATTGAATGTTTAACCGATTGGGGCGTTGTATAAGGCAGCATTTGAATTTATAGAATATATGAAAATTGGGGGATATTCTTATTGGGCTGGTACAATTAACAGGAGCCGCTTTCTTGAAAGGCAAGTTCTTTCATATATTAGATACATTCTGGTGCTATTTACGGTTCTTCTAGAGTATAAAGACGAGGATATACAGTACTATTATGATATAAACTAGAATGACTCGAGTATATCCTTCAGATTCATTTTTTGTATGATGTTCTACACCAACATTTTTTGCAGCAAAGGTAACAGTATTATTTTTAATTTTGGATTTAGTATTGGCAGCAGCTATCAAGCCAGCCGATTCCAATACACTCGAGAAGCGAACTTTTTGTTTTAGTCATGCAGACTGCCCAGGTGGAGCTTGTTTAGGCAAAAAAGATGATATAGAATTTATCAAGTCCAAACGTGGAACTTGTGTCAACGGTGAAAAAAAGGGACAGGTGTATTTTATTCTGATATCTAAGTGTCATGTAGCTGTATACGTAAATCAATTTTGCATACTGATCAGAATATATACATACCAATCCTTTTATCTTTCATAGTCACATTGAGTTTCTTTATGCGAGTTTCGATATAATTTAAATGTAATCAGTATGGTCAATGATTTGAAGATTATTTTCCGGTCATAAGAAATTTTCCGGTCCGGGGTATGAATAAAAGGTAAATTAACGGAATTGATATGCGGCTGTTTCTCTATTAGGTAATTGCGAAGATTCTCCGAATTATACGCGAGCGCCCCCAAAGTTATACACAAAGAACGTGGCCGCATAATAACAAAAATGATAATCATAATTAATCGTCTATTAAAATGGTTTGTATACTACATAGCCACCTACTTAATTTATACATCATAAACTTCTAAATTTATATCACAATTCTGTAACACTTTAACCACAGGAGAATCATATTCTCCTTCAGTTTTAATGCCTGGGATCAGATGAAGAATTTTACTAGCAGTTTGACCGAAATTCATAGAACGACGTTCTAATTTTTTTATTTTTGTATAATCGATAGTAATTACATCACTCTCTGTTAATTTGAATTCTGGAATTGATGAACTAATTTCTGAAGATTTCATTAAAGACGAATGAGTAATTTTAAATCCTGGATTAGTACCATCATTCTTTGTAGTTTGACATTTTGAACTATGATGATTTATTGATGGGAAATTAACATTATAGTAGTGGAAATTAGATTGTTCATTGCCAGCAATGCTATCTAATAAATCTATAATTCTTGAATTTATAAATTTTAAGTTCTTGGTAAAGACATTATTTTTATAAGGATGAGAAACATCATTTATATTGAAATATTTTTCATCTTGATAATAGATATGATGTTTATCTTGAGTTGATGCACTAATAACAGGAATTTTGAGTGCAGCAGTTGTATCATATAAATAACTAAAGATTTGTGAATTTAAGAGTTCATCAGAACCTTCATTAGGACCAAAGATTATAGTATCAAGTTGAAATTCTGGGAAATAAGTTGGAAGTATTATATCCATAGCTAATTTCATAGTTAATAATGGATTGGAATTTATATACCAAATATGATTATTTAAAGGATCATGACCAAATTGACGAGTTGGAATTACTTTTTGCTTTTGTAATTCAATATGTCTTTTTGAAATGACTCCCTTTGGAGATTTATTATTAATATCAAATAATTTCTTATAATACATTTGATGAATATCTAAAAGATGATTAAATTCACCACCATCTTCAAGTTCACCTTCAGCACTTTCAAAATCTTCAACAGTAAGAGCTTTACTATTGGTATATAAAGGTGCAACTATAAGAACTTCATGACCTTGTTGAGTAAGGGAATGATATAATGATCTGACATTTTTAGAAACCCAAGAATCAGAAGTAGATAATAAAATATTTAATGCATTTACTTGATTTGATAGTATCAATAAAGATAGTATATAATATAAATGCATTTTTGGTATATAGTGGTATAAAAGTATTAATATTGAATATTAAATAAAATAAGCATAAATCATAAATCAAGCATTTAAAGCGAAACCCTGATTATTTATAACATCATTAGCATCGTGTGTAAAATGTTTATAAAATGTAAGGGTAAGTTACTCTTTTGGCTTTGATATGTGCACCCACGTTTTTAAAAATAAAAGGGTTAGGATGCAAACGGTTTATTAAATGACACAAAAAAGATTTTAAAATAAAAATAGCCATATGCAAATTATTTGGCACATGTCATACACAATAGACGTCTTAATCTAGTACTAGTGAAATTACACACGAGGGACAAAGTATTAGGCAATTAGTGAGGTGTTTTACTTAAATAGGATGCAAGTACTATATTAGTTGTGGTATTGCTAATAATCGTTAATTAAGGATATTTCATTGCTGTAGCAATGTACTACACTACACTTCGAGGCGCATGATAATTAATTAAGGGTCAAGAGACTTGTATCTATTGTCAATATAACATAACCATTCGTATCATCCTGCTCTGCAGTTCAAGATCCTGCTGATATAAATATGCCTATTTCGTAAGTCATACTTTTCTTGGTTTTTATGTAAAAAAATATTATTTCAGGCTATTAACCGGATAGGTGGGTCTTGATGGCTTTTACTTTTATTTAGTAACCATAATTACATAATAGTACTGTATGTAAATTAGAGTAGAATTTACGGGATAAGCATTAGCGTATATTTAACCGATTCTACACTTTTGAATGAGCTATAATTAAATCTTGTGTGCACCGCCTAATTTCTTTTTTAAGAAGGAAAAAATCGATATTCTCAAGGAACGAGACGTGGAAACCAAAAATAATTCACAACAACTGAAATAAAATTTTGCAACTAGAGATCCAATTCAGGATACGAACCAATAACTACTTTGAGGCTCGTGTATTTGCAGAAAATAAATTCAAATTATCATTTCAAGCTGCTATCATTTCAGTTAGCTTTTCATCTAATTCATTGTAAAATCTTTAAATTATAAAAAAGTTCTAAAATCTTAAATCTAAAATCTACAATCTACAATCTACTATCTACAATCTACATTCTTTAAGTTCCTCTAAGTTTTACATCCTTCCTTCTTTTAATTTAATCATTCATTCATTCCTTTTTAATTATTAATTAGGTTAATTCTAGCTTCGAATTGTTATCGTCAATTAGAGGCTTACTTATCAATGTACTATTGCTACTACTATAATAACATTTAGTTGGTACACTTCGTCTTATTAAGTTGCTATTAGTAGTAATTTTCAATTTGTTATCTTATACTTCAATTCAGTAATAATGACTAAAACCAAATTCATTTTTACTTATAATCCAGATCTTGCTAAGGCTGTTCCTGATGATAATGATGATGACGATGATGATGTCAGATTTTTCAAAGTTGCCGAGTCCGACTGGCCCGTATGGTTAGATAACCAAAGAGTTCACGCAAAGTGGGTAAAGAATGATACCAGCCCTGGTAATTCGAAACTGGCATGGACGCAATATTTTCGTTGTAGTCTCCTGGGTAAACCAAAAGAAAAGTTAAGATTAGAAACAAGACAACGTCGACTTTTCTCTAAGAAATGCTTCTGTAAAGCAAAGATAACAGCCAGATTAAGTAAGACAGAAACGGTCATTAAAGATGGAAAAATAGAACAGGCAGTAATTATTCGATGGAGTTGGCGTCATAGTCATGACATTAAAAAATCCTGAGAATATTGCACATTTCACATGAGTTTTCTTTCTTCCTTTAATCTTTGTAACTTTGAGTTTTACAGGTAACAATCTGCTGGTTGCCCATCTTCATACCAGGTACTTTGGGTCCAACGACATATGACACATGTTCACTGAATAATGATTGTTAACCATCGTAACCTGTTAGAATAATAGCTTATTATAGTTCTAATGAGTCAGAGTTAAATTAGAATTAAACAGCCTTTCACCCAGCGGGACTATTTGACTCTGTGGGTTTGGTTATATATTCCCCTGATGAAGAGAACAATGGAAACATTAGAAGTGGTGTGGTCCTAACTATTTCATAAAGGACCTTACTTAAATAGTTAGAGGGAATCAAGGAGTAGTGTATCGATACGATACACACATAATTGATATGAGAGAATATAAATGGTATAAAGATAAGTGACAATAAAGAGTGTCAGTAGTAGTGTAACTTGATACGACATTTCAATAATGTCGGAGATGAACCGTAGTTAATCCACGACACTAACAGTCCTGTTATATGGGTTTTCTAATTTTTCTTAATTTATGTATTTAATAATATAATTATTGGGAATTTCTAAACCATTATCGGATCTGAAATATCGGATCTTCTCAGAAAATCTTGAATTCCATAAGCTGACTATTTTGCATATTGCTCAATTTCTTCCTTGTATTAAGATTACTACTTTCAATTTGTTAAAGGATCTTAAATTTTGCATGAAATACTTGAAAGTCATATTTTCAATGATATCCATGCAAAATATACAGACTATCGTTCATTCTAACTAACTGATCAAACTTTTAGGTTTAGGTTTATTACTAACAATATTTAGATAATTTATATACTTCAATCTATAAATTTATTTTGACATAATAGTCACTATTTGCTTGTAGTAAATTCTTAAATATCTTACGTATAAACGGTTACTATATCTTAATCAATTAAACTCTCAATTATATGACGATCTTGAACAGGAATGGTGTTAAAGATTAATTCAAATCTTGTAATATCAGTCCTATGTAACTCTTGTAAATAATTCTTAGCTACACTCATTACATCAACATTGTCTAATGGATTTGAAATTAAAGGATCTTCTACCATATCATCATCATCATCAAATTCACCTTCTTCTTCATCTTCTTCATCTTCATAATAATCAAGATTCTTAATTTTATTGTCTTCTTGTTGTAAAAAGTTTAAATATTCATTAGGGCCAACTTCTTGTTGTTGTGTTTCTTCTTGTTCATCATGTACATTTGAAGCATCAACCAAGTCTCTTTGACCTTCGAAAGAACTATAATTCTTTCTCTTTCTCTCTAATGCTGCCATTGCAACAGGTAATTTTTTAAAGAGAATTGCTAATTGAATTCCTAATTTATTTAAAAGTTGATCAAATCCTGATCCCATTAAATAAATAGTTCCAATTATGCTAAGTTTTAAATCATATACACGATTTAATTGTGGTATTTTATTAAACCATCTATCAAAGAAATCCAAATCCTGTTGTTCATTAAGAATTCGTGTGGTTCCAGTTGGATCTATTGATATACTTGCAACAATCATATTAATTAAATTAACTGCATTACCCAACTTTTGACTCGATGAATCCTTTTTAATACTTACTTGATATAATTTAACAAAATTTTCTGTTAATTTAACAACATATTCTGGATTCTTAGTTCCATAAGTAAGAATAAAAGTTTGTCCTAATTCACAACCAAATCTAATTTCTCCCATTCCATCTCCATAGGCAAATATTTGATTAATAATTTGAAATAATTGTTGACAATGGGATAAACCTTCTTCATTCCAAATACCATAAAGTAAATAATTTTGTAAACTTGGAATTAATTCTTCAATATACATCATAACAATTCCTCCACCATTAGGTTCCATAAATGATGAATAAAGTAATTCAAATATTCTCCACATTGCCGGACTAATTGATCTTAATAAGAAAGTTGTATTTTCAATTAATTCTCCAATTTCAGATAAAAAGTCATCTAACTTATTAATTAATACATATTGAATTACTGGTTCAAATATTTCTTCTAATTTTAAACAAGTTTCTTGAGAATTCTCAAATGATAATAATACAGTAATCATAGTATTTAATAAACCAATAGCTGCCATTATTTTATCACTTTGAGCATTATTATCTTCATCATCTTCATCATAATTTTCATTTTGATTCATTTCATTAATTTCAGTAACCAATCGAAGAAGTTGTTCAACTATTTTAGTCATAAGTTCAACCCCAAATGGTTGTAATTGTTCACTAAAACTTTCTACACATTCTTGCATGACTACTGCAATTGCATCATTATCAATTTCATTACTGAGATATAATAATTTTGACATCACAGGAATAATCATAGTTGATAAAATACTTTTAAATTGATCATGACTTAAATAAGCTCTAATAGATAATGCACTTTCAAATTTAATTACTAAATTATCTTTTTCATTAAAATTAGTAATTATACCTTGATAAATTATGAGGGGATCCAAATTAGTAAACAGAATATCTGAAAAATTATTAAGAACATCAAGAGTTCTAGCACATAAAAATTCATATTTTGAGTTTAAATTAGGAATCACTAATGCTGATAAGAAATTTTGTAATTGATTAATATCATTAGTGGCAGGATTGATTAAGTATGGAGCAACATTTGCAACTATTCTTAACATTCCTTCTTTCCTTTTGGCCACTTGTAAAGTTTCTTCTTGTTGTTGTAATTCATTAAGTTCTTGATAGATCATATTTACAATTGTTTCTAAAGTTGTTTGTGAACGTTTATGAAGCAATGTAACTAAGAATCCTAATGCAGCTATATCAGGACTATCAAATTCATCATTAATATCAAAATATATGGAAATATATTCATGAGGATCAGTATCAAATAATTCCAATGAAGTATCATCAGGACATAATATAGGATAAATAAAATATCTAATCAATGTATCATAATAAGGTTTTATAAATTGCCAAGTTTGCTTATTGATAATACATTGAGCAAATAATTCTAATAAATAATAAATTGCTTGAGAACTTATCCATTTGGTCTTGTTGCATAATTGTTCAACAATTGAAAAATAGTAATTGATTAAACCTGAAGAAATTTCAGCACCAAAGTATTTTTGAAATTCTTTATATTTAAACTTTTTAGATAAAGAATTAGAATAACCATATCGAGTAAATATTCTAAAGATATTGGCAATTGACCATTTATAACATTTTGAAATTTGAAAGAAACTTTTCTCTTGTTCAGATAATGTATCTCCAATATATTTTGGAGTAGGTAAGTTTAAAACAGATTGGTGAAACTTTAACCAATGCAGAAATGATTCAGGTTGTCTTAATGGTTCAGGGAAATCATAATAAGTGACATATTTAAAAATCTTTAAGATTAATTTAAGACATTCAGCCATTAATTCAGTAAAATTATTATTATCACAAGAAATTAAAGAATTACCAACAGCTAATAAATGAGGAAATGCAAGATTGATCATAGGGTATAATTTTTCAGATCTAGAATCATTTTCAACCCATCTAAAAGTTCGAGAAATTTCAGCAAAACATAATAATCCAGTATATAACAGTGAAAGATCTTCATCTTTAGTAACAACCAGAGGAATTGATTGTAATAAATTTCCTGTTTCTGATAATAATTTATTCCATTTAATAAAATCATTTGCAATCATAGTTCTTAATGCTGGAATTAATTGTTGTTTAGTATTATAATCACTTTTAACTAATACTGATAAAATTCGACTTCTAATATAAGGCTTCTCATCATGATCAATTCTTAATTGTTCAGGTGAATTCTCATTCCAAAATCGAACTATACGATTCTTAAAGTATACTCCTGTAGCTAATTTAACTCCATGAGGTATTTGTTGAGAATCTTCTGATGAAATTATATCTAAACATGCTCCTAAGAACCCCGGTTGTAAGGTTAAATCTCGAAGTTGTGTTTCTGCATGTAATCGAATTTCTTGATTTCCTTGCAATGTCGCTGAAAAACACTCAAGTAGCAAATGTGGATCCATCTCCAACTAATTTTGATCCACAACCAATGCTTAATGTTAATAAATTTTTCAATTACTTGCCTCCAATCAATTGATCTCTTCACTAACGGTTAGCAGTACCATATTTTTTTTCCTGGGTATCAGGGCTGAGATCGTGGGGCCTTATGCAGGACACGTATAATAGGCGGTAATTGAAAAGGTTACGAAAACGGAACACCATGAAAGTAATAAAAGAGGAGATATTGTAAACGAATAAATAGACATTTAGAATCGTCTAATTCCTATAATTAAAAATAATTACATTTTAATTCTTTAATTAGTATGCTTGTTTAATTAAAAAAAAATGAAAAAAATGTGGATGTTATATGCGCGAGCCGGGAATCGAACCCGGGGCACAGCAATGGGAATGCTGAATTTTACCACTAAACTACTCGCGCATAAAACGAAAATTTTCACGAAAATATGGTACGCAGTTTTGACTAGTCACATGATATTCATCACGTGATCAAAATTGTTAAAAGTGCTAGTATTGGTCTCAATTTTGGATATTTAATGGTTCTTTCTAATCTGGAGAATTCTAATTCTAATTTATAATGTCTTAATAGGTGAATTTCTTGACTGAGAGTAGTTTTGTAAATAATTTTTAGAGATTTTGCATTTCTAGTGAAATTTCAAGATATTTGTTATATGCAGGACGTAAGTGGTTTTTTGCATACACCAATTGTACAGTCGACGACGACTAGCGCATAAGGAGGGTAATGTGCTCGATCCATTAACTCTCCCACTTATTAAAAATTGGGTATCATATTTGTCTTCATCCTTATAAATCTATCTACTTTATTATCTACACACTATGTCCAATAAGAATATCTCGCTGAGAGTTTTCACTAGTTACTAGTTTCTCTCAAAAATTTTGCAAGTATTTATTCACTCTATATATAATTGTGCGTATAGTGAGAATAAATATATTGCTACGGAAAAAAAAAATTTTGCAGACACTTTCCCACTTCATTTGTCTATTATTGGCATTATCAAACGGGAAACACAAAGCAGAAGAGATTAGATAACATAATGAAGTAGTTTGGCTTAAGATTAAAGGAAAGATTAACTGTTTTGACTCAGAATTGATTTAGTGTATATTTGGAAAATATTTTGGAAGAAGTATAATTATTGTTACAATTGAAGATATATAAGATGGTCATGGTAGTCCATAGATTGAATTTAATGGATTATGGTTCCTAGAAGTATCTCTCTTACTGATGTTTGAAAGTAATCTTAATATAATAAATAAATTGACAAAAATGTGGTAAAGTTGTAATAAAAGAGCTTTTGAAGATGTATTTGGCAACGCACGCGCGCACACTATTTAAAGGGTTGGCAGCCAACTTTTTGAATCTATAAGTTTGATTACGTTTAGCGGAGTAGGTATTTGTTGTTGATCAATTCTAGAGGCAATCCTAATCTTTGATTATTGTAGTAAGCTTTGCTAACTATGTAAAAACTAACTTATGATCTATTTAGGTAACATTCTGACTTAATTATTTTACGACATTATGAATCCTTTTAAAAGAATTGATGATACACCTAAAGGAAAATAAGACTAAGATTACTAACGTATGATCTATTTAGGTAAAATTCTAACTTCTTTAAAATTCGAGCTTTTTCAAGCGTTTCCTTCTTCGATATTTTTTCGTCTTTCGGTATTTATTAAACATATTCTTTAATCGATAGTTGTTTTTGTATGGTACGTAATACCATTGATGCCAGTATACTTAATATATTACCATGTACATTATTTACACACTTACAATGTAGAGCCTCTTTCTGGAAAGCAACGGAATTTAATAATATTCTAAAAACTGATCTTCTAATCAAATGTTCTTTTTAATGCTTAATGTTTTTCCAATATACTCCATGTGGTTCATTAGCTTAATTTACTTTCGCTTTGCTTTGTTTGTTATATTTACTCATTAATCTATTATTTTTATTACTCGTTATATACAAAATAAATCATTCACTTACTTCAGTTTTTGTACTTATAGGTTCTCTAGTATTCTTACTTCTTGGCCAAATAGATGGTAATTTAACTACTTGAAATCGTGGCTCTACACATCGTTGAATGAACCAACTTCTTAACTTATTTTCAATTAATGATGAAATCTTAGGTACATCTTGAAGTTTTGCTCTTGAACCAATCAAAGATTTGACTGTAAATTCAAGACGATAATCAGGAGAAAATGAAAACATTAATGCTGTACCTTCTTTAGAATTGTTATCTTTCTTAGATGGTTTCTTTTGGAAATTAGTGCTTTCCTTTGATACAGATTTACTTATTGGAGCAGAAGAAAGAAAACCATTAGATCCAATTTGAGGAGATTGTGTTGCACTTGAAGTGTTTGGAACATCAACAGTTTCATTTGGTTCAGGTGTTGATTGTTCAGAAGATGAAGCAGACATTTGAAGATCTGCAAATTCTTGATCACCGGTATTAATCAAAGAAACTGTTAAACAACCTGAAAATCTTACTATTGATACTGATAATTGAACAGGTAATACTGCCGTTAATGGTCTTGGATGATTTATTAATAATTGAGTTTCAATACCTAAAGTTAAAGTATCAGCTAAATCAACATCTATTTTAGCTTCCAATCTACCAGATCCATCTTTACTATGTTTAATTCTACAATTTGAACAAATAGGAAAATCATCTCCAATATCAATTTCAGTAACATTAATTTTATCCAAATAATCAGGTAAATCAGCAGTCTCTAAAAATTCTGTTAATGAATGATAAATATTATCTGATAAGATAGCTTCAGATCTCAATTGAGATATGGTTTGTGCTATTAATACATTAAACCAATCTAATGTTTCTGGTGCATGATTTTCTACATTATAATATGTTTTCTCAAGAATAGTTGAAACATTATTCTTACTATATTTTTCATCTTCTTCACTATCTCCTCCAACTCTTGAATCATCTCCCTTTTTCTTATCTCTTCTAACTATAACTCCAGAACCATCCAAACTAGATTTTGGTTTTGAACTTGTAGGTGTAGGATCAGCAAATACAAAGAATTTTATAAATACAATAATTACAAATATAACACTGACTTGTCCAATAATTAAACCTTGAGTAAAACTCCATGTATTAGAAGTTCCTACATGACTTACCAGTTGATCTTGTGATCCAACCAGAAGTAACAGTCGTTTAGTATCAGATCGTAAAAGTTCCGGTTCATGTAATAATAATTCTCGTTGTTGTTGAAATAACTCTTCTTGTTGAATCTTTAGTTGTTCTTGTAGATGTTCGAGGTTGAGTAACGTATCTTCCTTAGATCTTTCTTTTCCCGCCTTATCCTTACTCATGGTTTACACTGCATTGAACAATTCCAGACTGTCAAACTACTATGTTACTTTATTGGATATTCACTTGACTAACCATACACTACTCTACACACTTCTCCAGCTTTATAACTTTATCGCACAAGAAATAATAAATAATTTAATTTTATCCGCGAAGAGGCAACGGGCACTACTATGTATTTTTAAATTTTCGCCATTAATGTGCAAAGTGTCCTTACTATATGTTATTATTATATAGGTAATAATGATGATTGAGTAGTAATATATAAATATAGAAAAATGAAATTATTAAAGGTTTATTACTTTTTTGCTCTTTTATTGGTGGAATTTCGTCTAGGCTTTTTTGGACTAGATTTATTAGGAGTTACAGGGACTTTAATGGGTCTAATTTTTGATTTAGCTAAATTTGGAGTATCTGGATCTTCATTATCTTCATTAGATGAATCATCATGATCATCACGAGTAATCCAACCTCTAACATTAGCAAAAATAGATTTATTATTATTTAAATCTTTATTAGCATTTCCCATATATTTAGCAGCAAATTCTGTTAATGGTGAACTTATTCTTGATATAGTATCTTCAGAATCACTAGTAGTTGCCAGATTATTATTATCTAAGAATGATTGTACATCAAATTTTTTACCTCTCATAAATTCTCTAATTTCAAAATATAAATCTCGAGATACATTATTAAAATTCTCTTTATTCTTTTCCCAATATACTCTAAAATCACTAATATGTTTCTTTAAATCCAATTCATTCTTCTTAAACCAACTTACATTTAATTCCTTTCTAGTAGCTCCACGAGCAAAATTTCTCATCAAGTATTTATCATAATCTCTAATAATTTTAGTAATAATATCTGAAGTTGAAATACCTTCTGTTCTTTGAGTTGTTAAAAATTTACCCATTTGTTTAATAGGTTTATAAATATCATCTGAATCTGCAGAAGCGTATGGTAAATCATCATGAGCAACATAATCAATATTATGTTCATCTAAGAAATCTGTAGTAACACACCAAGGAGCATTAGGAATAACTTCATCAACCCAACGACAATGTTTTAAAGTATCACATCTTTGTTGATCTGATAATACAGTTAATCCCTTTCTTTTATGAGTTTCAATATCTGAAGGTACTCCACATACCAATTCAACATTTTCAAAAGATTTCTTTGCTTGTTCCAATTGTCTCATATGTCCTAAATGGAATAAATCAAAGACTCCATCAGCATAAATTCTAATTGGTCTATCAGTAGGTGGTAAATTGAATTTATAACCAGCTGGTCTGAACTTTCTTAATTCTTCCGGTAACTCAGCATCTAGTTTCCTTTCATTTTCTTCGAATTCTTCTTCTTGTTTAGTTTTAACCTTTCTCTTTTTAGTTACTGGTTCTTCACCATTATGTTTATCGCCATCTTCTTCGGCGTCTGAATCTCGTGGTGTATCAATTGGTGAAGAGACTACGGAGTCATCATCTTCAAATCCTCTTTTTCTATTTCTCTTAAACAATTGTGATATTTTAGGAGCAATTGATTCAACTGATATTGTTCTTGATAATCGTTTATCACTTGCTATACTAGCTGTGCTACTATTTAATTTTTTAGTTTTGGGTGGAGACATAGTTACTTAATGAGTTATATGATCTATTTTTAATATTCACAGCAACTATATATTCTCATCTACTCCTTGTCCATATAATTTCAACGATAATATGATACGATTGTACCCTCTGGCACGATTTATTTCATAGGGAAATTGAAACTTTTTTTCGGTAGGCGGATGAATTTTTAGTGAGCCTTTGATTTGATTTGATTTGGGCCGGAGAGATGTCCTCAGTTTATGAGAAACAATATCTAACAATTGATAGAGATTGATAGAGATTTATAGTGGTTTGTAGAGGTATTAGAGAATAGAACCTGATGGGAAAGATACATACGGTTTCTGATTTAAATTTCCTAAATCCTAGGACGTTATACACTTGGTTTAAGGGTGGATCACCTACAGGTCAAGGTAAATTTGCAGTTGTGGATGTTCGAGATTCAGATTATATAGGGGGACATATTCGAGGTTGCTATCATTATCCGGCTGGTAACTTTAGTTATACATTACCCGATTTACAAGAAAGATTGTTTACTAATGGAATTAATGATGTTGTATTTCATTGCGCATTATCGCAAGTTAGAGGTCCAGGATCAACTATAAAATTTATAAATTCGTTGAATGGAATTAATGATCCCGAGAGGGAACAATATTTCTCATCCTTGAGGGTATGGGTTTTGCGAGGTGGGTTCACTAAATGGCAAGAAGAGTACGGAGAAGATTCTGATGTGACTGAAGATTACAATAAGGAGCTTTGGCAGTCAGACTACTGATAGGTTTAAGTTTAAATATGTAAATTTATATTTCAAATACGATCCTCTAATTTAATATAGATATAATTGGTGAGTAGAAGGATAAAAGTCGTGCTATTCCTATTTAATATCATCAGCAACTAGGTCTTTGACTATGGTCAGACAATTGATGAATCAAGCCTATGATGATCATTATAATCTTTAAGAATTTGCCTTTCGTGATCATTAGATCCTAATCTATTGTTAGATTTAACAATACGTTGATACTCGCAATATTCGACAGATGGATTATATAGTGAGTTATAATTTTCTGAGATATGTCCAGAAATCTTTCTCACCACTTCGTCAAGGTCATTATCAGTCACAGTAATCATATCTGCATCTTCATCCAGTTCTAATTTGTACCTAGTAAGAGCAACAAACACATTGCCAAATTCATCATCGGATACATATTTTGTTATATTAACATTTTCTCTAAACACTCTAGAATGTAACATTGTATAACAGACTTTATTTGAATACTCTGTCATATTAATAGCAGATACATAACCAATTAAGCTAGATGTTACTAGAAAGTAAGAAATAAAGATATTAAGACATTTGATAAACATTTCAAGTGAAGTATAGTTTCAATAGAATGGGAGCAAAAGTATGTATCACTATAAATAGCTTTAACAAATGTCACTATAAATAGCTCAAATAAATGTCTGTTCACAAATTGTCAAATTTGTCATTAACTACTGCATAAATATAGAACTGTATAGGAGTTTGTTCCTTTATTTTAATGCCCTTATCTTATGCATCTGCACTAATAGGGTTTCAAAAGTAAAAATAAAATGCGCGCACCTAAAGAGGAAAGAGGAATACCGATGTACAAGTCGATTAAATGTACACTTATATCTTTGTGAGGCATAAAGTGCAAATCAGACACAATGGTGAAAATTGCATAACCATAATGTCGTTTCTGTTTTATTTTATAAAATATCTTTAAAAAATTATGCCCAACTTTTATGTAACATGACGATCTCTTAGACTTTCAATGGGACAATAAGGACCCTGTACCAAATTAGAAACTTTTAACAATTTATATATTGTAAATACGAAATAGTTTTGAAAGACAGATATAAACGGGGAGTAGAAAAAAAGGGCAAACTCTATATGCAATATGAATTAAATTAAGCTGGGACCATCGTAATGGGTAACCTGCTGTTGAAGTATGGGTTGCGCTTGAGGTTGGGGTGAGAATTGTTGTGCAAATGGCAGTCCATACTGTTGAAATTGTTGAGGGGCAGGGCTTGTAGTTGTAGGTGCAACTTGGTAGCCAAATCCTTGTTGATTCTGCTGTTGCTGCTGCTGTTGCTGCTGCTGCTGTTGCTGTTGAAACTGACTAGTGTACTGTTGTTGTATAGATGTTCTAGCATTATTCAAGAAAAACTCTTTCTGCGCTTCCTTCTGAGTCTCAGGGAATACTGGGATAGTAGGGATATGTTCTAAACCTCCTGCAGTTACATGAGGTTTCAATGGTTGTTGTTGACTAACATTTCTTTGAGCATTTGCCTCTGCAGTATTGAATAAATTAGTAGTAGTTTGGGAAAGTTTAAATGGATTATTACCTGTAGCTGAGGCTTGAATTGGTTTAGGTTGTTCGTTATTAAAGGTCAATGCAGTAGTATGGCTATCACTAGCAAATCTTGTTTGTGCGAATGGATTAGTTTCTTGTGCTTGTAATGGCTGACCAGTTGCAGTTGCAGTTAATCTTGCAAAAGGATTAGTATTTGATCTTTGTAACGATGTAAATTGAGGTTGGAATTGTTGAGGCTGTTGCTGTTGTGGAGCCTGGAATTGTTGTTGAAATGGTTGATATGGAGTAACAGTATTCAAAGATTGTTGAGTCTGCTGCTGTTGAACAGGTTGAGGTTGAGGTTGCGGTTGCGGTTGAGGTTGTTGTTGAGTTAAGAATGGATTGGTATTGGTATGTTGAGGTTGAAGTTGTGCACCATATCCACCAAAACCAGCTCCTGTAAAAGCAGCATTAATTTGTTGTTGTGGTTGTGGTTGTTGCTGTTGAAGGGGTTGTCCTTGAGCGATAGTTGGCAAGACTGAGAACCCTCCTGTGTGAGATAATACAACTCCTTGTTGTGGTTGAACCTGTTGTTGCTGTTGCTGAGGTATGGTTTGAATACCATTGACAGCAGCTACTTGTGCAAAACTTGCAGGAACTGCAATAGTACCCCATGGATTATATGTTGACTGTCTAACAATTAATGAATTATTTCTTTGCAAGACACCATTTGTTTGATCAGGAACGGCAACATTGATTGGCACAGGCTGCTGTTGTTGCTGTTGTTGTTGCTGTTGCTGTTGCTGTTGCTGTTGAGACAGAGCACTACCTGTTTGATTAGTCTTTCCATTAGAATCTTTATTAGACTTTTCATTCAAATATTGTCTTCTGTTAGCCTCATAATTAGGATCATCTAAGTATTCTTCTAATGATGAAGTCAATGCTGTTGGTGCATGCTTAATGGTTGGAACATGTAATTTTGTAGCATATTCAAGATGTTTCGCTACTCTCAAATAATCAATTACATATTTGGTTTGATCAACAAACTTTTTATAAATTTTAAGCGCCCTTTCAGCATCAACTTTTGACATTTCAAAGTAATGTTCTAAAATATTAATGACTCCCTCATTTAATTCTTGAAATAATGCTAATAAATCATTAACTAATAATCTGAATGCAGTTAATATAACATCATTATTAACTTCATTTTCCATAAAATTATTCTTTAATAATGCATCAATTTGTTTTTGAACTGATTCAGTTTCTCTTAATAAACCTTTATCAATCAGTAATGATCTTAATCTTCCACCTTGTTGATTAGAACTATTATTGGATCTTTCATCTCTTACATAATCAATTCCAGTCGATTCAAATTGTTTAACTCTTGTTTGTAAATATTTACCATATTTAACAATAAATCGAACATCATTATTAAGTCCACTATTTTTAGCTATATTTGAAGTTGATAAATTAAGCATTTGAGGATATTTATTGACTAAAAAATTCAAAGCAACATCTTTATCACCTTCTCTTATCATAATATGAATAACAATTAACAGTTTATAAACTACTGACCATGCACTATCTTGAAGTCTATGTTGTAAAGTTCTCATAATAGTACTAAGATTTTCAGTTTCTAAGGCTAAATCAGTTGATGTTGCCATTAAGATAGGCTCTATGTATTTAGGCTTGGGAGCTGCCACTTTTATTTTAGTAGCTCCCTTAACAATCTTTTCATAAGTAGTCATAGTGTGATGAGGAATATCCGGATTAATAAATGATAATAGGGGGAATTTTGAATGCGATAGAATGAAATTGATCTATAAATATGAAAAAAATGCCAGTGTATTTCCCCAAACTAATATGCAGTAACTACGTGTCCTACACTAACCAATTGATACAATAATTGAATCTTACAAATGGTCTATCACTATACTACCAATTGGTAAACACTGGAGATGGGACGGGCTTGGCTAATTTTAGGCCCTATGTCAGTTTTTCTGGCGGAGCGATATTGGCGGTTTCGCACGACCGGGATTTTTCAATTTACTTCTATTTAATTCAATTTAATGCAATTTACATTACTATATATAATTATTAAACTGACTGCTTTGTTCAATACTGAACTTATATACATTGGGTCTATATCTACATGAGTGTTCTTAGTTATTAGTTATTAGTTGTTAGTTCACTTGGTTTTCATTCCACCTCTCTTTTCCAAAAAGTCCTTGGCTTCATTAACTTTAGTGGCTAAGAATGGTGATCCACCTTTATCTGGATGATTAGCCAACATTAATTTTCTATGTTGATCCTTTAATTTTGCTTTAGATAAGTTTGTTTCTTTTAAATTTAATATTTGTAATGCTTCTTTAGCTGTCATCTTTTGTCCGAATCCTCCTTTAATAAATGCTTTACCATTTATACCGGGCTGTTTAGATTTAATTCTTCCAAGTACAAGTTGTCCAACTCCTAATACAGCAAATCCGGTTAACCAAGGATGTTCTCCTACCCATTCTGATGCTTGATCAAAGTACCATTCTGCACTTCCTTCTGGAGCCTTCTTACGTTGTAAATGTCCAGTATATTGTTGTTGTTGTTGAGAACTCATATCTATGGTTTGTGGTTGGAGTCCTTCTCCCGGTATAGGTAATGTAGGAACTTCGATATTATTAGCAACCATTCTGGATTATTTTTAGTATGCTATTATAGTATTATAGTAATTATATTAAATATACTATTATGTAATCGTACTATTACCTGAAATTGTACTACTAACTTATTTGACGGCAAATGATATAGATGAATGATCACTGAGACACCCAGTGAAAAGTTTCCATCTGATACTGCTTAAATTTTCTTTCTCTCTGCTCTGTATGCAGGCCACACTAATTTTTTTTCTTTTGCACATCTCTAAAAAATTTTAGAATTATTCATAATTTGTAGATGGAGGGTCAATATCACAAGTTTGGTTTGTTATAGTTTAGTAATAAGATCTACAGAACGTTAGTGTATATAAGAGAGTATTAAGAGATAGTACTGTGAAGTGTATACAAATTTTCATTTAGTATAGTTAACATTACATTTACATTTACCATTTACAATTTATATTACGGTATAGCTCATCCCATCTAATCGATTAGATCATTATTACCATTTATTATTTGCATATTATACATACATATATTCTATTATATTCTATTATATTCTATTATCATTATGAGAGTTTATCAATGTCATTTCTGTTCATCTCCCGTGTATCCATTGCATGGGATAATGTTTGTTAGAAACGATGCTAAAGAATTTAGATTCTGTCGTTCTAAATGTCATAAAGCATTTAAACAAAGACGTAATCCAAGAAAATTAAGATGGACTAAAGCCTTTAGAAAGGCTGCTGGTAAAGAATTAGTAGTTGATTCTACTTTAACCTTTGCTGCTAGAAGAAATGTACCTGTCAGATATAATAGAGATTTAGTTGCAACAACCCTTAAAGCTATGTCAAGAATAGAAGAAATTAGACAAAAGAGAGAAAGAGCTTTCTATAAGAATAGAATGAGAGGTAATAAAGATAAGAAATTGGCTGCTGATAAGAAATTAGTCGAAGAAAATCCAGAATTATTAAGAATGAGAGAAGTTGAAATAAGAAGAAGAGCTGAAAAGCAACAAGCTAAACAAAATGCTATGGAAGAAGAAGAAATTGCTTCTGATGATATGATGAGTGATGATGAAGAAATGGAATCTGCTTCTGAATCTGAATCTGAACAAGAACAACAACAAGTCAAACAAAAGGTCTTGTTAAAGAACAAAAGAAAAGTAAGAGCTTAAGAGCTTAAGAGCTTAAAGTGATATATATTTTATACATATCATATATATATCATATATATATATATGCATAAACCCTATGTAGATCCCCAATTTTTTGTACAATAGTTTTTAAAATATTTTAATATTAAATATATTTATCTTTCAATAATTATGATAAATCAAATCCGGCTTCGGTATTAATAGCATATAATAATTTCTTTCTTATTAATTCTTTATCTTGATAATCTGGTAATTTTAATAAATTAATACATGTAGAAGCTGTTGGAAATCTATCTTTATTAGCTCCAGAATTTCTAATACCAAACTTTGGACTTAAAGCTTGAAATCCTAATAATGGAGCTCGACTTACTGAAGTTACAAATTTAACTAATTTAAATCTTTCTTGAGGAGTCATCTCACTTACAACTTCCCAAAAGTATTTAATAGTTAAATCATCATCAAAATAAGCTCCATATTCGACATTTTCTTTCCAATTTTCTATATTAATATCATTTTGAGCTCCAGAAATTAACATTTGTAATTCATATGAATCAAACATACTTAACCAACTTGAAGAAATAATTTGAAATAATCCATCTAAAAAGTATCTAGTTTGAATATGTAAAGAAAAATTTAATTTAAAATTAGATATTTGATGAATATAATTTAATTTATTACTTGATGTAACCGGAGTAATTTCTCCATTTGGAGGTAAAAGATCAAATGAATAATATTGATTATTTATTGGTTCATTAATGGTAAAATTAAGATCTAATTCATTTAATTCTGTTTCAGACATTTTAACAAGTTTCATTAAATTATCAAATAATTCATGATCAAGATATTTTAAATCATCAATAGAATTCTTCATATTTTCATTACACCATTTATTTAAAAAGAATGGAGCAAATGATATTTCCATAAGAATATTTTCATATAAACATTTCCCCATAATTGTACCTAAAAATCGAAGATATTGTAATCTTTCTTGTTGAAATGTTACATCAATTTGTTTATTAACTTTTTTAAAGATATCATCATTTGGATAAATTTCATTATCTGATGGAGTTTCTTTAAATAATTCAAGTTCAAATTGTGGATTAAATGCTTCTTTAACTACACTAGTTAAAAATTCTTTTGTTATACCTCCTCCATCAATTCCTGCTTCTTGACCATATTGATTAAAAAATACTACACTTAATTGATTTTTTAAATTAGCTCCTGCCATATGAAACAGGTCATAAGCATCATGAACTAATTCTTCTCGACGAATATTAGCTGATAATTTAGATCTATCATCAAGAGCAAATGGATTATAAACTACTGATCTTTGTTTATCTAATTCAATTAAAAATTGAAATACTTTAACTCGATCTTGAAAATCAATAAAAAATGGTAATTTCTTTAATACTTCTAATTTATAACTAGTATCATTACCCTTTTCAGTTAAAATAGGAAGTTTTCTACTTCTATTAAAATCAGTATCATCAATAAGAATATCATCATTATCATCTTGAAGATTATCATTATCATCAAACAGTTCTTGAATTTTAACTCTTTTTTCTTCTTCATCAGCTACATTAGGAAGTAAAGCATTTATATCAAATTTAAGTTCAACTGGTTTCCAGAATTCTTTATTTAAGAATTTCAATCTTAAATTCTTAGAATATAATTGATTTAATAAAGTTATTGATATAGATTTAATTTTATCAATATCATTAATTAATTCTGAACCTTTACTACCAAGAAATATTAATGTTAAACATAAACATTTTAAAAATAATAGAAATTCACTAACCTCTGTAAGATCAAGTCTATCATCCAGAAAACTTTCAATATCATTTGATACAACAAGCCAATAAGAATATACTTCTTCAAATGTACTTATTAAATCCCAAAAAGTCTTAATTTCAGATTCATTTATTGTCTCATATACTTGATTTATTTGATCATATCTAACATAATCTTGATTCCTTTGACTAAATTGTAGGAAACCTTGATAAATATGATGAGATTTAATGGCTCCAAATAAGTTTCGAAAAGCATTGGCAGTAATGGTTAAAAGCATACATAATTTACTCTTTGAAGGTGGATGTAAAGATACTAATTGAGATATTATATGTAAACTTGAATTTCTTACTGATTGATTATCATCAGTTAAAAATGTAATGGCTGATTTAATAAATGATGTTGAATATAAAGAACTAATAACATTATTGGACAGATCATAATCAATATTAGTAGGAACCATTCGAATTGTTATTTTAGAATTTTGTAGAATATCCGCAAGAACTTTAAAATCTATTTCATCAAATTGAGTATCTCCATGTAATGTTAAATAATTATCTAATAGATAAAGTCCATCTTCAGAACCAACAAACAGACTAGTCATCCAAATGGTTTTAAACATTGATAAATAATCTGATTTATTAGTAATATCATTATATGCACTGGAGAGTGATAGTATCTTAAATATCTCAGTTGAAGGTTTAGAAATGGCAACTTTTAATGATAAATCTCGAGCATTTATCCATTGTCTCAGACCTCGAGCTGTTTCTATTATAAATTTTGCCAGTAATCTTATTAAATCTTCAGTATTTGTTGATTCAATACTACCGAATTTTATCCATAGATTATCGATATACCGAATAACTATACCTCTATAGATCCAACCTCTTGCTAATAATACTATTAAAGAATCTAGAAATATTGTCTGTTGCTTTGGTGTCAATTCGTATGGAGACTTTTCCAATAAATCATCTATAATATCTAGGAAATTCCGTACTGACTCTTCAGTTTCTTTGGGAATTACCCATCTTGTCAAATAAGGGATTTGAGAAAACCATTGGTTCCATGATAAATTATCGGGCCAATGATTATAATCTTTAAGCCATTGTCTCTCAATTTGTTGACCCAACTGTTTCCTATGGAGATATGACCTTATCTTCTTTTGAATTAATGTGGCGGATTTCTCTCGTTGTCGTTGTTCTTCACGTTGAATTCTTTGAAGTTTGGCCTGATGAAGATAGTCCGCTGAACCTCTCGGACCCAATGGACCAGAACGGCCGGCATCACCAAGTCGTACTACTCTCTTTTTGGTTTGTCCCGTAAAATTAAGCATGGTCCGACTATTAGTAATGAATAATGAGTAATGCGTATTGTGTATTTCGTAATAGTAATTGATCTATATTTCTTTCTAAATTTGATTTAAGATACAATTCTTCCTTTTCGAAGGATGTTCTACAGCACTATATAAAATTCTATGAGTAATACGGTGTGGGTGGCAATGACTATTAGTGGTTTAGCCGTGAAGTGATTCCTGATCCACAGACTTTTTTTGTGAGAGCTCGTAACTTATCACAATCAATCTAAGGGTATAGGTCAGAAAAATATCATGTTACGGTAGGTGGTAAATTAATATTTAGTGTGTGCGCATAAGCATTTACGTATATTTGTATATTTGTATATAGTGTCTATTAAAATTGTGTGTCAGATCACTCTAACCAATCGGTTAAAGTGGCTAAGGAATCGACAAAATATGATGGTATAAGGCTTTCTCCGTCTTCAAACGAGTGGGGGTTCTGGATCAAATGATTTAAATCAGATACCTTTGTACCTCCTGATAAGACTAATAATGATCCAGCCCCATTACCTAATTGTCCATCATTTCCAAACTTTATATCCGTATATAATGTATCTCCTACCATTAAAGTTTTCAGTCTATCAAATTCATTATGGGCAAGAATTGTATCTAAGAAGACTGTACTGGGTTTTCCTACATTTAAAAAATCTCTATGAGCTGTATAGTACATGTAATTAACAACACTACCTCCAGCAGGAAGGATTAATCCATCTGGTCCAGGATATGTTCTATCAATATTAGCTCCAATGAATGGAATAGACTTATTATTATATAATAAGTATTGTAAAGTCAGAGCTATTCTATTATAATTGAAATCTTTAGTTGATCCAACAATTACGGCTTTAACTTCGGGATCAACCTTTAATAATTCACTATTTGGATTCCATGGTCCATCCAATCTTTCATCAGTGCCTCCTAATGGTATATAACCTTCCTCTTTCAATTCCTGTTCAATACCGGAATCTCCTAATACCCAAACTTTAGCTCCGGATTCAATTCCATAGGTATCCTTAAGAGCTGCCACAGCTGCATAACAAGTTGGATAAACTCTCTCTTTGGTAATACCTTTGAACCCTAATTTGGCAAATTTATGAACATAATCCAGACGAGATTTAGATGAATTATTAGTCACAAACACATACTTCTTCCCCTTAGATTCTAAATATTCAATAGTTCTTAATACTCCCGGTATAGCCTTTTCATCAAGCCAAATTACTCCGTCACAATCAAATAAAAAATTATCATATCGATCAATGAGTGCTTCGGCTGCTTCTCTAGTACTGATCCTTACGGGACCTGCCTTTATAGTCATTCTTTCTATATTTACTCTATAACAAGATCCTATTAATAATAGATTCCATAAGATTACAAATTATATAGACAATTAGAAAATCTATCATCCGCTTAATTTTCCCAATGCGGTAACTCAAAAGAAATTCGAGTATTCATGACTCACGTGAAGGTTCGGTTGCAAAAAGCATACCACCGATTTTGTGAATTAATAAATAATTACTTAATCAATACATACTAATACAGTTCATGATCATCTTCAGGATGGGTAGTGGTGGGACTTGGGTAGGCCAGATAGGTCTGATCAAATCCCTTCATTCTACGCTTCCACCATTTTCTAGTATCTCTTCTATCTATATCTTCCATATATAAATCATCATCTTCATCATCACAATCGTCATCATCATCTTCTCTTAGAGTTTCAAAATCTCCATGAACTCTCTTCTCCTTTTCACTTGGTCGTAATTTCACTTCAAACTCATCCTTAGTCTTTTTCGATATTTGATAATGACTTCCTAAGTTTAAGTCTTTGGCAACAATTTCTCGAGTTCTCCCTAATGATTCTATGTCGGCAACTCGTTGTATGGTATCTTCTAATAACGATTCAAAGTGTGGTTGAGATGCAATCTCATGAAATGCTCGCATCATGGGAACAGAATCTGCACGAACTCTTGATTCTGAATCTATAGTAAATATATTGAGATTATCATACTGTTGAATATAATCATTTCTAGTCATTATCTGTCTACTTCTCCATAAAGGTAATTCAGGTAATTGATGATCTCGATATCTTGAATGATCAGATCCACTATCTGTAATCAATGTATTCATTCTTTCTCTATCCATTTTAACAAATTCTTTCATAAGTAACATAGCACTAGTAGAAAATTTACCTGATTCCATAACATCATCATCCATTGCTTCTCCCAATAATCCACATTGATTTAAAAACCATGTTTTTTCACGGTCTATTATTTCATGACATGCACGTATTATGTCTCTATGTCTTGCCACTTGAGTTATATGTTGTGGTCTTCCACCAATAAGATCATAAATCTGATGACATATTTCATCGGTCAATTGATGTTGTGGATCATTTCGGAAATATTTATGTCTGATATATTTCAATGAACTAATTGTTTCTTTACGATTGAAATCTCGAACATTAATTAATTCTAATCTAGTTCCTAACTTTTTTAACTTTTCATATACCCAATAATCATCACTATTAAATAAAATTGTTACCAAACCTGAACCACTAAGTCCTTCAGCTTTTTGTTGTAATAATTCCAATAGTTTGATACCTTCTTCATTTTCTTTAATTAAATGAGCATTATTGATAATAACAATTAATGGTTTATGAATTTTCTGAACTCTTCTAATAGCTAATTCTTCTAGTTTACTGAATGCACGTTCAATATCCAATAAAGCAGTTGTATCTCTTGGACCCCTGATTGAAAACAACGAACCAATATAATCTTCATTATAAGCAAAATTGAGAGCTTTACCTAATCTAATTCTGAAAATTTCTGGATCGGCATGAGCATCAAAAATGGTAACGTTATAACCACCGACTTTTTTCATTGATTCTAATATAAGAGAAGTCTTACCAGTTCCCTTTTCTCCTACCAACAAAAAGTATCGACCAATAATGGTTCCATTAATTATATCATCCAATTGTTTCTGTTGTGGTCGTTCTACCCAATATTCATTTGAATCGGCATTATCATCATGGGTTCTCTTATGAATGGCTAATTGAGCTGCAGGGTCTCCCATCTCGAAGGCATCATTCATTTTATCAAGAACATGAATATTATAGAACTTATGATATAAAAATCCTGCTACTCCAAGTATAGATATGGAACTAATAGTAATACCCATAGTTTCTAAGCATTTGATAATAAATATTTTAAATTTCTCATATCTGGATTCATCTTGGTTTTGGTTTTGGTTTTGGTATTGACCTTGTCCTTGTCCTCGTCGTTGTTGATTCTGGTGCTGGTCTTTGAGATTTATGTTAGATTTATCCTGTCTACTGTTCTTCAGATTCTTATCGTCATCATCATTCTTTAACTCTTCAATGATATTATCAACTATAGGATTGAAATTGAGGGGTCTAGATATATGGAATCGACGTGTCAATCGTACTCCTACACAGCCTACTAAACTAGTGGTGCGACACACATACAGACTCAGACTCTGCCTTAGCGGTACCACCCTCAATGCTATGGCTATATACATATTCAGATCAATTAACACTAACGTATTACCACTAACATACAAATATCTACAGAAACTAAAAATTCTACAGTTAGTAGTTTGTTCAGTACTATCTCCAATTAGGGAAGTAATGAAAATTTCAATCATACCGCTAAGCTTTTGTGACGCATTCTACATTTTTGTACGGCTTTCACTGTACTATATACTAAACTTCTAGATGGTGTTGTTCATTGCCAGAATGATCGATACATGATGTTATACAGGATATGTAGGTTTAGGCAATATGCCCCTATGTAATTAGTCGAATGGTATTCAACTTAGTATTGTATGCTAATACTAATTCTAATGCTTATGCTACTTATGCTAATGCTCAGAAGGCCCCACACTTGTATAGGTATTACTATGACCCCCACTTGTATAAGACACCCTACTTCTATATTATACCCAACTCTGTATAAGACAATTGATGTGTTCGTGGGTGATAACTTAACTATTTTAGGGTGTAATTCGTACAGTGCATTACCTGTAAACTACCTCAAATACTTTTTTGTATGCTATAGTAGTGAGGATCTACTAAGAGGAGCCAAGTTTGTTAAGCTGAGGCCAGAAGGGTTTCTGATGATACTGAGACTCCGGTTGAGCTTCTTGTTGATGTTCTGGAGTCATCTGAACTTCATTATGTTCCTGTTCCGGTTGTTTCTCCAAACGATTTAACTGCCTCTGGGCATCCAATAGCACTTGGATACTGTGATAATGAAGTTCGGAGTGTATTTTATGACGTTGTAGTTTCTTGAATTCGTGTGATGTATACATATCTGAATCATAAGATGTGTTACTGTGGTAGTCACTGCCGTATTCTACGTCCTCTTCTTCTGCTGAACGCTTCCGGCTTTGTATAGACTCTTGTGACGAGAACATGGTGGATACGCGTTTCTAGTTAATTACACTGATCTTGTTTAATCTTGTTTAAAGAACGCCTTAACAACACAAAAAACTAAAGATATGCCAATGGATAAGAATACTCTAAGACGTTTAAGTAGACGAAAAAGTATAACTTTGTAAATGGTATTTGTTGCTGGTTTCTCTTAATAGTACTGGAGGAGATACTCTGTTTAAGTTAACAGTGAGAAAAATATATGTAATTGAAAAAATCTGAACTACATCGCTAGAGAGACAGAGCTATTGATAATCCGCCGGCCATGTCTACCACAGCAAATGATAAGATAGTTAAGAACGAAAGAATAGCAGGACGACATATAAAGCATTCACCCAACGTACGCATAGAATCTGCAGTGGAAAGAGAGACTACATTTCTCGTAAAGAGCTCAACACCATTTGTATCAGCCGTTAAGAAGATTCAAAGACTGTTGGACAAATTCGATAAATCAATGATCTCTTCTAATTCTAGAAGTCGAGGGAAAACAAAGTATCAGAATGGAGAGTATAAAAAGGTGAATTACATCGTAGTTAAGGGAATGGGTAAGACAATCGAGAAGGCACTTTCACTAGCATTATATTTCGATGAGGAATTACACTATCAAGTGGATATTATAACGTCGACAGTGAAAGTATTAGATGAATTCAGGGAGCAAGTTCCCGAGGAAGCTAAGCAAGAATTTGATGATGGTGATGAGTTTAATGATAGTGTTTATAGAAAACGACTGGTCAGTAGCATCGAGGTACGAATTTGGGTGAAACGTTAATAATATGTCAGAAAATGTTACTTAATACAAAGGTTTAAATGGGTGATCTTTATTTGGATCCTAGATTATACACTAATATACATTGATAAATACATAAATTTCATAAAATAAGCAATAGGCTAGAGGTGCAACAATATAGAAGCTAATCGTTGATGGTAATTAACTACGCTGGTTAGGGTTGTATAACGACAAGCTTCTCCGTACACTTTGATTTGATATGCAAGATTTGCTGAAAATCTTTATCGATCTTTTTATTGCTATTACCTGATGATATATCATCATTTTCATACATCGACTCAGCATATTTCTCAATAAATTGAAGACATTCATCATACCTACGTCTAAAATATAGAAGCTCAATAGCATTTAATATAAACTTTCGGTCGATTTTTGCATCTTTACTAATCGTTTCCAATTTGCTCTTATTATCAATAAACCAATCCTGGGTATTTATTACTGGACCTGTTTCTTCGAATTCTGCTTTCTGTATTCTATATTCTTCATCAGTTTGTCCTTTCCTTTGTTTTACTTTTGACTTTGTATTACCTTGTTTACCACAGTCATTGACACTGTTGTTATTCGCTTCTTGATCTGTCATATTAAATTTCCCATTGCAGGGCCCCACAGTACTTGAGGCTATTAGTGCTGATGAGCCGTTAGAAAAATTTTGATTTCCTGGAGAAACTCGTCACGCGATCACGAGCACGTGACCAAATGGTTTATAATTTTTCATCGGTCTTTGTTCGTATTTATAAAAATTGCAATAAAATATTTCTTGTCTGAAAAAATCTCAAATCCCTTTCGCAGTGAAAAAAAATATATATATATAGTGAAGATTATCCATCCGAGGTAGTCTTAACGGTCATTATGTAACTCTAATTAATAGCCAAGGTCTTCTTGATGTTTAGTTCGGCCACACTGAAGATGAAATTAGTTCATCACTTTGAACATGAAATACAATAACTTGAGATGAAATGATGCAGACCAGGCAAATTATCTTGTGTCCCGATTGAGCTGAAATATAATAACACCGCGCTAGTTCAACAATGGATCTGTGCTTTCATTTACGTTAAATTTAGTTTAAAGCGCTTCTTACCTTGCATTGAAATTGAAATTAATTATTTTTGCACGTCAACAATGAGTCTCATAACTCTATTTGCAGACGATTGTTATGGTAAAGCCACTCATTTTATTGAATCACCATTGTTGAGAAATACACTATTGTGAAGAACACCATTTTAACGTAGGTACCAAAGAAGACAAACTAAAATAACAACAAAATTACGACGACATTTTCAGTTTCCCGATATGCGAAGACAATGGTGGAGGATGAAATTATTTTGTAGGTATTGCAACAGAGTGCATGTGCGGTATGCGCATATGCCAAAAGTTAAAAAATACCATCATTAGAAAATATATGTAGAATTAAAAGTGTAGATTACACAACAGTTACTTCATTGGGAAATAATTGGTGCTCCAATTATATAATAGGAATAGAGTGCTGCTGAAATCTACTAAATCTTAAGTAATTAAGCATGAAGAAAATAATATATGCTTTTTCTGGGAGAAGATATCTGTTAGATTGAGCAACTATCCACCATACTTTATATAATTAATTGCATAAAATACAATTAGAATTATAATCGGTAACTACCAAGTTCGTGATTGCTCTGAGACAATTTTGTAGGAATTATTTCTGACTGAACACGTATCTATGTCTGTTATAGAATCGAACAATGATAGAATGCAAGGCGTATAAAAACAACCAGGGACGAAAGCTGAGTATTTGAATATTTACCGTAGAAGGAAACTTAGCGGACAATAACTAACTATATCACTAACTACATAATTATGTTATTCAAAAGGAATGACGAGACAGGTTTGTAAACTCGAGTCGAATAAAAAGCATTAGGGCTTGGAAATCAAGAATAAACTTGATTTAAACCATTTATTGAAAATAACAATAAACATTGCTATATAGAAGTTAATATACAGAGTTGTGACTACCGTCTTCCTCATACAATAAGCTAGACGGTATTGTTATGTGGAGGTTATAATATGTTGAAATGTAAATATAAAATTGAAATACGACAGGGGCAACCTTCACTTGCTCGGCATTTAATAAAAAACATACCGCAAATGGCTAAACTTGCATCTTACGCTGTTATACGACTGTTAATCGATCAGACAAAATATTAAAAGTTTCAGACATTTCTTTGTCAATTTGCCGCACCTGCTTAAAAATGTCTAAGTGCGAAAAAATAAAAGCAGGGGATGTACAATAGCATCATCATTGTTCGTACATTTTATTTATGACGTAATCATGGCAAGTCTAACCAGAAAATTTACGACTACTATGAATTGCAACTGTTGTAGCAACGGTAAGAATGATACATCACTAATTCATATCATTCAAGTATTGCTCATGTCTAAACAAGATTAAAGTTTAAGACTGAATTGACTGCAGTGTATTTTGGCATAATTTGTACAAGAGGGGCATAGCTAAGAAATTTCATTTTAATTTTTAACTGCATATTTCAATTTGAAAACCATTATAAGAGAATTTGTGGGCTGGAGTATACTCGTCTATTATGTAGTTGTACATATTGTTGAGTAACCGTTTACTAGCGAAAGCATTGATTCCGCATTTCATTCTTATACATAAGCGTAGGCCGAAATAATTCCTTTGTCGGGCTAATGCTTCATTAGTTGCTTCTATATACCGTCGTAGTGCATGAATCAACATAATGTTAATGTGCCCCATTAGACTGAATATATAACGACGGTGAACTCGGAATGGTGTCGATCAGCTTTGCTTATATATTCTCTTATGGGCTATGGGTGGCAAATGTTCCTGCGATGCCTTTAACAGAAACTAATACGATACATAATACTTTTTCTATATTTATATTTGACATCGGCATCTTTTGCAAGAATTAAATGACCGATGCTTCAGTTTTACTTAGATTTTACTCCTCCTATTGTTCCGGTATTTTTTTTATCGTTATTTTTTATTCCGATCATCGCGTCCTCTTTGTTCTTCTGGTAGTTCGCAAAAAAAAGGTACGAAATATTGGAGGAATCACAAGTCAATTCGAAGAGCTTAAGTAAGCATCCCTTTCATTCTTTACAAAAATGTTCATTGTATTTTAGAAATTGTGGCCTTTGCATACCAACGATTTCCAGCAGTATCAAGACAAATTCAGGTTAGCGTGACGTCAACGATTTTAACTATTTCACCTGACAGTAAGCAAATATGAAATAGTTTTTGCATATCAGAAGCTTACACAACTTTTCAAATGAAAAATCTCTGAATACTTTTTTAAGACGTTAAAAGATCACTTAAAAGCAGTAGCAAAATAGTAGCAATAGTAAGATTTTGATCAGCTAATAGTAAAAGATATATCCTCTCACAAAAGTTAAAAAATACGACATCCATTGTCTAGAAAAATACGACGACATTATGGTATCGCAAGTTACTGCCTTGATTTCAATACGACAAGAAGCATTCTCTCGCTAGAAGTCTTCTATTTTATTTTTCTAAAAAAAACCAGAATTTAGATGGTCTTCGTTTCAGTACTAAATATCGCTGTAATTGTTCTATATATACATCCAAATCATTGAAATGGTTTTACTTTAACTTTTTTAGCTAGTGCGTCCTTCTAATTAAATGTTCTGAAGGCGTCTGTCTCTTCTCGGCATTCGGTGAACTACCTGCGTGAAGCGTCGCTAGAAAATGCTTTTTCTAAGACCTTCGTAAAAGCGCTTCAGTCCGGGCAATGAGATCCGTAAAAAAAGTAAAACATCAATAATAATTCCTGAACTCCGTAAAGACCTACCGAAATGCCATGTAAGAACTAAAAAATATAAAAATATGAAGAAATATAATTCGATCTAATATATGCAGAAACAAATAAATATAAATAAGTTTTATAGCCGACGCAGCTAGGCAAAGCATTTACGTTGAAAAGAAAGAATTTTTTTCAATGGAAAAGTTGCATTCCTTCAGACAATATATAGACTTAATAAACAATAACTGAATGAAAATAGTAACAGCTATCGTGTACGACTTATGTTCTATAATGACAAGAAAAGAGTTCAGGATCGACAAATATAGAACATAGTCTTCTGATTGTACAAATTTTCAATAATATCAACACACAAAAGATTTCTTTCATTGCCACACAAGGCGGCATTTCAGATCTTATTATACAAATTTCGGGAGAGTTCTTGGAATTCCAGGTTATGAGACTAAAACTGCGGTATGAGAGTCTTACTCTAAGTCTATTGTAATTATCTTTGCGAGATCTATTTTTAGTTTGGTGTTTGCTCTTCTCAGTCTGCCTATATAATGTTTGATTTTGCCTAGCATCTTGTACATATTGTTGACCATAACCAGTGAGAGTTTGTTTAGTAATTCATAGACAAGAAAAATCTGTACATCCCTTAAGTAAGGGCTCTGTAATTATTCTACGATAGTTGCTATGCTTATCTCGTAAATCTACATTTACTGATTTGATTCGTAAATTTGTGTGTGTCGTGTGTGCGTGAGTGTGCCATCAAATATGAGAATCGTCTATGAGATAAAGCTGTTACTCTGATTTAAGCCAATGATCAGTATGATCAGGAATGTTGATATTTTAATTAAAGTTTTAAGTAATCATGGTTCACTCTCCTTTGCTTGTTAATATTATCTCTGTTGTAAGTATTAACTTTCTTATGTTTTGTTAATATTATATTCTATTACTCCAACCTACATCCCCCTAGCCACTTTCTAAGTTGGCCTTCCTCCCTAAACTTTTAGCCAGTTTGGTGCATATCCAGGCATGCATCAGAAAATAAATCAGATAAATATAGTTGTTAAACTGAAGAGAAAAGAAAATAAATTAAAATAAAATAAAATAAAATAAAAGTTAAAAATAAAATTATTATAATACATAATTGTTAAGTATGTATAAAAAATAAATACAAAAAAGAAACGAAGAAAAAATAAAAAAAAATAATCCAAAAAAACGGGAAATCCGACAGACAAAATGACGGTTGTCACTACCAAATCACTAATGGTAAAAACTAAATTACAGAACCTAGTGAATTATTAATATCACTTACCCATATGTAACACACATAGCCGTTAAGAATCACTATTGAAAGCAAAATTCCATTCCGAATCATTTGCAATTTTATCTACCACTTCTTTTCCTTTATTTTTCGTTCCTTACTGATCAGTTACTTAGTACTTCCTAAATAAGTAACTCTACCTACAATACTTTTATACCATCCATACAATGGATATGTTCGATTCTGCCCTAAAGAATCCGGCTCCACCTAACAAAAGTCCCAGTCAAATAACTTCTAATCAATCTCTGCCTGCTAAGGCTACTAGTGTGAGTCCTCCTAAGTCTATGGTATCAATTCTATCTACACTGCCATCGAGCTCATCGTCATCTTCACCATCATCTTCAAGTTCTACTAATTCAAATAATAATAATCCTAATAATAATAATAATAATAATACTAATACTAATACTTTACCTTCAATATCAAAGATCACTCAGGGAAATTTCACTATCAAAATGTCTCCCTACCTGAAAGCTAGTCGTACATCCCCATCACAACTGTCTGCTCCATTAGTATCACATTCAGATACTCATTCAAATATAAATCACCACCATAACCATCATCACAGAGTGGGCAAACCTGAATTTGAAAGTAATATAAAATCTCGAAATGCCAATAAAAAGAATTCTAGAAGAAAACATCGTAATTCCCATCTTGGATGTGGCACATGTAAAAAGAGAAGAATTAAATGTGATGAAACTTTACCGGCATGTATGAATTGTACTAAAGGTAAATTACATTGTGCTTATCTTACTTTAGATACTAATGCAAGAAATGCTTTAAGAATGGCTCAGTATAATCAAACTTTAAGACAAGAGAAAGTCGAAAGTGGACCTACTGCTATGGCTAATTCAGATTCTACTGTTACTCAAACTATAGTTAAATCAGAAAAGGATTCACCTGCTAAATCTCAGAATACTAATAGTAAATCCAAGAGTAATAGTCGAAGTATAGATACTCCTACCACAGTGCCTGCTGCTACACCACATTTCCCATCATCACTTCCACCTACAAGTACTCAACAAGTCAATTCTGTACCAGTATCTGTACCAGTACAAGGCCCAGGAATTCCAACTCAACCAAATGGTGTAGTATTACCAGGCCCAACATATTCCATAATTCAAACAGTTGCTCCACCATCTATGCCAGGAACAGTCAATACTACCCCAACTATGACTGCCAATGGTCATGTCCTTCAACAACCACCTTATGGTCAGTTGGTTGCTCTTCAACCAGGACCAGTATATTATACAACTGGTAATTCATTACAGCCACAAACATTTCAATTAGTTCAAACAACTGCTCCTAATGGGGTACCTCAAATGGTCCCCATCTCAGTAGTTGGACAACAGACAGTATTACAACCTCCAACTCAACAATTAACTGTTGTACCTCCTCCACCTCCAGCACCCTTAGTTGCCCCAGCTCAAACCATTCCTAAGAAGGATGAAGTATTACCATCTATAACTGTAAAGGCTCCATCAACGGTGGTATTACCCATCCGAAGCACCACTACTAGTTATACAGATTTAAAATCTATTTCACTTGAAAAATCACCACTAATGGCAACTTCAATCTATCCAACCACTTCAACATCCGACTATTCTTCCAGAAATTTCAATACCAACTCGGAAGTTAAATTACCTTCTATAAAATCTTTATCTGGAGAATATGCTGCTGGTATAAATTCAACTATTCCATCTGTAGGTAGCAGTCATAATTCAGAAAGTACTAATCAAGATAAAGTGCCTACCATTTCAAAATTATTATCATGAACTACTCACTTAATGCCCTTGTCCTTACCTATGCCCGTATACCCTATTGTAGAATCATGTAACTATTGGTTCTACAGATTCATTGTACTATACTATTTCCTTTCCTAGAGTTTAATTATATTTATTATCATCGACATTATTATTATTCTTAATATCCGGCCTTCCGTTCGTTACTTGCCAATGGCAATTATTTATTGTTACGACTTCTTTATTTATTATGGTGCTGTATTAACTAGTTGTTAATATGGTGTAATGGTTACTTTCTTCTTTTGCTAGTATTATTAGTTAGTTTATAGTCAAATATTATGTACATTCATTTACTTATAAATAATAGATATAGTTAATAGTAACTAGTTGGAAGAAGCTGGTGCACCACCAGCAGCTCCAGCAGCAGCAGCAGCAGCAGCAGCCTTCTTCTTAAGCTTCTTATCGTCAATCTGTTCAATCTCAATGCCCTTCAATCCCTTGTCGTTTAAAATCTTTTCAAGCTCTTCTTTAGTCTCATCACTCACATCACCCTGAATAATAATCTCATCCTTCTTCTCGGCATTCTTACTGACCGTAGCTCCCGTAGCAAATTTAGACGCAAACTGTTTGGCTAACTTCTTTAAATCCATTTCTAATAATTCTAATCCAGTAATGGTTATAACATGTTTTCTTCTATTTCTTTCTATTCTTTTAATGGTAATCTTGGATTGTAACTTTCTCTGTAATTCTCTCTCTTGCTTAGCTTCCTCCTTTAATTGTTTCTTAGCTAATTCGGCATTAATCTTTTCTTGCTTTTCTACTGATAATGTACTAGAGAATTTCTGACTTAATGCTTCTTCTCCGTATAACTTATCGTATAATTCACTATTAGCATCTTCTAACCATTCTTGACATTTCTTTAATGAGACTCCAAATTCACAGTATTCTGGTGGAAAACTACACACTTTACAGTATAACACTTGTTGAGGGACTACTTCTGTCATTTTCTATATTACGCTATGGACCAGTAATTACTGAAGGGTATAGATGCTTAGTATGAGGTACTGTACAGGGTAATTCTGTAGAGTACTGTAGAGCGTTTTAGTTTTACTATTGCTCTGTTCAAAAAGTTTTAAATGTCGTACCGAGAAATGTCGTACACATACACACAGTGCACACAGTAAACACTTAAGCACATACACTTACTAATAAGTACTATGTATTACTCACTACTCACTACTCACTACTCACTACTCACTACTCACTCTCAGTACTTATAACTATCACAAATATTAAAGCTTCGAACTGGTCGATAATCCTCCAACTCAATACACGTCCATAAACTCTTTCTTAGTAACACTCTATCATCAATACTCTCATAGATCTTCGAAAGGTAATACCATACTTCAACATTACTATGACCATATGGCCAACTTAATGTATACTTCTCTAATAAATTCTTAATTCTAATTAATCCCGCATCGGCATCCTTAGTAGAAATAAATAATGAATTACTTGGCTTATCATCCATAATAAATAATTTACATAATCCAAGTAATGTCTCTCCATAATCAATACGATTATAACCAAATTTAGTAGTTAAAATCTCTAAGGATCTTTCATATTCTTGTAATGATAAGAATTTTCTACTTCTACAAGTTAAATGTCCCAAACAACTGAATGTCTTATAATTGGGTTCATAGATAGTTTCTGCTTCAACAATACATTGTTCAGCTTCTGTTAATAGTCCAATCTTAAGAAAGATCTTTGCTGTCCAAAGCCACATATCTTGTAAAATCTTTCGTTCGGTAACATTATCAATATCTTTACTTAAAGAATTCTTTCTTAATGCTCCAGGATGAGTTATATGATTATGATTATGACTATTTTCTTTCTTATTAAGAAGCGAAATTCGTTTGATTTTATCAACACCAGAACTTAATTTCTCCTTATTATTGGTAATCAATGTAGTATTAAGATGAGAAACTACTGTACTTGAAGTGGCTCCACTACTGGTGGGTCCACCTGTACCATTACTAACAACAGTACTAAGACTATTAGGAGTTATAGCAGGTGTTGGATCAATAACACTAGGTCTATGAGACCATTTAGATGTAGTAGTCAACAATTTCTCTTCTCGTAAAGTATTGGAAGTAGGAATTGGAGTTGGTTCAATTTCAACATTATCAAAAAGTTCATGATAAGTAATAAATACTTCAGGTAAATAATCAAGAATATATTGAACTCCATGAATAGATTCCCAAACTGCCAATTGAGTTAATTTCAATTGTAATATCTCATATTTGGCTTCAATAGTTAATTGTAAATTCTTTTGTTGATGTCTTAAAATTACTAATCCGGCAATATTTAATGCATTATTAGCAAATTTTTCCAGTTCGGATAATTTCTCTTGAATTTCTAATTCTTTCTTTCTATCTTTATCAAGTTGTTGATCATCTTCTTCTTCAATAACTGTAGTAGATTTAGGATTATTATTAAATCTAAATGCTTGACTTTCATCTTCAGTATCTTCTGTATCACTAAAGTTTCTGGCTGGTATAGCTTCTTTATTACTATCAGGCAGATTAGCTTCAAATGCACTTTGTAATAAAATTAATAAATTCCATGTTTTAAATGATTCAGGAAACTTTTTAAGAATGAATTTACATAATTTTAATGCTGGTTGTAATTGATTATTATTACTTAAAGCTAAAGCATAATCAAATAAATAATGTCCATTCCCTGTAGAATTAATAATTAAAGCATTCTTATAATATTTTAAAAGATTAGTAATATTGGATTGTAAGATACTTTCTGTTGAAGATCCATAAATGGATAAGTAATAATAATAATGACCTATAGAATACCAAGCTCGTGATACTAATTCAACCAATTGAGTTGAATCGGAAAGTAATAAATTCACATTATATTTTCGATAAAGAAATGATAATGGATTAGTTTCAGTATCAGTTTCATTATCATAAGTTAAATCACAATAACTAGTTAACTCATTTAAATACTTTAAAAGTGTTTTAACATGTTTAGCTAATGAATCAAGTATACGATCTTCAGTAGTATACTTAAATTTTTTCACTTTAGAAGGAGTTATTATAGATGTTAAAGGATTAAAATTAAGAATACATTTAGAATAGATATCAATAATTAATAAAATATTATTAATATGTCCTTCATGATGTTCTTGATCGGCTTCCAAATAACTTATATAAGTTCTAAAGGCAGCAAAGGCTTCATCATATTCATTTAAATCAATTAATGTCTTAATTAAATTAGCTAAAACAGTTTGAGATTGATAAGTCTTAGAAGTTGAATTAACTAAGAATTTCTTAGATAAACTAGATTTTAAAATGGTTTGAGTTTGAGGTATATTACTTAATGAATCATATAAATTTCCAATATAAATTTCTAAACTTTTATTAGAATTCGATGCTTCTGGAAATGGACTTTTATTATGAACTTTTTCTTCTAATTGTTCTAAAAGATATTGAGTATAACCTGATTTAAATGTATCATTAATAAATTTAGAATTCTCTGGTCTTAATAACAATTGACTGAATCGAATGGTGGATAGGGAATTGGAATAGAATGGTAATTGTTTTATATCTTTAGTAAAAGATAATGGTTCTAACCCATTTTGAGTTAATTTAATGACTAATTTAGTTGACATAAGGTCTAACCAATAATTAGCTAATACATTTGATTTAGTAAATGGAACCGATAATTTCACAAGAAATTCAAGCCAAATCTTATAAGAACTTTCAGCATCAATTAATCCCAGAAGGACATAATATCGACAACTTAAATATTGTAAAAATTCATTATGATGAAGTGATAAATTTGAATTATAATTAAATTGAGGAGTTAAAGATACAGAATTTAAAATCTGATTCATTTCACTAATTTGACTATTAAGATAATATAAATGAGCCATTAATACTGAATAATATAATTTCTCTTCATAAGAATTGGTTGCATTACCATAATTTAAAGTAATAGAATGAACATAATCAATGAGTTGAACTAATTTACCTCGAACGGTTTTATTTCCTTGATACTCTACTTGTTTGGCAGTCTTAAACTCATTCCGTCCAAACTCATTCTGAATCAATAGCTGTAATTGATAATCAATAAATACTAATTGTTGAAAGAAATCTTGTGATTCCTGAAACAGTAATACTTGTCGTGGGAAACTACCGATGGTTAAAGTTCGGAGATACTTCTCATTTACAGAACTTTCAATAAGCATAGTCACAGTCACAGTATGCGTTACGCTTTGGCTTAATACTGAATAGTCAATGGTATGTTATATAGAGATTTTTAGTGATTGTACCGTTGTTCAGTACTTAACTTTCACTTTCACGTTGGGTGTTCACTGAAAAAAAAATTACCGTATTGGGTAATATGGAGTTACAGACGATAAACTCCATGTGAGATACAATCAATACAATACAATACATCCAAATCAAGATATAACTCACGTGCATTTATGTAGAACTATATATATAGATTATATACTACCTATATAGTAAAGAAGTATATATTATCCTATATATATATATTATCTATATATTTATATGCTAGTTAACATCTCTCAAATACTCGGTAGAGACCTGGCAAATCGGCTATTTGTACTACATCCCGTCCTAATGTCTTAGGAGCGAGAAATCGCTTACGAATATCTGGAAATACGGTATGTTCCAATAGATGATCTAATTGACCTCTAGCTTCATTGTCTCCACTAGTTATGGGCTCAGGTATATAGAGGAGAGAAATTTGTCTCATTATACCTTGTAGACACTCCTTCTCATCACTATAGTCAACTCTTTTGCCTAGTCTATAAATAAAGTATGGCAATTTGGTCATACAAACCTGTATATCTTGATGTATCATCGGTAATGATATCAACATTGGCTTACCTTGATCATTATTCTTGATAATTAATCGGAAATATTCTTCAAACATATCGGACATGTTGTATACGGTAGATATTATCTCACTGATACTGGTGAGACTGGTTGACATTGTAGCGTCCCCAGTATACAACGGTGCTAAAATATCTTCAAGTAAGATAGGTTCAGAAAGTCGAATATCTCCGTAATTGCAAAATTCAGTTAACGCAAGCTGAAAGTAAAACTCTGTAAGTAGCGAAGAGTAGTCACATAAAAATAACTTAACATCATATTGGAAACAGCAAAGACGTTTAGCTTCATCAACTATTCCAACGTAGACAGCATTGTTGAATACATTGCTAAGAGGCTTATCAACCAATTGGTTTAAGTCGGCTTTAATATCTTGAATACTTTTAAGATTTACTGTGGTTCGTCGTCTATTGGTCACTTCTGAATCTTCAACTTCCTCTACCTCTATCTCATCATCAACTTCAACGTCCACCTCTTCTCTATCTTTTTGTTCACTGTTATCTTCTATAACAGGAAGTTTCGACTTATTCAGTTTCGGTTGCAAACTTATGTCCTGCACTAGAAACAGACTTATTTTACTCTGTTGGGAGTCGACTCGTACCAACTTATTCTCTTGTCTATATTTCTTTACTATTGGCGACACATTCTCCTCCTCCAGGGTCCTTTTACTTAATATGGATTGAGTTTTAAATTTTCTAGACGTGTCAACACTCGATAAAATAGAATGAACCTTATCCACAATAAGCTCGATAATCTCATCCTCATTTAAAAATCGAACTTCCCTCTTAGTTGGATGAATATTTACATCTAAATTCTTAGGATCAATTTCCAAACTAAGATACATAAATGGATAATTACCCTTGGGAAGAAAAAATTGATATACAGAATTTATTGCTCTCTTTAATGGATCACACAGCACTAATCGATGGTTTATAAAGAAGATTGGTTGTACTCGTTTCTTATTATTGTAATTGGCATTAGTAATCACTCCAGATACTTTAATCAAACCAAGCGTATGACATATCGATTCATTCTCATTCTCATTCTCATTCCCATTATGTTTATCTTTATTATATGCTAATGAACCGTCTAATTCAATATCAAGTAATTCACTAGCAATTGATGTACCATATACTGTTCGTATTCTTTCTCTTATTGGTACACCAGGTCTAGTTGATAATACTTGAAGTGACTCACCATATTTCTTACAACTAAACCCCACATGACCAGTATGAATAGCATATCTTCCTATAACATCCAAAATCTTACCAAATTCATCACTTTTAGATTTCAATGCCTTTAAACGTGAAGGAATATTATAAAATAAATCTTCTACTACAATCTGAGTTCCATCCTTACCAGCAATGGGTTTAGGCTCAATGGAGCTATCACCTGACTCTTTAAAGTTCGCATTACACATTTTCCCATTTACGTAATACGCTTTATACGCCAACGGAGATTCTGATGTCTTAGTTACAACTGATAAACGCGATATATGAGATATACTGGCTAATGCTTCACCTCTAAACCCATATGTAGCAATATTCTCAAGATCTTCAAATTTCGATATTTTGGAAGTAGCAAATCTTTCACATAATAATCCAAGATCAACTTTGTTGATCCCATGACCATTATCAGTAATTTGTAATAATTTCATACCTCCATCTTTAACCAATATTTCTATCATGGTAGATTTGGCATCTATAGAATTCTCAAGCATTTCCTTCAACGCATTGGCTGGCTGAATGATAATCTCTCCCGCAGCAATCTTATTGATAACTGACTCATCCAACTTAACGATCTTATTCTCATAATTCTCACCATTCTTTTCACTCATTCTTTGGCTAGTACCACACTAATACTCTTCCCCATTAATGTAGTGGATCAACGCGTAACTTTTAATTTTCCATATACAATTATCATCAACTCGCATATCAAGACATATACCATAACACACACATAGACATACACCAATGACTACAACAGGTCTGGATGACTCTGATATATCGAGTTCGAGTTCGAGTTCAGGCTCAAGCTCGGATCATGAGAGAGGTCCTCATAGAAAATCTCAAAGATTAGACAAGCAACAATACGTACAAGGATATGAAAAGTTAATACAAGAAGTTCGAAATAGTAGAGCAAGAGCTAAGAAAGGTGAAGCATCCAATTTAACTATACTGCATCTTAATGAATTAGAAGCATTATTTCAAAATATTCAACGAGAAAATGTTAGAGATACAAAAGTCCATTTAAAGGATTCAGAAGCATTCAAAGAAACAGCAGATTTTGCTGCCTTTAATGCTAGAAATTTAAAATTTGATGATGTAGGATTATCTTTAACTGAAAGTGAATTTTTATCATCTGTAAAGAGATTTGCTGGCTCAAGATCTACAGTTAAAAATGAAGATGGTGAACTTCTTGTCAATGAAGATAATTATGATGAAGAAGAAGTTGAAGAAGATGAAGATGAAGGAGGAGTAATCGCTTGGGAAGAGACCTTTAACTCATTCAACTGGTTACGATTGGGAGCATTATATTATCAAATTAGTAAAAGATCAATTAAAAATGACTTTTTAAATGGTCCCTTGGCTACAGAAAGACGGAGACCTCAAAATAGAGTCAGAAATATTGATGATACCAAATCAAGTATATCAACAAGAGCAAAAATCGTTCAAGCTAGTGATATTGCGACAAATGAAGAACAAAATACAGCATATATGATTAGATCTATTTATGAGACCTTTTTATCTAAGAATGTCGAAGGTGATGTCAATTTCTTTGAACTAATAATAAATCCCTACTCCTTTGCTCAATCAGTAGAGAATTTATTCTTTACTAGTTTCTTAATTAAAGATGCTAGATTGAAATTATATACTAATGGTGAAGGTATTCCAATGGTGAGGAGGGTATTACCCACTGAGGGTGAGTCAGCTATTCGAGATGCCAAGGAGAATAGTTCCAAACATAATATTGCTACTCTTAATTATACTACATGGCAAAATCTAATTGAAAGATTTAATATAACAGAAGCATTTTTAGGTAATAGAGATGAACCTGAGGATACAATCCCAGAGGAGGATATAGATAACTAACTAATTAATATACATTATGTGCATGCAAAAAATATGTACAAGAATTCTAATTTAACTATATGCTGGTATTAATATTTACAAACCCGTTTAATTTCCTCATCATCAACTTTAATCCATCCATCAACATTTAATATCTGGTCCATTGGCCACTTCCTAATTGGAGTGAAATTTAAATCAGTCTTAACCTTTAATTTCTCAAATATCTCTATTCCGGCAACACCAATCATTATGGCATTATCTGTACATAAACTTAAATCAGGGAAATGGAATGTTAAAGCTTCATCATCTTGAAGACCCAAACTCTCTCTATAATTAAGATCTTTACTTAACTTTTCTCTTAATCTCTTATTTGCAGCCACTCCACCAGAGCATACAAAATCCTTAACTCCGATAAATTTATTATCAGCTCTTCTATAATTACTTGTAGGTATACCATGTTTATATAAAGCCACATTTATTCTATCTATTATATGATCAAATATACCTTCTTGAGTTTTGTAAGCAATCATTTGATTTGTCTTTTCATTAAAAGGTTCATAGTTTAATTCAAACTTTCTGTAAGATTGTATATTACTGAGGAATTGAGCAAATGAAAATTGAATAGTTTTAGGAATACGGGAAAATGATGGACTCTTAAATGGTAATTTTAATTTGAATTTATAGGGATTAAATCTTGTATCAACATTTACTGCTTCCAACTCTTGTTTAAGTTCCAGAGGGAAATTATCTATATAAGCTTCTAATTCCTTACCTAACATGTTCCCATATAAGCCTAATTCTCTGGCACATTTATCTAAAGAATCTCCAACAGCAATATCATTTACATCAATAATGATTTCATGCTCTATTAATGATTTCAGATGAATTAATAAGGTATGACCACCACTACAAAGTAAGCTTATAAATGGAAATTTAGGGGCAGATATATTTGGTTGTTCTTTCTTTGGTAGTTGAGATACAAGTAAATGTCCAAGCATATGATGAACTCCAACAATAGGTACATTCCAAGCTATACTTAAACCTTTGGCTAATTGTGTACTTGTCGTAAGAGATCCTGTCATACCCGGACCTCGAGTAACACATATTAATGAAGGTGGATTTTGAGCATTTAAATTATGTTTCTTACAAAATTCAGAAACAAGAGGTCCAACAGTTGAAAGATGAAAATCATAAGCTGCTGTAGGTAATATACCTCCCACATCTGCGGAATTTAAAGTTCTTTTAACTTGATCTATAACTCTTGGAGGTTCATCAGGCAGGAATTTTTCAAGTAATGCAACACAAGAATCATCGCAAGAACTTTCTAAAGCAAGAACTTTATAACCTCGAGTGATTATCCGAGAGGTTATAAAGTTGTTTACTTGCCGTATATTAGTCCTCCTTCGTATACCTAGTCTTATCATATCATATTACAGATTTCCAGGGTTATAAGATTTATATCTACAGCATAAATATAATTTTTCACTTAGTGATAAATTTATTTTTCTCTGCTCACACAAATTTTCGCTACTATCTAAGACATCTAACAAGTAACGACTAACGACTAACGACTAATGACTAACAGCTAACAAGTAACAAGTAATGACTAACGACTACTACCCAAATCATACTGTTGTGGTTACATATTCAGAATTACAGAACTTATAGTGGAATAGTACTTTTGATCTATTAACAAAGTATAAAATGTACTATCTATTTACATGCTGCTCACATACCGAATAGACAGAGGCTGGTCTAATTTGAAGTGGTGGCTTCAATAAACAAAATAATAACTAAATGAGTACATACGTACATAAGTAACTAAGTATATAACAAGCGTCACTGCAATAAAAAGGCATGGTGTGTTTCACCCTTCGTAATAATAAACATCTTAACATCAGTCAATAACCAGCTGCAAATCACTAGCAAAAAAAAGTCATGTAGCAGCCGTTATTTCCTGCACACACTGCGATCAAAACATTTTTAGTACGAAATCGACGAGTCAGAAACAGGAAAAGAAAAGAAACAGCAGCAGAGACAAAAAAAAAAAAAGTGCTGTGAAAAGTAGTCACTGGTCACCAAAGCTTTAGTGTGAATAGAAACCCAGCATAGACGGAATTATATGCCGTGCCAAACGGCTCTTATTTATAGATAATTTATTAATTAATTCATATTCCACATTTTCCATTTCCCATTTCCCATTAGATTCTTATTTATTTTAGATTGTTAAAGTATTACTTTTATATTGAATTGATGATCAGAGTGCTATAGACCAATTACTTTAATTTTAAATTTTACATCATTACATTCTTTTATTTATATTAAATTCATAAAATCAAAATCATAAATTCCACTTTACATTGTTCATGATATGTCACAAGTATTTACAGCTTCTGCTATACCGTTGAGTTTTGATCCAACCCATGAATCTCTACATCAACACGAGTCAAAGGTTCCACCTCAACCTCCTAAAAATGATAACAATCATGATAAGGATGTTTTATCACCAGTATTTAATTGTATGTTAGCGGGAGGTTTTGGTGGTATGGTTGGTGATACATCCATGCATTCCTTAGATACCGTTAAAACTAGACAACAAGGATTAATTCATCATCTCAAATATAAAAATATGATACCCGCGTATATAACCATATTTAAAGAAGAAGGTTTCTTTCGAGGTTTATATGGAGGATATTCTCCTGCCATATTGGGATCATTCCCTTCAACAGCTGCATTTTTTGGAACTTATGAATATTCAAAAAGAAAATTAATTAATGATTATAAATTGAATGAAACCTTCTCTTATTTTATTGCAGGAATATTAGGAGATTTTGCTTCGAGTATTTTTTATGTTCCATCAGAAGTATTAAAAACAAGACTTCAATTACAAGGAAGGTATAATAATCCATATACCAAGGGTTCAGGATATAATTATAAAGGATTAATAAATGCTATTGTATCAATTTCAAAAGTTGAAGGTAATCAAGCCTTCTTTTTCGGATATAAAGAAACATTATTTCGAGATTTACCATTCAGTGCCTTACAATTTGCGTTCTATGAAAGATTTAGGCAATTGGCTATTATATATAATAAAGGATCATCTGATTTACCTGTATCTATGGAGTTGGCTACTGGAGCTGCAGCTGGTGGTTTAGCAGGTACATTAACAACTCCATTGGATGTTATAAAAACAAGAATACAGACGGCAACTACTGAATCATCAACAATAGATACAACTAAAACTAAAACTACAACTAAAACTAAAGTTCCATCTAAATTACCATTAGCATCAACATTCCGAGCTTTAAGTTCTATTTACAAGAATGAAGGTATATTGGGTGCATTTTCTGGAGTAGGTCCACGATTTATCTGGACTGGTGTTCAAAGTTCTATCATGTTATTACTCTATCAAATGTCCTTAAAACAATTGGATTCAATTTTAGATTCCAATGAAAAACGTACCTTTGCATCATAACGAATGATCCCCACAATTCATAATCTTTAGAAATTTTGTACATAGACTTATACAGTTAATATTTAATAATTTTGGTATTTTTAGTATCATCTGTGTAGCTCGGAATTGCACCCTCTCCTCTTGTCTTCCTATCTCCACTCCACTCAATGAAAATCACTTACAAGAAAATACAGAAAATACAGAAATACAAATACAGACAATACTACACAATTTTCTTATCTACTGTCCCATAGGTTATTCTTTAGGTTCGGTGATTACTGCATTCTTAATAACAAAAGTAGACTATAACCGAACTAGACCCGCAAGATCAGATATGCACCGAATATTTTTGCACTCAAACTGTCAAATATTTTGTGCCGACCTTTGTGCCTCGGCCTTTTTAAATATCTACCCCCACATTTTTTTCACAAGGTCTGCAACTGTAATCCATAATAAAGTGTGCATATATAAGTGATATATTCTCGTTGGGTATTAAAATATCAATTGTAATTAATTGTTTAATTGTAATTAGTTAGATTTTGTTAATAGCTGTTTTATAATTAATTATATATCGAAATTCAAATCCTCATAATGTCCACTTTAGATCAATCATTTGTTAATAATAGTTCTTGGAAACCAGACCTCTTTAAGGGTAAAGTTGCTTTTGTTACTGGAGGTGCAGGTACAATTTGTAGAGTTCAAACTGAAGCATTAGTTTTATTAGGAGCAAATGCGGTAATTCTTGGTAGAAATGTTGCTAAGACTGAAAAGGCTGCTGAAGAAATTCAAGCACTTAGACCTGGAGCAAAAGTTCTTGGTCTTGGTAATGTTGATGTTCGTGATGTTCAATCTATTAAAAAGGCAGTAGAGAAGACTGTTCAAGAATTAGGTAGAATTGATTTTGTAATTGCTGGTGCTGCTGGAAATTTCTTATCTGATTTTAATCATTTATCTACTAATGCTTTTAAATCAGTTGTTTCTATTGATTTATTAGGTTCTTTTAATACTGCTAAAGCAACATTTGAAGAAGTTAGAAAGACTAAAGGAGCTTACTTATTTGTGAGTGCTACATTACATTATTATGGTGTTCCATTACAAACACATGTTGGAGCTGCCAAGGCAGGTGTTGATGCTTTATCAAATGCTTTGGCTGTTGAATTAGGCCCTGTTGGAGTTCGTTCTAATTGTATTGCTCCAGGAATGATTTCGGGAACTGAAGGTTTTGCAAGATTAGCTACTGGTACTAATTTAGATCAAAGAGTTCCATTACAAAGATTTGGAACTACTCGTGATATTGCTGAAGCTACTGTTTATTTATTCTCTCCAGCTGCTTCTTATGTTAGCGGTACTATTGAAGTTGTTGATGGTGGTGCTTGGCATATTGGAGGATTTGCCAATGAAGTTTATCCTCAATTACTTATCCAACAAAATGGTCCTGATAGTGATTCTAAATTATAAATTAACAGTTTTCTATAGATAGTATGTATACATATGTTTAATAAACCATACATATATTATAATAGGAGAATCCTGCACAATGTAGTTGAGAAATTTCACAGTAGGGTTATATGAATTTCAGTTGAAAGTAACGAATCATATAGTTATAGTACAAGTAACTAGTTAAGTATCTGTATAAATTATGTTTCCAGGTGCTAGTAATAATTCTTATAATAATTATGGTCCACCTCAAGGTCCACCACCTCAACAACAAGGAGGTTATTATGGTGGACCTCCACCAGGACCTCCCCCAGGAAATTATGGTGGATATGGTGGAGACGGAGGTTACTACAGAGCTCCACCAGGGCCACCACCTCCACAACAACAACAACAACAATATGGAAACCATAATCAATATGGATCTGGTGGTGCTCATGGACCACCATCGGGTGCTCAAAGTTTTGGACAAAATACTAATTACACATTTCAATACTCTAATTGTTCTGGTAGAAAAAAGGCTTTGTTAGTTGGATGCAATTATTTTAATTCTCGTAATGAATTAAAAGGGTGTATCAATGATGTTAAAAATATGAGTAATTTCTTAAATCAAAGATGGGGTTATAAATGGGAAGATATGGTTATTTTAACTGATGATCAACATGATTTAAGTAGAGTTCCTACTAAAAATAATGTTATCAGAGCCATGCAATGGTTAGTTAAAGATGCTAGACCAAATGATTCTTTAGTATTTCATTATTCGGGTCATGGGGGTATTACTAAGGATTTAGATGGAGATGAAGAAAGTGGATATGATGAAGTTATCTATCCAGTTGACTTTGAACAAGCAGGTCATATAGTTGATGATGATATGCATGCAATTATGGTTAGACCATTACCTCCAGGTTGTAGATTAACTGCCTTATATGATTCATGTCATTCAGGTACAGCATTAGATTTACCTTATGTTTATTCTACAAAGGGGGTAATTAAAGAACCAAATTTATTAAAAGATGCCGGTATGGGAGCAGTTACTGCATTAATGGATTATGAAACAGGTAATATAGGAGGAGCAATTTCAGCCGTTACAGATATATTTAAAAAAGTTACTAATCTGTCTAATGTTAATCAAGATAGAATTAGACAAATCAAAGCATCACCAGCTGATGTCATATCAATTTCTGGATGTAAAGATGATCAAACTAGTGCTGATGCTCAAGAAAATGGTCGAGCTACAGGGGCTATGTCTTGGTCATTTATTAAGGTACTAACCGATATGCCGGATCAATCATATTTATCTTTATTAAACAATATGAGAACACTTTTAAGTCAAAAATATTCACAAAAACCTCAATTGAGTTGTTCTCATCCTCAAGATATGAATATCAGGTTTATCATGTGACTGCGACCGTTTAAACTATTTCTTTATATAGCATCTCTTCTACCAGTTTCAATTGATTATGTGCCTCGTTTATTCTACTTGCCACAAAACAAAGAAAAAAAATGTCTGGATTTGATCCAGGCTCAGTAAATACGGGAAATGACCAACTATCAAGTGTAGATCATAAGACTTATACTCTAGAGTTATTATCTAATTGCATATAGGAATACCTTTAGGTAAACGTGAATATAATACTGAATAATGTCACTTCCTACGAGATTAAGATCTCAAAGATGGGAAAGGGATGAAATTAATTATGGTGGAGATTGGGAGCCTATGAATGAAGATTTTGAAGAAGACGATGATCAGGAAGAACCGGAAGAAGTAGTGCCCAATAAAGAATTGAAACCAGAACGGTTTGAAATACCGGAAAATTCTAGTATTAATCATGATAACGAAAATAATATAATAGGAAAGGATGAGGAGTTGCCCGCACTAGACTTGATGGTTGATAAGTTAGAGATTGAGAGTTTGGAAGATTTTCAATTGGGAGTTCAATTAGGTGAAGATGGTGGATTAATTATAGAGGATCTTAATCCTCCTACTCCTCCATTTCCTGCTACATCTGTAGTGTCAGTTCCGCCAAGTCCCGTGCGGTCAGATTCCTCAGTCTTAAGTAATGAATCATCATTAGTACCTTCTGTAAAGTCCAATAGTTTATCCGTAATTGGATCAAATGGTCAAATTGATCAGAATGGTCACTCTAGTACTTACGATAACAATAATAATAATGAAGTTAATGACGATAATGATGATGATTCCTTAATTTTCACAACCAGGCGACCTGTGGAGAGTCCAGATGAAAATCATGACCTCTCTTCAGATGAAGAAGATGTAAGGTCAGATGACATTCTCGATGTTTATAAGGACGATAGTCCCGATCATACTCATAAGCGAGCTGTTTCAGCTGGTGTCCAAACTTTGGAATCTTTAATAAATGATGTTCAATCAGATATAAGAGGTGCTAGCTATGCTGGATCAGATGAAGACGATGATGAAGTTGATACTACATCAGATTCCTATGGTTATACTGAAGAAGAGAATATATCAACAGCCCCATTATCTCCTGGTGAAAAGGCAATCGATGTAGTTAAGCCAGTAGCATCTATTGATAATGAACTTCATCCAGTTGGTTCTACAGGGTCATTATCTACGGGTAATTTTTCAATTGACAGTATTAACAAAGCCGATATTTCTTCGGAAAAGGAGTCTAGGAGGAATTCTACCAATACATTCGATATGGGAGGTTGGAAGCCCAATACAGATTCATTTAGAGGAGCATTTGTCAATCAAAATTTTGCATCCAGAAATAGTAATTATGATGATGTTCACAGTATACCAGCAACTATTGATGCTACATTACCAAGTGTTAGTGAAAATCCCGATGAAGAAGATGAACATGAAAGTACTACCAGAATAGTATCTAATAGTACGGCAGGAACTCGAATTGGATCTGAAACTTCAACTATACAACGTCCTAAGTCTATGTTACTTGATAGTAGCAGTTCAAGAGTATCATCTAGAATAACTTCAGAAAATATTCCTGTTCCAATTAAAGGTAAGAAATATCCAGTTAGTAATTGGAAAAAGATTATGTCAACTCCTCATGGCCCAGATAGAATTGAAGAATTAACTCGGGCACTTTCAGCAGAAAGTAATTATGAAACTGGACTTACTAATTGGTTATCTACCACATTAAAACTGAATGATGTACCTGAATTTGTAAATCTTGGTAATTTAGCTACTAAGATTTTTCAAGAATCTGATAAGAGTCCTCGGAAATTATCCACACGTACGAGAGTATTACATGTAAAGGATAAGGTTCATGTTGCATCTGATTTTGGAAAGAGATTCCTTAATAAAGGTAAAAAGATATTAAAATGAATGACCCTAAAATGTGAAATAATATTATATATATTACTAATATATATTCATATACATTTTCTAATTTTATTTTGTATTATGTATTTTGTATTTTCTAATTTTATTGTAGTTGTATTAAACTTTTTTTGCAGCTATACCTTTCACGTGATAATCTGAATCACAGAACCAGCAATTTGTGGGGCTCACCAATATCATAGTCATTTTTTAACCTTAATAAATGTATACACATCAACCATTTATTAAAGTTATGGCTAAGCCAAGTAAGATGATAGTAGAAAAGTTTGTACTACCGATAGTTAAGTTTGTGGGTAATTATACACCAGGGTTTTTCTGGGCCATAATAGATTTTGTAATAGATATCTTCTTCTTTTGGGTTAAGCAACTATACAATTTTTATCATAGTAAAGATCCATTAAAGGAATTACTTAAACATCTTCGAAATGTTAAGAGTTATAATGAATGGAAGGATACCGTGACAGAGATTGATAGACTAACTAATATGGATCTTTGGAGACAAAATGTTATATCAAAACATTATGATTATATATTAATTAATGATAGAATAAAACTTTTAAGAGACGCAAGATTAAGACAAGATTCTCCATTAATTATGTCATTATTAAGATCAGGATTAATTCGAAACTTTGGTGGTATAGCTCAAAAGAGATTATATGTTAAATCTTATGTTGGTACAAAATTTAAAATAGAAGAATATATTACTGAAGTATTAAGTTGTTTAAATTATTTAAATGAATCTATTTATAATGAACGAGAATTTGTTATGAATAGTAAACAACTTAAATTGGATTTTTTTCATGATGCAAGACAATCTTTTGGTTGTACTGCTTTACTTTTACAAGGTGGTTCATTATTTGGTTTATGTCATTTAGGAGTTGTAAAAGCTTTATACTTTAAAGGTTTATTACCGAGGATAATCGGTGGTAGTGCTGTTGGTGCGGCAGTTGCATCTTTAGTATGTACATTAAATGATCAAGAATTAATACCTATATTGATTTCAATTGCTGATGTTATGAAAAATATCGATCGATTAAATCATGATGTGGATGAAAGATATGGTAATGTAATTGAAAATGTGGTTAAAAAGGGTTATTCTCAAGATATTCTTATTTTCTTAAAATTCGTTAGAGATACAATTGGTGATGTTACATTTGAAGAAGCTTATTTAAAGACAGAAAAGATTCTTAATGTTGTAGTTCATCCAACTCATCAATCAGTTCCATCATTATTAAATTATATAACTGCTCCAAATGTAATTATTTGGACAGCTATTTATGCATCAATTGGTACAGGAGTTCTTTCTGATAATGTTCAAATTTATGTAAAAGATTTTAATAATAATATAGTTCCTCAAACTCCTGAACTTGATATTCAATATTTAAAACCTCAAGATGTTAATTATCTGCAACAATATTTTAAAAGAAAAGTGGTTGGAAATATTCAATATCCTATTGAAAGTTCTCCATATACTAGATTAACCGAATTATTTAATGTTAATCATTTTATTATTAGTTTAGCTCGTCCATATTTGGCTCCATTAATAAGTAATGATTTACAACATATTCATTTATCTTATGGTAATATAAGATATAATGATATTAAAAAGGATCAATCAAATGGTACAATGTCAATAATTGAAAAAACAAGTACTTCAATTGATCAAATTGAAAAATTTACTAGAGATACAACATATACATTTAAAAAGCATATAAAAAATTTACTTAGTATGGAAATTCAACATCGACTAGTAGTTATGAATAAACTTGGAATGTTAAATGATGTAATGAAAAGATTTTTTATTGATGAAAAACCTTCATCTTTACAATCCTTATCAAGTATTAGAGAAATTACAATTGTTCCTGAATTAAGATATTTAGTTAAAGACTTTGGTCGAGTATTTGACGTTCATAAAACTATGGAAAATATCCCTTATTGGGTTTTGGTAGGGGAAAGATCTATTTGGCCTTTATTCCCCTTATTATGGACTAGATGTTCTATAGAATTTGCATTAGATGATTTATATAATTTACATAGAAAGAGAGGTGGATAAATCATCTAAAGAATAATTTAATATTAGAATCCTTAGTTATATTGTAGATATATTCCTTTTCATTAACCTTACATGTTTTATAGGGAATTGCACCTTTAGATATAGTTAAACTACCAGTTATATCATTGGCTCTACCAGTAGATAAAGGTTGAATACTTATATTTAAACTTGAACGATGAAATAATTTGATAAGGAAATCAGTGATTTTGAATACAGGATCATCTGGTATATTAGCATCTAGATCAGGATAATCTTTATTACTTATTATAAATAATTGTTGTGATAATTTATTAAGGCCCACCAATTTAAACAATAATTCATTAGTAGAAATATTGGTGGCCAGTAAAAGAAGTTCAGGAGCTTCAATAAATATCACTTTCTTACGATCATTTATTTGACTTATAGTGTTATTTAATTCATCAAATAACTTGTTTATAGATCCAGAAGCATTAGAAGTATCCTTTATTATGGTAGTAAATAAATCAGTAAAACAATCAATATAAGTGAAACCTGTGATGGATTCAAGATCAATCCCATTCTTTTTACATGCATTGACATAGTACAGCTTGGGATTGAGAAATGAAATGAAAATCACTTGGGATCGGTTTGGTATCTTAATATTTAAATCTTTATTGACAAGTGATGCTGTACCTACTAATGAATTTTCTACTAATGAATTGATTAACCAACTGGGTGATGTACCTTGAACATGAGTCACTAATGCCAAATATGATAGTGAACCTTCGAGCACTTGTTCCAGTACCAAAGAGTGATCTTCAAATAGTACAAGATCTTGATTTTGTCGAGTGCCCATTTGTTGTTTTATTTGTGTATTAGTAAATTTACTGGTAACTATAGTAGTTGTTAGTTGTTAGTTAGAGGGTACTATAGTTGTTAGTGGGATGGATATTCGTGCGAGTACAAATTTTTAGGGTGCAAAAATTTTGTATTTGTATATACATAAAAACTATAAATACTGATTTATAATACTTTTTACATAGTGTATGCATTCATCTTTACCCATTTCTGGATTATCTAGTTGCCATACTAAAATGTGATCTGATACAGATTTAATCCAGGGACCAGGTTTACGTTGGAATTCTTTACTTAAGGTGGTTCCATCAAGTAATGGTTTAAGTTGATGAACTTGTTGTAATTCCTGTCGTTGTATTGTAAAAAGGAGATTATCATATTTAGTGACAGTTTGGACCATGACTTGTTCTAAGGAAGTTTGTATATTTGATTTATTATCATCAATTGGATGTGGAACTAAGTATAGTCTAGACTCATCGTAGGTATATTGTTGGACAATTTCTATAAATGCATTGAGTATGATGTTTAAATCCGAGAAAGTACCAAAGTTTCTTAAATATAATCCTAAATCTGATCTCTTGATGGATTTAGGATCATGAAAGTAGCTATCTAAAGTATTTCTAGATAAGACAAATTGTTTATTTATCGTGACTACCTTATCAATATCACTTTTTTTACCCTTTAAGGCTTCTCTCATAATAATATCTATAGCATGTTCTGTACCATTTTTTTTAGCACTTAGTTTAAGGGATATAGAACGATATGGAAATAAAATTAATGCTAACCAGAATGGCTTTTGATACTCTGAATTATTCAATACTTCAATAAATAATTGTTTGAATTTACTATCATTTGAAACTTTTTCTTCAATAATTTTCTTAAAGATAGGAAACACTGCTGTGACTCTTTCCAGTTGATCTTTTAATGAATGGGCAGCATTTTCAAGTTCATCAATAAGTGATTCATCATTAAATTTTGCCGCTTTTTCTATGAAATTCTCAGGACCAAATAAACTTTCAGTTAATCCAGCATAATTTATTAATCTTAAACCATAAGAAGGATTATCACTTTTAAACATTTTTTCCAATTCAATATCAACTCTTTCTCTACTGATTTTATAAGCTAATGCTACTTTAATATCGGAATTTTTCATAGCTTCTAAAGTTTCTGGATCTATAATAAAATCAAATCTACTAGCAAATCTTATAAGTCTCAATACTCTTAATGGATCATCTAAAAATGTTTGTAAAGGAGGTAATGGAGTTCTTAATATTCCATTCTTTAAATCATTTAAACCATTTCCAGTAAAATCTTCAATTTCCCCCTTATTTAAATTATAAAATAATGCATTTAAAGTTGCATCTCTTCTTAAAGCATCTTCTTCAGCCGTTCCAAATTCAATTACTGGAACTCTACTATCAACCGTATATTCTTCAGATCTAAGATTAACAAAATCTATATCTACTCCATATAACTTAGTTGTACAAGTTTCTAAATGTTTGGATTTTTCAGGATTCTTTTTAATAGTATGAAGAGATTTAACATGTAATTCATTATGATGAGATCTTAAATAATTAAGTAATCTTGAAGCAAAATCTTCACCAGTTAAATGATTTACTGCTATATCTATATCATGACTTTCTTTACCCAATAATTTATCTCTAACCCAACCTCCAGTAATTCTTAATTCTAATTTATCATTATCATTATGATTCAAATTTTTATTATGATAATTACAATATTCAACTAAAATATCCCGAATTTTAGTTTCTGATTTACTAAGTTTCACTTCATCTTCTACGGTTCTTTTCATGTTAATTGTGACTGTTTGATGAAGTAGTCTTGTCTGGAACGGTTGTTTGAATAATGTAGAGCCTCCTTTCAAGAAACGGATCATTACCATTCAATCTTCTCCTTACTATTACCTATAAATTGATATGTACTCGAAACTTTTTTTACAAAGTTTTTCCTCGAATTCTTGCAAAAATAAAAATTGCAAAATAAGATGTCAATTGGCTCGAAAGTAATAGAGATTGAGTCTTAGAAGTATAAGGGATTGATAGTAGATTCATTGACCTAAAAATATAGGTGTTGTATAATTATTTGATTAATTATTAAAAATTATTGAAAATGCAAAAAGAATGAACGGTACGGGAATCGAACCCGTGACACCTGCTTGGAAGGCAGATATGTTAACCACTACACCAACCGTCCTAATCGTTGAAAATTTTTGTTTTCACATATTCGCAACGAGTCAATTCACGTGACTTTTTACCACTAATATATCACGTGATAGAAACACTCTGACACAAAGTACTAAAACTTTTCAAACAGAAATCATCCGTGATAGTTTAGTGGCTAGAATTACCGCTTGTCGCGTGGTAGACCGGGGTTCAATTCCCCGTCGCGGAGTATTTTTTTAAATTTAAAATATCCATATTCATGGTCTTTTTTTTTAGTTTCTACTTTAAGTAGTTGTTATCGAACTTGTTTCAAACTCTTTAAAATGTTGGTATACTGTGTTTCTAGTTTGAGTAATCTATTGGGTGCAAATACCAATGACATCATAGAGCTATTACATACATTTTAACATTCACATGTACTTTTAACTTCACTGTATAATACACACTACATACTCCACTAGACAATTCTTCACCTCACTCTCCACTCTCCATCGAACTACTCCACTAACCCTCTGTAACATTTGATTCTATCGTCTAGATGAGATACCGGAAACGGCCCTATGAGATGGTTGATGGTTGCGTACACACGTGACGTCGGTGAAAAAAAATGTGAGTCAGTATGGCCGAAAGTGAAAAATTACCACAAGTGTTAAACCACTAGTAGTACAGTTTAAGTCATTAAGCCATGTCAACTATAGAGAAAGTGTCCATTTTGGGTGCCGAAACCATTCATGTGGGGTACGGCATCCAGGACCATATAGTTGAAGTTGTAATTAACACCAAAGCTTCTTCAACTTATGTGATAATTACCGATACTAATATGGGAAGAACTGAACCATTTAGTAAATTAACTCAACTATTTGCTAGTAAATTAAAAGAATTAAGGCCAGAATCCAGACTTCTTCAATATCAAGTGTCACCAGGTGAAAATAATAAAAGTAGAGAAACCAAAGCGGCTGTAGAAGATTATTTATTACAACAAGGATGTACCAGAGATACAGTAATTTTAGCCGTTGGAGGTGGAGTTATTGGAGATATGATTGGATTTGTTGCTGCTACATTTATGAGAGGGGTTAGATATGTTCAAGTTCCAACTACTTTACTTTCTATGGTAGATTCTTCAGTTGGTGGTAAAACAGCTATTGATACTCCATTAGGTAAGAATTTCGTCGGAGCCTTTTATCAACCAGAATATGTATTTGCTGATGTATCATTTCTTAAGACATTACCTACTAGACAATTTATTAATGGGATGGCTGAAGTTGTAAAGACTGCAGCTATTTGGAATGAAGAAGAATTCACCAGATTAGAGAATTTCTCTAAGAAATTCCTTGAAGTAGTTACAGCTAAAGTTCCTGATATTGAATCAATTAAACATGAATTGGTTAAAACAGTATTGGAATCCATTCGGGTTAAGGCCGAAGTAGTTTCATCCGATGAAAAGGAAACTGGATTAAGAAATCTCTTAAATTTCGGTCATACAATTGGTCATGCTATTGAAGCGGTATTAACTCCCGAAGCTTTACATGGAGAATGTGTTTCTGTAGGTATGATTAAAGAAGCTGAATTGGCAAGATATTTAGGTATTTTATCTCAAGTAGCCGTTGCCAGATTATCCAAATGTTTAGTGGCTTATGGATTACCAGTAACCATTGATGATAAAGAATTCTTAAAGAAAGTTGGTAATAAACGTCATTATGTTCAATTAGATACTTTATTAAAGAAAATGGCTATTGATAAGAAGAATGATGGTAGTAAAATCAGATGTGTATTACTTGAATCCATTGGTAGATGTTATCAATTGAAGGCTCATCAAATTAGTAAACAAGATTTAGGATTTGTATTAACTGATGAAGTGTTAGTTCATCCATTTAAGGATCAGTCACTTAAATCTTCTACTGTAATCATTCCTCCTGGATCTAAATCGATTTCTAATCGTGCCCTTATTTTAGCTTCATTAGGTAAAGGTACAGTTCGTATTAAGAATTTATTACATTCTGATGATACTAAACATATGTTGGATGCTGTAACTGCGTTAGGAGGAGCCAAGATAACTACTGAAGATAATGGAGAAACCATTGTAGTTGAAGGTAATGGAGGTAACTTTATTGCTACTAATGAACAATTGTATTTGGGTAATGCCGGAACTGCTTCTAGATTCTTGACTAGTGTGGCTACTTTGGTTAAACCTAATAAGAATTCATTAGATGATGTTATTTTAACAGGGAATGCTCGTATGCAACAAAGACCTATTGGACCATTGGTCGATGCCTTAAGAGCCAATGGATCTCAAGTTCAATACTTGAACAATGAAGGATCTTTACCATTAGTTATTAAGGCAGGAAGTGGTTTAAAGGGTGGAAGAATTGAATTGGCTGCCACTATTTCTTCTCAATATGTTTCTTCAATCTTAATGTGTGCCCCCTATGCCGAAGAAGAAGTTACACTTAAATTAGTCGGTGGTAAACCAATCTCAGTATTGTATATTGATATGACTATTGCTATGATGAAATCCTTTGGGATTGAAGTGAAGCAATCACTCACTGAAGAATACACTTATATTATTCCAAAGGGCACTTATCAGAATCCTCAAGAATATGTAATTGAATCAGATGCTTCATCAGCAACTTATCCTCTTGCGTTTGCTGCATTAACTGGTACTTCATGTACAGTTCCAAATATTGGATCTTCATCTTTACAAGGAGATGCCAGATTTGCCGTGGATGTATTAAAACCTATGGGATGTATAGTGGAACAATCAGCTACTTCTACTACAGTAACTGGACCTCCATTGGGTCATTTAAAACCTTTACCTCATGTTGATATGGAACCAATGACAGATGCATTTTTAACTGCATCGGTAGTAGCAGCTGTTGCTTATGATGGAAAAAATTCTACTGCCATTACTGGTATTGCTAATCAAAGAGTTAAAGAATGTGATAGAATTGCAGCTATGGTTAATGAATTAGCCAAGTTCGGAGTTAAGGCCCACGAATTACCGGATGGAATTGAAATTCAAGGAGTTAAACTTGAACAATTAGTTAATCCTTCAACTGAAAAGAGAGGAATTAAAAGTTATGATGATCATCGTGTGGCCATGTCATTTTCCTTATTGGCCGGTCTTTGTAACCAACCCGTATTAATTCAAGAAAGATCATGTACTGGGAAGACATGGCCAGGATGGTGGGATACCCTTCATAGTCAATTTAATATTCAACTTGATGGTTATGAATTACCCTTTGATGCTGATGATTCATCTTTACTCATTGATAAACATGCCAATGGTGATAAATCCATTATAGTTATTGGAATGAGAGCAGCCGGTAAATCAACATTATCCAAGTGGATGGCTACATTCCTTGGCTTTAAATTCTTAGACTTAGATGATGTATTTGAACAAAGAGTTGGCACTGATATTCGAACATTTATTAAACAATATGGATGGGAAGAATTCAGAAGTAAAGAAGCTGCTATTGCTAAAGAAATCTTTACTGAGAAATCTCGGGGTTATGTTATATCGACTGGAGGAGGAATTGTTGAAGGAGAAGATGCCAGAAATACTTTAAAAGATTATACTAAACAAGGAGGAATTGTATTACATTTACATCGAGATTTAGATGAAACTGTAGTCTTCTTATCGGCCGATACGACTAGACCAGCCTATGTTAATGAAATTAAAGATGTTTGGATTAGAAGAGAGAATTGGTATCATGAATGTTCCAATTATCATTTCTATTCTTCTCATTGTGATAATGAATTAGAATTCAAACATTTAAGAAATTCGTTTATTAGTTATATTAAAACCATTACTGGTTTACAAGTATCTGAATTATCTAGAAAGAGATCGGCTGCTGTCTCATTAACTTTTAAAGATTTAAATGATGTAGCTGAACATTTAGAAGAAATAGCTGTTGGAAGTGAAGCCATTGAGTTAAGAGTTGATAGTTTAAACAAGTATTCCAAGACCTTTGTGGCTGATCAAACAGCTACTTTAAGAAAGTATGTGAATTTACCGATCATTTATACTATTCGTACTGAATCTCAAGGTGGGTTGTTCCCTGATCATGAAGTTGAACAACTTGAAGAATTACTCTTATTGGGAATTAAACTCGGAGTTGAATACTTGGATCTTCAATCCAATTATCCTAATTCACTTATTGAGAAGATCTTAGAGAGGAAAGCGTTTACTCGGATAATTATTTCTCATTATGATAATACCGGAGTATTGAAATGGACTAATGTAGAATGGAAAAATAAGTATAATCAAGCCGTATCTTATGGAGCTGATATAGTTAAATTAGTGGGAACTGCTACTTCATTTCAAGATAATTTGGATTTAGAAGTATTCCGGTCGGCTGCTAATTTAAAACCATTAATTGCTATAAATCGAGGAGAACAAGGGAAATTATCTCGAGTATTAAATACAGTATTTACTCCTGTAACTCATGATTTAATCCCTAAACAATCTACTAATGGTTCATCTGGATTACTTAGTATAAACCAAATCAATAAGGCTTATGCCGAAATTGGAGGATTTACTCAAAAGAAGTTTTGGATTGTTGGTAAACCAGTGGATCATTCAAGATCTCCTAATCTTCATAATGCCGGTTATAAGAAATTAAATATTCCTTATACTTTTGATAGATTTGAAACTGATGATGCATCACTTGCAGTTAAGAAATTGATTCATGAGGATAAGAATTTCGGAGGGTTAGCCGTGACTATGCCATTGAAATTAGATATTATTAAACATGTTGATGAATTATCAGAGGCTGCTCAATTGATCGGGGCTGTTAATACAGTCATACGTTCATCTAATGATCCAAATAAATTATATGGTGATAATACTGATTGGGTAGGTATTACTACATCATTTGCTAGACATGGAGTTCCAAATATTGAGAATTCTAATGTCAATGGATTAGTTGTAGGTGGAGGAGGAACTTCTCGTGCTGCTGTTTATGCCTTACATGATATGGGATGTAAAATCATTTATATGATTAATCGTACTTCATCTAAGATTAGAGAAATTAAGGAATCATTCCCAGCTGATTATAATATTCAAATCTTAGAAACCATTGAACAAGTTGAAGCGGCTGCTTCTGTTTCTTTAGTAGTATCATGTGTTCCAGCCGATAAACCAGTTGATGAAACTTTACTTAATAAATTAGAAAGATTCTTATATCATGGTAGTACTACTAAGAATGGAGGATTTACTCCAACTCTTATTGAAGCGGCCTATAAGCCTAGATTAACTCCAGTGATGAGAATTGCTCATGAGAAATATCAATGGAGTGTAATTCCAGGCGTAGAGATGTTAGTCAATCAAGGTGAAAGACAATTCCAACTTCATACTGGTTTCACGCCTCCATACAGAGTGATTCATGATGCTGTTGTGGCTGAGTAGAGTATTTATGAGAAGTATATAGTTAATAAATGTCCCAAATAGGAAGTGTTGTGCCATACTTCGGAGTGGGTGCAAACTCCGAAGTTGCGCTTAAAAAAATATTTAAAAAAAGAAATAAATAAATAAAAATATTTTTGTGCCGCGCAAAATTAGACCGAATTACAAAATCCGGTCGGACCATCCTCTCCACATATCATCTTTACTAGTTGTATTCACCAATAAATAGATGAAAATACTTAGACTGATAGTGCCTAAGATACTGACACATGGGGCCATACGGAATGTGCGAAATTCCAGTTCAAAGACCTTGTTTAATGGTGCCAGAAATTACTTTTTATCATTTGGAAAGCCCGATGTCATCGCTGATGATGAAGATATAGAAATCCCTTACATTCAATATCCAGTAGTGACTCGAGAACAGATGCGGAAGGTGATTCGAAATGATAAGTTTAAATTCGACTTTGCCTATTCATCATTTGCTTATCACAGTATAAGTTCTCTCCCATTAATTCATTCACTATCTGATTTAACAGAACCAACTCAACTTACATCTTTATTACCAAGAAGACGACCTCATGGTTCACCATCTGATACTCTTTCTATTCGGGCAGGTGATGATACTATGTTGGTGTCTCCTACCATTTTAGCCGTGGCCGATGGAGTGTCGGGATGGGAAGATAAGGAAGGAGAAGATCAATGTTCTTCAGGAATCTGGTCTCGATCGATGGTAGAAACCTTTTCACGACTCATGACTGAGTATCGGATAAGTCATTCACCGCATCTACTTAAGAGACGAGACATTAATCAAATCTTGGATGATTCATTCTTACACACTCTGCATCTTATGGATCTTCAGAATCTTCAAGGTTCTTCGACTCTCATATTGGGGATGCTTAGTGGAGAATACTTACAAATGATCAGTATAGGAGATTCCAAACTTTATGTGGTTAGAGATGGAGAAGTGGTTATGACCAATGAAGTACAAATGGTATCTGAATTATGTCCACAACAGATTGGAACTCAGACATTAACTATCTTACCATCTTCTGCAGCATGGGTTAAATCTTTTAAACTTAAAGAAAATGATATCATCTTAGTATGTTCGGATGGACTTTCCGATAACTTATATGATTGGGAGATTGTACATTATTTGGATGAATTCTTAAACATTAAGAAAGATAGTCTTAGTAGTGCAGCCAATAAATTACTCCTCAAGGCTAAAGAAGTTGCCTTTGATGATTTTGCATATACTCCATATAATGAGAAGGTTAATGCTTTACCCCATGAAAAGTATGGGAATAATTCGAGTGTGGGAGGGAAGTTGGATGACATCTCTATCTGTTTGGGGCGAGTCAAGTTGAATAAGAATGAAGTAGTAGTGAAGTAGTAGTAGTAGTTATACTTTATACACTATATAGTAATACAATTAATACAGAATACTTAATATACTTTTATCTAATAGTTGATAATTACTTTTAATCTAATTCTATATACACTTACTATACACACCCCTAACGTGCCAACTCAGAAAAGTACTGGCGAAGAATCAAGGCCAACATCTCGGGAAGCTCAGCTATATCTCTGACAATCACATAGTACTCAAATGGGAAACTATCCAAATACTTATCCACCTTAAGACTCATTCCTCCGGCTTCATCACTGACATATCTTACTTGACTCATATCTAAGATGGACTCATTACTATTAATTCCATCCATAACTACAAACACCATCATAATCTTTTCTTCTCGAGCTTTACGAACAAGTCGTTGAACTGTTTCATGATCTTCACATACTCCATCGGAAAGAATAATCTGTAATTGCCACAAGTCGGCCGTAATAGAGGCTCGACTGGCTTCAAAGATATCAAGTGAACTCTTACAGAGTTGTTTAATATCTGTTCTTGATTGTTGGAAATCAAACCATTGGAATACCCGAGGTCCAGTGTCTTGACTAAACGGTTTATCAAATGGATGAACTACTTTAACATCCTCTCCAAATCTTACTACTGATAATCCTCCACTCTCTAATTGAGTAAGAGCTTTAGATACTAAAGCTATACTATGGAATGCTAACGAAGTAGATTTACTTTCACTCATAGATTTAGAATCATCTACAGCAATCATGATTTGATATTCTCTCTTGGATGGTTTGGTTCTTCTCAACCAAATCTTATCCTTTCTAAAGTCAGACGCAATATATGGAATAATTCTCTTCATATTAAGTCTCTTCCCGGTCTTATAGTCACCTCGTAATTTGGTGGCTAAAGTCGGTTCAAGAATGAGTCGAAGTTGTTCACAGAGTCCTGAAGAAAGCTCTAATGTGGCCCGTTCACTCTGCTTCCAAAGCTCACGAGCTTGTTCAATGTCTACTGGTGGTGTATCACTTGAATCGATGGTGATATCTCGGAATTTGGCAGCTTCTTCTTCAATGATATCATCCATCTCGTCATCCACAAGTGTACTGATGTCATCCTTCACATCTCTTCTTTCACCAATCAAAGCTCCTTTGGTTTGTCCCGAAGTATCACCAGACGCATTCTCTGCATCTGCATCAGCTTCGGCTTCTTCTTCTTCTTCTTCAGCTTCAGCTTCATCTATTTCCATATCTTCACCAGCGTCTTGGGCTTCTTCAGTAACTGGCTCTTGATTCTGGTCAACTTCTTCATCATCAATGGCCATATCCTCATCAATCTTTTGGATCTGATCAGTATCAGCAGCTCCAAGTGCCTGAGTATCATAGTCAGCATTCTCTCCTTCCACATGTTGGAATTCATCGGGTCTTTCAGCCACGGTTTCTTCTGTCTTGGCAGTCTCTTCTTCTTCATATACTTCCTTGATTTCTTGTCTTCTACGATGGAATTCCTTAAGTGCATCTCCTAATTGTTTAAGAGATTCCTTGGCAGATTCTCGAGCATCGTCAGGACTGGCTTCTTCTTTCATATCTTGTTGTTGAGCATCCATAGATGCAGACCCACTGGCTCCAATGTCATTGTTCTCATCAGTCACTTGGTTATCGGCTCCTTCACCTTTATCTCCAAACTCCTGCTTGACAGCAGACTCCATGTCGACATCATTATTGTCGTCATCATTTCCATCTGCTCCTTCGGCTGTCTCTTGATCAATTTGGCCATCATTGCCTCCTTCTTTGTCTTCGTCTTTGACCACAGACGCTTCTTCTTCTTCTTCTGGTTGTGGCTCTTGGTCTTCTCCTTCTCCTTCTTCCTGGTCTTCGTTGGCATCTTCATTGACCTGTGCATCTTCAGTAGCTTCTTGTTCACCTTCAGCATCTTCAGCGTCTTCAGCAGCTTCTTCTTCTCCTTCAGCCTCATGGTCTTCTTCTCTTTCCTTCTCCTTCTCTTCTTCATTCTCGTCAACGTCCATGTCGTCAAACTTCTCGGGCTCTTCGCTGTCTTCCTGTTCTGGCTCGTCTCCATCATCCAAATTCATATCATCTGGAAGATCCAATACTTCAGTCTCTGGCACATGATCATCCAACTTTTCTCCTTCGTCGTGGTTCACTTCGTCCTCCATTTCGCCCACGTCTTCTTCCTCTTCTTCGTCTCCTTCTCCCTCTTTTTCTTCTTCTTCTCCTTCTTCATTCTTTTCATCCGCATCATCGCCTCCCTCCTTCGGCTTCTGATCACTCTTCGCATCATCCTCATTCTCATTGGCTTCCATTTCATCATCATTTTGAGCATTATCCACATCATCAGACTCCTTCTCCTTCGAGTCCTCTTTGGCTTCTTCATCCCACATCTTCTCATCAACCGCATTCGGATCAAGATCATCGATATCATCTACTTCTTCATCCAACTCTTCTTCATCGTCTCCTTCATCTCCATCTTCCTTTTCTTGATCACTGGCTTCTTCCAACTCTCCAGCCATATCTCCTTCCATATCAACGGCTTCATTGTCGTCTTCTTCTCCTTCATCCTTCTCCTTTTGATCCTCATTGGGTTTCTGAGCATCCTCCGTCAAGTCATCATCCTGTTCAATATCATTTGAAGCATTGGTGGCTCCTTCTCCATCTCCTAATCCAGTTCCATCATGTAAATTCTCATCTTGTTTCTGTTCATTAGGAGGCTCTGGAGCACAGAATCCTTTAGTGGCTAAGACAAGTAATGCACTACTAAGAACATAAGTAGACTTCGACATGTCCCAGTAATTTTGTCGACTTTTACCAAGTACAACTTGACATAATTGTAAATAGTTTTCGACTATTGGTAACGTCACGGCGATGAGTGCCACCAGTTGCACTGAGGATTCACTACCGTGCTCGATATGACATAAATCATTCATAACTGATTCAAGTCGACTAATAATACGTTGCGTATGAAGGGCCTTAACATATTTGATAAGTCTCTGTTGAGACGTAGCCAACCACTTGTCGTCATCTTCCGAAATAGTACCGTCATTAACGGCAGTGGCCTGTTGAACAGCTACTAAGATGGAGTTGGATAAGTCCCGAAGGGATTGCTCTACTTGTGTGACAGTCGAGAGGGATGTCAACGAAGTAGAGGATGTGATGGAGGTGTTGAGCTTGATGTTGTGGCACCACCCAATGATACTGTCAGCTATAAAGGCTGTTGTAGGATACTGAGATTTCCACATCAGTAAAGCATCCATAAACTCAGTATAGACCGTACCGAACCGTTCAATAACTTCTTGTTCATGCTCAGTATACACCGGTCCAGTGATACCACCAATTTGAGATTGGAAACTGACAAATCGACTCTTAAAAGTATCAAACACTGCAAGTGTAACACTATGGCCACTACTGGCTACAGCCTGACCCACATGAATACAGAAATCAATGAGTTTAGGTACATAGTTAATAAAGGACTTGATCTGTTTGACAGTGAGCTGGATAGACTCTATCTGAGATGTCTTGATAAGTGATTGGGTAGTGGTAGTAGTCACATGCTGGAGATGAGTATACACTTTGCGTAACTCAGTTACGTTTCTTGCAAGACTACTGAGAGGATCTCTTTGCACTATAAGAGTATGCAAGAGATTCTCAGCAGCTGCAAGTCCTCTCTCTGCATCCGCCGGTGGCACATCTTCAGATACACTACCCACAGCAGCACGAAGTCGAGGAAGCATATCAAGAATACGCCAGTAGTACACGTCTGAGCCATTCAAACTGTCATCAAACACTGAGGTGTTGCTCATGATGGTTACCACACTCAGCTGGAAGCCAAGGGTCTCTTTCTTCATGGAGGTACTGACTCCAATCCGTCTCAATTCCTTCAAAGTGTCACTGAGTAACTTCCTCTTTTGGGTCTTGAGATTAGCCACCAACTTCTTATTCTTTTCAGTAGCAGTGGCAGGAGTTTCACGTTTAAGTTCATTCATTTGATCCACAATCTCATTGGCATACTCAAGCAATGATGGTACAGTATCCTCATTGATTTGCTTGACATAAACTGTCATGTTCTTATCAACCATCGATAAGTTCTGGAGTCTCTTAGGTCTATTGGCAAAAGATGCCACTTGTAAGCATACCGCCTGATACTCATCACTACGAACACTGCTAACAATGTGAGGGATTACGACTAAGTTTGGTTCTTCAACCTTACCAGAAAGTCCTGTTTCCACCATATCATTTACTGGCTGAGAAAGTACAGAACGGTACTTTCTAACAATCTTATACAAACTATTATGAGACCGACGAGCACTCTGCTTAAGAGCATCGATATTGACATCTTTCCAACTGGCAAGAAGTATAACTTCAGTAATATCTTTGCCTAATTTAAGTTTACTGGCTGCTAAGGATTCTTTAATAGCTGGAGTAAATTGATTATAGAAACTGATAAAGTTGGCAAGAGAAGTATCGACTGGTCCATGAGGGGCTATAACATGTATGTGACTATTGAAAGCTTTCAATAATTCAAGCTGAGACTCATACTCTCCATATGTAGCTTTACTCATAAAGATGTTGAGAGTACTCAAGAGTGAACTAGTTTGAACTTCTTCACCCGACAAAGTGGGGATGATGATGGCTTCAAACAAGTGGAACCACCATTTCCCAATATGTTTCTTAAGTTCTTCTTCTTCATAGTCAAAGAGTTGTTTCCATGTCGATAACTCAAGCTTTCTCCAACTGACTATCAAGTGAGTCAACTCATCGAAATGAGTCTTGAGAGACACTTGGCTGGAGGCATACTTTTGCCATTCGGCTATGTATGTATACAACTGCTCGATCTTCTGTAACACTCGAGTCATGGAATAGTTGGGAGGGAATAAGAGGAACTCCTGAGCTACTTGAGCCAAGTTCTGGAGAGTGGCATGTTCGGGCCATTCTGCCAAGAGTTTCAATACGTACCCCAACAAATTACTGACTAATTCAGTGGCCCGCTTGAACTCAGTGGTAGATCCATCTCGGTAGAAGTTGAAATCTGTCTGAGGAGTATGATAGTTGGTATAGGAATCAAACATCTCGGCTATGACTGAAGATAATACAGAGGCACTCATTTGGCTTCGAGATTCGCTGACACTTACCAATTTGGTACCTTCTCTAATAAGATCAGCTATGTCTGGTACTGCTTGATGTAAGAAATATTCCATATAAGTCTTGGCAATCATATAATAAGTATCATCTCTAGAGGCATTAGTAGCAGCACCGCCATTGGAACTGGCAGTAGCATCCACATCAAGAACTTGTTCATAATCAGGGAATAATTTCTTAAAGTCTTCTTCAGCATCTTCATCGACCTGGGTATGCTTATACAAACTACCCTTCTGTTGATTAAGCTCTTCTTCTTTCATTCTTCTCAAGGACCAACGGTAGTATAATGATCGAAGCGATTCGGCAAGCACCTGGTGATCATCATGAACAAACGAAAGCTTCATAAAATAGAGCATGAGCTGTTCAGGAGCATGGGAATCAATACCTAATTCCTTACTGAGCTGTTGACCCTTATAGAACAAGCTGGATAAGTGAGAAGGCGACAAGAATACTGAGGCATCTACAGCAGAAACTCCATCAAATGAGTGTCTAGATACCTCTACACTTTTAGCTATTTGAATCAATTGGAATCCAAGCTTGAGGGCATATACGTACCCAGTCACAATATCATTTATATCGGCATATAAGGGATAGTTTGTCTGTAAACGGACAATAAACTGAGATGAATTTCTCTGTAACAACAGACACATTTGAGAAGCCAAATCAGAGTCTGACAACTGGTCAGTCTGTTCTAAAAGGTCAGCAATGGCCTGTTCATCACCTGAGGATTCCATAAATGCATTCCATTCTTCAAAAAGTTGATCAATAGACTCATTCTTTCTAAACACTTTGGGTTTTAATGGCACTTCCAAGTCCTCTACTTTGGCAAGACTATCTTCAACTTTAGTGACTTCATCACCATTGCGAACAGTCCTAACCACTCTCCAGGCATCTATCACGTTGGTGAGATGCTGTTTCTGATCCTCAAACTGTTGGAAGTGGACATACTCCCTGATAGCAGGATCAGTAGAAGAGCTAGGGACAAACAAATGAAGAGCTCCACAGGCAAACAACACCCAGGCCTTCCCCAAGCGGGAAGTATTTGAACCAGAGCCACTCACAAGGTATAAGGAGGGTCCCAAGTACTTCTCAATCACCAGGTAAAAGAAGGAATTGGTGGACTTAAGTAATACTTCAATCAAAGTGGCAATAGACTCACCAGTATATTCATAACTAGAGATATATTGCAAATCATGAGGGGCGTATGAATCCCCATGAGCTTCGGCAAACTTAGTGATCCATACCACAAGAATATGAGCAAAGAGTTGAGTCTGGTTCGTAAGAATCGACTGAGAATTACCTCCAAGTTCTCCCATGAGTGTCTTCATATCCACAAGCACTTGTGGTAAGTACTTTCCAGGCTGACCTCCAAGCTTAGCAACCTTGTTCAATAAAGATTGGGCGAGTCCATTGGTAAAGTAAGGACCAGTGAATGAATCCTGTTGAATCCAGGAATGACTGAGTACAGCAGGATATGGTCTAAATTGATCAGAAGTCAGTAGACCAAGCAATTCTCGCGTAGGAGTAGAAGCCATAAAGCTCAATTGAATAAGCTTTTCATTATCACCTCCAAAGGTCATGGCCGATCTGAGATAGCAGCAGATGAGAGAGAATTCATACTCAAAGTGATTATGTCTGGTAATGATAAATGTATCGGATACAGCCTTCAAGTTGGCTATACCCTTAGTTAAAGTATCATATAAAGCGGCAAATTCAGGTGATCCAATTGTTCCTTGAACTATGGACTGATACACATCGACTATCATGGCTCTGAACTCATCAATGGTACTTCTAGACTCAACAAATTGAGCCTTGGCTACTTCATCAAATTGATGACAAAGTTCAAATAACATCAAGGCATCTGTCCAACCCTGATGAGTATGAGGATAGTTATTTCTAAAGGCAGACCAAAGAGTATCCATTGACTGACCAGTAGTGAGTTGAAGACGTTGTCCAAACTCGGCTACAATCAGATTAAGTTGAGGTAAATGACGACTTATAACTTCAATACTTTGACAACTATTACTCCATTCTACTACCATATCCTGATAGATACGAACTTGAGATTCGTTCTGGGTATGACTGCTGGTCCATAAACCCTGCCACATGAGTTGTAAGTGGACAAGTGCCTTATACACTGACTTATCAGTGAATATACTGTGTAAACTATCATTAAACACGGTATCAATGAACAGAACCAATTCCTTCAAGAATTTGAAAACAGCTAAACGAGGAGGTACCTTAATGTTTCTTCCCAAAAGATGAGCTGCTGACTTCTCTACATATGACAAGTCACTAATCTTGGCTTCCATAGCCTTAGCCTGGGTGATGTCTACTAATTGTTGACTATGAATCATATTGATAATCACCAGAAACAAGTCGGTAGACTCAGCCATAGTAGACTCTGGAGCCACTGTCAGCACCGCTGTGTTCAAGTACTCATTGACAAGTAAATGGATAGACTGAGTGGTGGTATAAGCAGCCAAATTATTGGCCACTACACTATTGGCAGATAATGAAGTAGAGTAGACGTTACCAATAACATTCAAAACGTTTCGAGTGGCCATAAACTGCACCAAATTGCACAAGTCCACGGCAGTGTTCTTGTACAGTTGCAGAAACTCTGAGCTGTTGAGAACTGTACTCTTCCAGGCATCGATATGCTGACAATCAGTGAGGGTAAGTACACTCAGAACAGCACTGAACATGTCCAAAGAACTAGCAGTAACACTACTTCTGCTAAGAACATCATCAACTGTGACCCACAGACGAGTGCGGGATTCAGTGACTGGGAGATACGACAGAGCAGTCTTATGGCTAAGCACATCATTGTCAAACTCCAGTGTCCGTTCAGGCATAGCCTCTAAGAATACTTCGACCCCTCTATTTCTCATGGCTCGAGATAACTCTCCGTACTTAGGATTGACAGTAAGGAAGAGTCGGAATTGGGGATGAGGTACAATGACTCGAGGAGTCCCATCTGGATTACTGCATTCATTAACAATCAATGAACCATTGGTCTCCAACAAAGAGTTCAACCGATCAAGCACCGATGGATTACAGAGGTTGGCATTATCAAGCACAAGCCAGGATCCTGACTCGACGGCTCGGATTAAGAGTCCATCAAACCATTCAAACTTAATGGACTGCTTGGCTCTGAGTTTCTTTAAAAGTGCTTCTGATTGGCTATACACCTGAGTCAATTGGACATTGACATTGTCATTGTCACAGTTGTGAACCAAATGGTGTAAGGAGGTATGGAAAGTGTGGTAGTTGGATATAGTGATACCCTGGGTGATATGTTCAAGTAGTTGTAAACATACGGCAGTCAACTCGAGGGATTCAACAAGTACTTGACTAAGGATATGGACAACTACCCCTTGAGTAATGTCTACTACCTTCATGACTTCTCGGGTAAGATCAACCTGCTCATATCCTCCAAGAATATCCATTGAGTCCACTTCACTATTCATAGCAAACTCTTCTAATTTGGCCCCTGCAGTATGGGCAAGGAATCGGACAAGTTCTGTCTTTCCTGCTTCTGTAGGTCCAGTAAGGATTAGTGGAAGGTTGAGGTTAACACATCGGATGGCTGTCTCAATGGCAGAATAGTTACATTGTAATGCCATTTGATTCAGACTATCATTAAACACTTCATTAGTATTTCTTAACATATATGCTCCTCTACTCTGGACATAGTTACTACTCATATTCCAGTAGTTATCATGAGTCTGTAATTGACCAAACACATCAACAAACAACTCAGTAGCTTTCTGCTTATCGTCGTGACTTCTGAATCGACTGGTAATGATCATAGCAAAGAAATCAGCCACCGATACAGACTCATTAATACTGTTACTGGTATACAACTCCAACCATCGAAGAGTATCTCTTAAATTGAATTCCCATGGACCACCTGAAGCTCCCCAATTCCGTTGAACCACTACCTGTTGTTCTAATTGGGATACATAACTGATAAGCTTATTGATTTGGATAGGATCCACTTGCGGATACAAATGTTGAGCAATGAGTCTCAAGTCCTCTTCCTTCAACGTATCCACATACACCACGTTGAATCTATTAACAAATGATTTGGGTAACCCTTTACGGCCACCTCCCTGATACTGAGGGTTCTGAGCTGCAAAGACTTTAAAGTCAGCATGACGAGGAAACGCTCTATCCAATTCAGGAATATATGCTTCTCCACGATGATCTAAACATGCATTCAACCCTTCAAGAACGGATTGAGATGCCAAATTCATTTCATCAAGAAGGACCCATTCACCCAATTGCATGGCTCTTAAGAAAGGAGCATCACGCCAAGCAAATTGTCCAGCAGTACCACCTTCTACTGGAGCATCCGATCCAAATAAATCTACAAGATCGGTTTGTTCCGATAAGTTAATTCTTACTAACGCATGTCCAGTAGCTTTGGCAAGAGCGGATACTAAACTAGTCTTCCCTACCCCAGGACTACCTTCAAGTAAAATAGGTTTAATTACTTGCATGGCTCTAACTACTCTCATAGCATTAGCAGCCGTAGTAGGGGCCAGAAGATTGAATGAAGAAGCACCTCCATCACCAATGACTGGGATAGAGAACATCCCCGTGGTTAACTGAGTATCACTAAGAGTCACTGGTACAGAACTGATATAATACGGTAAGAGATCAGTACCATAACAAGTCGATAATTCTCGTATACATTCAGCCCGAAGTTCCATCAACTTGACTTCATTCTCGGCCCAATGGGCAGTAGCATTAGTACCCAAAGCGTCGATAAATACCATACATGCTCCATTCAAGAGAGCTACAGGTTCAGTAATAGTTTCACTACAACTATTAATAAACTCTACCCAAGCAAGAATATCACGAAGAGATATAACTCCACTAGAGGCATTCCCACCACCGAATTTAGTAGCAAACCATTGAGAAAACTGCACAATGGCATCGACATAAACCTTATTGACAAGTTTATTCAGAACTATCTCTCTTACATCATCAAATGATTCCATAGAGGGAACCCATACTTCTGTGAATCTGTTTCTTAAAGCAGGCGATAACTCCTTCTTCCCATAGTCACCTCCTGGATTCATAGTGGCAAGAAATTCAAATCCTTCATTAGCAGCAATGAAAGAGTTATCAGTACCTTTCTCTGCCAAAAGGATGGTTCTTTCTGGTTCAAGAACGGAATTCAACCGTTCCAACACAGAGTCATCAGCCAATGAGATCTCATCGAGGAGAAAGAGTTGACCATCCTTCATGGCATGGATAAGAGGTCCATCGGCCCATTCAAAGAGGACATTGGCCCGATTTCTAAGCTGAGTGATGTCTTCATCGTGATGTTTCTCATGATCAAATCGAGTTAAAAGTTCATCTAATGTGACATCGGATAAACTCAGTAATTGGAAATACTCCGCTAATTTCTGTAAGAGTTGTCCACTAACTTCAGCTCGATTTCTGACTGGTCTTTGAGCTCCTAAAAGATCTCCAGTCTCAGTATTCTGATGGGCATTAACCGTAATAAGTTGTTTATTCATATACTGAGCAAGAATCTGACATACAGTAGTCTTCCCACATCCTGTTTCTCCTACCAATAAGAGGGGCTCTCTATACTTGAGCGATGTACTCACAAGCACAGCCAACCGTCTCATGGCTTTAGTCCAAACTATGGAAGAGTCTACTGCAAATAACGCTTTATCTTCAAGTTTCTCATAGTAAGCATCCATATCAAGAACTACTTTCATAACTCGTTCAATGGTTTGTTTAACCACTACTTTCTCCTCATGATTCCGAACTCTTTCGGCCAATAACATATACCCATTGGCTGCCAATTCTTCATAGCCTACAGCTTCTCTTTGAGCCCATCGGAACAAATCTCGAAGAGTTGCAAAGGAATTCTTCTGTTCAAAGAGTCGACTCAGTTGTCTTTGAACCAGTAATTGTTTATACACTTCGACAATCTTCTTACCATAAGATGGAGCAATTTGACACCGTTCCTTTAAGATGATTTCCAATTCATCTTGAGGAATATCATCGAAATGTAATTCCAAAAACCGATTTCTAAAGGCTCGAGATAATACTTTTCTACCTCCATATAATCCCGGAGGATTTTGAGTTGCAAAGATCATAAAATCGGGATGAGGATGAATTACTTCTTGAGTTTCTGGTATAAACAATTCTCGATTATCATCTAATAATCGATTCAATGCTTCTAAAACATCAGTAGGAGCAAGATTTAATTCATCAAGTACTAACCAATACCCCTTACGAAGGGCTTCTACAAGGACCCCCTCTTTAAAGGTTAACTTCCCAGATGAATCAGATACATAAGTACCTAAATATTCTTGTAAATCTGTATGTTCATGATTATTGATTCTAACAAACTTATGACCCGAGATAGAGGCCAAGTAATGAATCATCGAAGTCTTACCGGCCGAAGTAGGACCTTGCACAAGAATAGGAAATCGTTCTCCAGCTATGGCTCTAACCAAATTAAGCATATTCTTCTCTACAAATGGAGTAATGATATAATGAGGTTGATCAACTACTGGATCAGAACCCTGTTTAAGCCAATAATGTTTGAATTGAACATACTGCAGTCCATTTCTCGATGGTTGAGGAGGGATTTGGTGCATTACGGATTTGACATTCTTAAGTCTTCCCACCGTATACTTGGCAATAAGAGGTTGTAAGAGTTGTTCTGAAGTAGCATCCAATAACGTTAGGAATGACATACAGAACCCCTCATAAAGTGACCGTCTAAGGCCATAGATACTAACAATATCCAGGACATAGACAAGAGTTCTCGTTAAGGTTCTAATACTGAAATGAGGTCTTTGATTGGCCCCATCGACAATCTTATTGGTAGCAGAAAGTGTCTTGGCTTGTAAGTAAAGTTCAGCAATATCATTGCCTACCCATTCATCACCTAAGGCAAATCGACTAATATATTTATCAATAATTGCAAGTAAATCTCCCATATCCTGATCAGGCAGATGTACATATATCTCAGTGAATCGTGATCTTATACTTTGAGGTAAGTCTCGTTTACCTACATCGGTGGAGGGGTTCATACATCCAAAGAGTCGAAACTCAGGACTAGCAGCAATAGATTCAACATCACCTCGTTCAGTAAGTAGTAAGGATCGTTGAGCTACGGATTCCAGTAATAAATCAGCAATACTTTCTAAAGTATCCGGCGATGCTAAATTGATTTCATCCAACAATAACCAATCCCCCTGACGAACGGCTTTGACTAAGGACCCTTCGACAAACTTGAAAGAAAACGAAGTATCAAGAGACCCAGCCTTGAGTTCAAAGTCAGCTACTTCCAGTTCAAACTGATGCCATTTATGACCAAGGGCCAGTTTCTGATCATTGTTTAATTTCCGTTTCTTCTTCACACTTTCTGACTGATTAGTATCAAGAATATCCATGGCCATTTTAATGGCTTCTTTCCATAACTTAATGACATTCTTCCATTGACTCTTATTGAAACATTTGGCAAGTAATTGCGAGAATTTGGCATTCTTCTTCTCGGAGAAGGTGGCAGTAAAGAGTTCTTCAAATGTCTCTTGAATTGGAATGGCTATAGATTTAGCACTAATGGGTTTATAACCTCCAAGTAAATCTCCCAGTTCCGTCTGTTGTGATACATTGATTACTACAAGTTTCTTATTCATAAGTTTAGCCATTTGTTGGACAACGGTAGTCTTACCGGTACCTGTTTCTCCTACCAATAATGTTGGTTCAGTCATTTCTATGGCTACACCGATTTGTTCCATAAGTCTTAAGGAATGATTGGTTCGAGCAAATGATGTAACATTATGACTCTTCTTAGTTGAATTAACCGTTAATGATTTATTTAATACGGCTCGCCCTATACGAAGCTTTTCATCTTCATCAATAAGTAATGGTACATGATTAGCCACATAGAGTTGAACTCGTGAAGTGGGGATTTCAAGGGCTGCACCTATACTATTAATCAATGGAGTTAAAGCAGCTGGTTCAGTAATGGCACTTCCAAAACAATCAACGGCTTCAGAAAAGATCCCATCATAAATGGATGATTCCAATAATTGATCAGCACTAACAATCCCATGATTGACTAAGATCTTATTACATCTAGAACAGAATTTCACTAAGTCTCGGAACGAGATGACTCGAGGATTAGAACCTTTATTCAATGATACAAACGAACTGAGCGAATAGATACGAATCACTTCATCATAACATCGAATGAATGATTGAAGAAATCTCTGTAAAAGCGGGAATCGTCTATGTAATATGGCTACAAGTTCTTGTTCATTGGGGATATCTACTTTAACCTTATGCCATAATCTAGATCCAATTAAATCAGGCATAATATCTTTAGTAGAATCATTAGCAATTCGAATAGTGGAAATTAATTGAAATCCTGGTTGGGCCTTTATAACTTCTCCTCTAGATGGAATCGTAAGTTCTCGTTTCTCTAATAAGGTAAGTAATACTGATAATACTTCGGTAGGTGCCTTATCAATATCTTCAACCAATACCCATTTCCCTTCTTTAACAGCCGTGGTTAAAACACCGGCCATCCATTGGAAAGTTCCTGGTTTCTCTCCTGAAGAGTATGTTCCCAATAAGAGTTTGGCATCCGTTTGTTCACCCAAATGGATCTTAACTATCGAAGTATCATAATTCATTAATCGAGCCAATTCACTAATTAAGAATGTCTTTCCTGATCCGGCTTTACCATATACCATTACAGGTTTATTGGATTGAATGGTTATGGCAATATCTCTTAATGCAGCTACAGCAGAGTCGGTAGGGACAAAGTTGGATTGAATCACTTGCTGAGACGGATCTTGTGTTTGGTTAAAGTTGGAGATTAATATCCCACATACTGAAGTGACGGTGGGATGTAAATCTGATGCACTAATGGTAATTATTGTTGATGAAGGAATTATATCTGTAATGACTGTATCTGTAACTGATGGTAAATTGGTAAAGTTGGCAAGTCTCTTGGCTTCTAACAATGCTAAGAATCGATAGTCGATATCCTGATCATTCTCATAAGTTCCAAGCACTGGTTGACTACCAATATGGTGATCTATTAATCGTTGTTCGGCTGCTTCTGATAAATTAAGGAAGATGGCTAATACTTTAATGGCTAAGAATTTCGATACAGCAAAGTCGGTGGTATTATTAGTACTAATAATGGAATATAACACTTGAGGATTTATAGTAGAATTGAACCGATGACGATCGAACAGGATTAATCTATAGAAGGAAAGTAAGATGACTTCGAGCTCGGCCGAGGATACAGATGAGTTTGTCAATAATCGTTCAAATATGGCAATGGATGAAACAAAATGCTCGGTAATGTTGATAGACTGATGGTACACTCGAATTATACGAGCTAAGGTAGCAAGAACTATAGTACCGGGAATAGTAGTAGTAGTAGTAGTAGAAAACTTCTCTTCAAACTCTGAGTACCTGTGTGTCCACCGGGACACTAAGTCAAGAAAGATATCATGACATGAATAGAGTACTGGTAATACAGTAGAAGTTTGTAATGCAAATAGTGCCAATTCATCTAAATTTTCACTAACTGATTTAGACTTTTCAAAGGCATAGAGCCTAGGAATTGACCTACCGGAATTAGTTTCTCGGTATTTGTTGTACAACACCTCTGCACGCGTGGGACTGAACGTCACAGTATCACTCATAGTGGTTTACTGTCGTGTGGTAGTTGTTTAATTGAATTGTTAAAGGTTGTCTGTTAACTATGGGCTATTAAAATATTTCACTTTACTATGCGATGAGCGAGATGGTCCTGCACAGATGGGTGCAAAATTAGTAGCAGTGAAGTACACTGATCAATTACGATGTTGTGAAGCTCCGATAATTATGGCCACTTCCCCTTCTGGTTTGAAATGACTGTTTGAGAAATACGTATCTCCGAAAATTATACAGACTAATATGGTTTAAGTTGTATTATTAGATGTTTATCTAATAGAGATATCTGAAAATTGTCAAATTGTCAATAGTGCACGCCAATTTTTATTTGCACCTACCTTTCTACACATTTGGTTAAAGTACTATGTTACTATGTGATGTTAATGCTATGTGTAGTAGAGGGAATATCTGGGAAAATCATGAAAATCATGAAAGTCATGAAAAATACATAAGTCAACATATGCAAGAGTTGAGGTATATGTGATTAGGTATGTTAAGTACATTACTTGTTTAAGTAAAAGTTTTGCGAAAATATTTTGAAAATAGATTAGAATTAATAAGTAAGATTTATTCAATAACAAAACTATTTATGACTTTAAAAGATAAAGAAGTAGAATTTAACTATTTCTAAAGTTGCAAAGGGATGCAAAACAGTAAAAACTTTCTAGATGCAAAATAAGGCACGTGATCAAAAACGTGAAATTCGCGTGACTTTCACGTGATTTTTAAATTCTCTCACGCACTGAGCTCCTTGATTTTCACAATAAAAGGCAACTTGTCCGAGTGGTTAAGGAGAAAGATTAGAAATCTTTTGGGCTTTGCCCGCGCAGGTTCGAATCCTGCAGTTGTCGTCATTTTATTTTTTTTTAATTTTTAACTTTTGTAGTTATACTAAACTAGCAATTGATAGGTAAGTTTAAGCAATTGGTTGTAATCGATTAGTTAAAAGGATTCTCCGAGTGTCATTGAACCTGAATTAATGCTGAGTAATTTACAGGGTATCCACACTTTTAATTGAGGCAATATAAAAGTCATTATAAAAGTGCGATAAGCTCCACAACTCCATAACCACAAGAGCCATTGATACTACAAAGTTACTATGACATCCACTACCAAAGACTTAGTGTATATAACGGGAACTAGTCAATTGGTTCAGGTAACCAGTGACACGTCTTATGAGTTGGTTGTTACTAAAGCCGATGCCGATCTGATTGGTACGGAGATCCCTCGGCTCCAAAGTTTACCAACTCATTTAACTACCAATAAAGTGGTGATATTAGACTCGGTCAATTCGGGAACAGGTCGTCTGACTGACAAGAATCTATATGAACAACTAATCAAACCTTTATTCGATAATGTTTTAAGGGTCAAACATGAGTATATAGCTACGGTCTCGGCCGAGACAATTACTGAGTATGCTCATAAATTTGATAATGATGAACCAACTACGATCATCTTTATAAGTGGTGATACTTCAGTTAATGAGTTTATTAATGGATTAGAAGAATCTCAACACTCATCAACTATCACTATATTCCCATTCCCCTCAGGAACAGGTAATAGTTTGGCACTTTCAATAGATCTTACTGATGAAGTGAATGCTCTTCAGAAATTAATAACCTCTACTAAAGTATCACCCCTAAACCTCTATGAAGTGGAATTTCCTAAGGGATCATATTATTTAGTGAGAGATGAAAAGACTACTGAAATTACTCAACCATTAAAGTTTTTAGTAGTATTATCATGGGCTTTCCATGCATCACTTGTAGCTGATAGTGATACTCCGGAATTAAGAAAGTTTGGTTTAGAACGATTTAAGAAAGCGGCATTTGCCAATTTAGAACAAGAACAAAAATATGAAGGTGAGTTCATTATTAATAATGGACAAACAACAATTCTGGGTCCCTTTGCTTATTGGTTAATTACTGCTTCTAAGCGATTTGAGCCTACGTTTGAGATTCTGCCACAGGGAGATATCCTTGAGGATAGTTTATATCTTGTTTCATTCAATACTGAAGATAATGGAACATATATTATGGATATAATGGGGAAAGTATATAGTAATGGTAGTCATATTAATGACCATAGAGTTAGTTATAAGAAATTACAGAAACATGATACTCTAACTCTTAAAGCCAGAAACTTAATATCTAAACAAAAGAGAAGATTCTGTTTAGATGGGAGTATTATTGAGTTACCTGCTACAGAAGAAACTGAATTGAAATTTTCAGTTTCCGATAATGTATACAAGAATAGGAGTATTTATATAATCAATTAGACTAATTCGACTAATTTAATATATTGATATATTAGTTAATATAGTACTATCTTCTATATCCATTTCTACCACCTCTGCCAGGAGGGGGTAAGTAGCCAGTCCGACTAGACTCATTGGATGGGTTTCCATTAGAGTGTTGTCTGTTTTGGTTAGGATATCTGTTGTTGCTATAGTTATTGCTGTAGTTATTACTGTAGTTATTATTGTTACCGTAGTTATTGTTACCGTAGTTATTGTTACCGTAGTTATTGTTACCATAGTTACCATTACCATTGCCATTATAGTTATTGTTATAGTTATTACCATTATTATAATTACCGTTATTACCATTGTTATAGTTACCTCTATAGTTCCCTCTGTAGTTGGCATTGGTTCGGTACGCCGATGAACTTTGCTCATAATAGCTGGTCTTATTCTTCATATGTTCAATAAATGATCTGAATCCTCCTCTCCGCATATTATACGCAAGGTATAATTGCTTACCAGAAGGTCCTTCATTGACATAACCACTATTATCTTGAGGACTATTGAATCGTCCATATCCACCCCTTTGACCATAAAGCATGGAATTCTTATCATCTTCAGTTAACACTTTGAGATGTGAGATATAACCATTCAATAACATTGATTTCCCCGGCTTTTTAGGAGGCATATGATAAATAACTTGAAGATATTCACTATTAGAAATATCTGGTAAAGCACCTTGTCCCAAGGGGAATTTCATTTGACCTTCAAGGGTATGTTTGTTAAATTTACTGGCAATACCTCCAAGACCACTTTTTGCATTATGGAATTGTATAGTTCCATCTTCATTACTATATAAATTATCAATAAATCGTTTATAATTCTTATTATGACTGGATATAAATAATACATCATGTTTATTAGTGTTTCGATCAGTTTCATCTTCTGTTAAAAGTGGATATACTGAATGTACAGCCTTAAGTAATCGAGTTTCATCAATAAATGGTAAAAGAGGAATCCCCTGCCAACTCATCTTTTGTCCATTCATATCAATTTTAAATTCTTCTGGATAAAAATCAATGATTTCACTATTAGGATTACTCATTAAATCTCGAAATACTTCTGGTAATGTATGACCTGATGCTGCCGGTAATACTGACATTAATTGTTCAAATGGTCGGAAGGGAGTTCCTAATTGAAACTTAATTCCTTCTTCTCCAATAATATCATGAACATTACATATATCTGCTGCAAATGGCGCATAATGATAAGGATAATACCATTGCCATGACGGACATCCTTGATAATAATAAAGTAAAACCCATGATATACCTTCAAGATATGATCGAACCACATTGCGTCTCACTTGTTCAATCTCTTCATCTGATTGGGCATGGAATTTGGTTTGATAGTATCTCTTTCTATAACCTGGTTCCCATAATTTGACATCTCCTGGGGCTACATCATCTTCTGGTTCATTAGTATTAGCATTAGTATTAGATTTATTATCATCATCTAAACGTCTCTTTTTAGTATTATCTTCTTCTTCTACTTCGATTTCGGCTTCAGTAGTACTGTCTTGAGAAGTTTCTTCATCACCTTCGGCTTGCTTGATGGCTTCTACTGCACTAATTCCACTTCCACTTCCACCATTAGATTTTCTAGCATCTAATAATTTCTTTAAAGCAGATGCTGCATCGGCATTAGACATATTGGCTTTGGTTATAATGTCTCGATTATGAACAATATCTTTATTAGATAATTGTGCATACCCTTCAACAAGTTGTCCAGTAGTAGTCATTAATGGCATATTAATATCAGCCAATAATGGAGCTTTATCATGACCCTTTGATACTTGAGATGAATAAATACTCTTCATCTTCTTTTCTTCTTCTTGCATAAGCTTTCTCCGTTTATGATTTTCTTCTCTTCTTCTTTCATTCTCTCTTCTCTTTCTAAAAATATCATCTTCTTGATTGGCTAATGATGCCATTAACTTTTCTACTGAATCCAAATTTAAATTACCATCACAAGTTAAATAATCCTTTAAATGAGGTAATAAACGTTTCCAACAGGTGACAAGAATATCAATCCCATTATCTCTAACATCTAAACTTGGCATATGAGGTAAGAAATCATTACCAACAAAGAAACACATGAAAATCCAATCATCAATGGCTCTTTCTAAATCAAATGGGAACATTAATTGAGGATTATATAATTCAATCGCCAAATATTCTCGTAATACATTAATATGAAGCCATAAGAATGGTTTCCGTTTATCTCTTTCAGCAATGGCAGCTTCTTGTTCTGATGTAAGACCTATTTGATCTGATACAGTCATTCTTTTATCTTGATTAGCAAACACATCTTCTCTCAAGACTCGGAAGTGAGGCTCATGTGTGGCCAAACCCAAGAAGATTAAATCGGCATCTAATCCATAAATACAATGTCTAGTATTTGGATCATATTGAGGGTCCAGACGTTGAGATCTTATAAAATTCATAAGCTTATGTTCTCCTTCACCAGGGACAGTTGCATCACTAATGATTACTTGTAAATCAGCCCAAGCTGGATCACTAGCTAACTTATAAGCCACCCAATATCTTAAAGCTTCTGCCAATCCATTCATGAATGGAGTACCAGGAGTAATGGCATTAGAATCCCAAGATTTCTTCTCCTTAATAGATTTATCAATTATTTCTCCTCGTAATTCTCGCTCTTTAATATCTCGAGCCTTCTCTTCTTCAGCAATCTTAGCATCTTGAGCTGATCGAAATCTTCTAGCTCTCTGTTGATTCATCTTAGCTCTTGGAGCTACTCCATCTACCGCTATCATTAATACTTTTCTTGGTCTAGCCATCATAAGTACTCGATCTGTATAAGTGAAAACGTCTAAGAACATTTCATCTTCAGTACTTGGAGCTGGCTTATGTTCAGGATGAGAACATGGATGTACAATCCCATTCATATCAAGATATAAATTATCGGTTTCTCCGTTGGGGTTCCGATCAGAATATTTAGCTCCACCAATTTCTTCTTCAACATCTTCTTCTATTACAGGAGAAATGATTTTGGGATACTTTCTCGATAACCATCGGAATAATGCAGGAACACCCATTCTAACTAAGTGTAGGTAGAATTTAAGGATGTTTCTTAGTGATGGAGGAGTTTTCATCGGATGGATATTTCACTTTTTAGATGAGCTTATGTGTAGGAGGAGGAGACATTGTTGCTGCGACATTGATGTCGTACTACTTACTACTACATTTACTACTACATTTATAACTCTGTCAGTTATCTAACTGTATAATATACTTAGATATATGTGTGGATATTCAGTTGTACCTATAGGGTTCTGTTTATAGAGTGTTCTGCTTATAGAGTGTTCTGTTGTTCTATTTATAGGTGTACTTATAGAGTGTTCTATACTGCTTATTGTTTTACTGCGAGTCATACGCACTCTAATGGCTGCAATAATTATAACTAACAATCATTAAACAATTATTTATATTAACTAATTATACTATTTAATCCCTCTTTAAATCAGTCTCATCTTCAACTTCAGATGGTACAAAATCAGGATCCGTAGCGGAATTATAGAGTATAATACCATTAGCCCTAGCATTGGCTCTTTCATCCTTCTTATAGAAGTATAATACAACAAATGTCCAAACAGATAATGCAAATGCAGAAGTAGCTGTAAATGAATATCCCTTTAAGAATCTGGGTGCTTCTACTGTAGGATACACCAATACAGCAATCCAAGCTGTAGATTGTTGAGCCAAGATATTAACTATAACCAAAATAATATTTCTTTCTCTAACATCCTTTCTAGATATATCACCCAACCATGAATAAAGAACAGGAGCCATGGCCCATGACCAATATTGGAGACACCAAGCAAACCATTTGGCTCGTTCAGGAATATACCATACTGCAAGTAATACATTTCCTGTAAAATTAAATACTTGACTGAAGATAATTGCAAACCATCTCAGATTAAATAAATCAGCAATTGAACAAGTTATAATTAACCATATAAGACCCAAACCAGGTGTTAATGCTGTATAATCTTGTAATTCTCCTGGACCAAAACGGGGCTTACCTTCATCATTCTTTAATGATTTTAACCAAAGGGCATAAGCACCAGAAGTACCATTAGTATTATTCCAACAGAAAATATTCCAAAGAGCCAATACTGGTAATTGCCATGAAGTAAGAATATTCTTTAAAAGTTTAACATCAAAGAAGTATTTAAGAGCATTTTCTCTTGGTTTGAAATCCTTTTGATCAGCAATCATTCTCTTTCTTGCCACTCTAATATCGGCATCTGTTAAGAATATACTATAACAATCCTGTGGAGTACCAGGAATCATATAAAATCCAAGTATACCTACAATAACAGAGATAATCCCATCAATAATGAAAATCCATTGCCAAGCGTCAAGTCCATTGATGCCTCCCATATTTCTTTCAATAGCTCCTGAAAGTAAACCGGAAGTAAGAACTCCAAGATATTGTCCAAGATAATAGAAACCAGCTCTTCTTGAGACTTCACCAGTACTACCTTTAAACCAAGATGCAAATAAACTATGATAAGCAATATAACTGGTAGCTTCAAAACCACCAATAAAGAATCTAAGAGCTTTTAAACCTTGAACATTAGTGACTCTATAAAGACAAATAGTCAATATAGACCAACAAAGATCTAAAGATGGTAAAACATAATTTAATGGGTAAGCATAAAGAATGTACATAAATGGAATTTGAAAAATAACATTACCCACAGTAAACATAACTTGAGTATTAACAAAATCATTACCTTTCATTCCAATAGCTTCTTGCATACCTCCAACATAAGCATTAGTTAAATTGGTTTGATCTAAATATTTAACCCAATAAGCCATTAATGAATAAAAAGTTAATAAGATATCCACTTTTAAAATAAGTCTCTTTTCAGCAGCAGTATCATCATCATGGAACCATTTATACCATTTTCTTTTATTCTTAACTGTCTTAGTAACTCTATACTCATATTCATCAAAGAACTTCCACCACTTTCTATCTTTTTCGTCTCTATACTCAAACACTTCATGCGATTTTTCATCAACTTCAGTAGTGGAAATTTTTTCTAATGAACTTTTTTCTTTACTATCATCGGTATTCTTCTGTAATTCAGGATAAGTGAAATTACCATTTTCATCTTCATCAAGAACACGTCTTGTTGGAATAAATCCCCATTTTAAGTTACTTGCAAAGCCCATATTTTCTGCAACCTTAATATTTTTTTTAGAAGGAGATCCTTTGCTACACAATGGGATTGCCTATGATATTTATATCCGACTTCATACTACCATCCCCAACCGTTTGAATCTTTATTAAATCTTTGCTAAATGATGGGACTGTCCTAAAGCGGTAATCATATTTTTTGCAAGCGCAACAAACTGTGGCTCCAGCCTAAAAATTTTCCGAACTAAAAATATTATTCCAACGGGAATGCTTTATAGCCAATCACGACATATCTCAGTCTTGCTTGTTATCATTATGATATGTCATGGGGGAGTAGTCCCATTAGGCTGTTGAGTGTGAGTAATGAGTGTGAAAGTGAACTGCTTAATTATATTCTGAACTCAAGAAGTCCAGCCGCGTGTAATTTTAAATTTAATTGTAACTGGTAACTGTAAATAAGGTATAGAATGTGGGCAACGCCGTATAATTCTCATAAATTATTTACTTTATAAAGGCGATATCCGGCACAAGCGGTTACTATAGTAATGGTCCTAACTACTCTATTAGATTTAAACGAAACCCACTAACATAACCTTGGAAAAGTTATGTTGCAAATCCACGTGAGGAAATTGGGGGTGGTGGGGGAGGCGACGGTGGACACAAAGATTAAGTCTTATTGGAACTATTTTATTAATAATTTTAATGTAACAATGAGTTGATGAACCAAATGAAGATAGTTAGGCTAATGTCTTCATTAGGTAATTAAGTTAAATTAGTTAAATTGATCAAATGTTATAACGGCGTTCATTTAATCACCGCCATAATTTTTTCACATTAGGTTCGGATATTCATGGTAATTCAAGGATATTCTGTATAATTACAAGATAATAATTGAGAAAAAATATCCTTATCTCTGGAACTTGCAATTTACTAAATTAAGCCAACCCACAGTTTTTTTTGCTCGTATTGGGATAGGCTTTTCATCCAATCAGAGCCGAATACACCAAAAAGCAGTAGTAGATTAAATTCTCGTAAACTTCAATAACTAGTAATTAAATTATCATTGCAGCCAGAGTTGTGGACATTTTGGTAATTAAAGTTGCTACCAAAAGATCCTTGAATGGTTCGATATTTCCCACAATGGTAGACCTGGTGAAATCTGTCGATCTCCTGAAATTGCATCTTTGTGCTGTAAATAAAAAATAATTTAAAGCATATTAAAGCATATAATTCGGAAAACCTTGAGCTTTTGACGAATCACGTCAGCTGATCCAGTCGTACAACCCTTGTAAATCAAAGAACATCCAAATATACGCAGCAAGCTACCCGAACCGATGTTAACATCGCACCTGACTTGTGAAATGACTAATTACTTGACTATTCTGTAACTGTAACTGTAACAATAACTCAAAATGTAAGTCAGGCTATAGATACTTCTTTTAGTTCAAGCAAATAAATTTCAAAAAGTGACAAATCTAGAGATATATAGAGTTGAGCAAAGATTTCAAATAAAATGGCTGCAATCGATCGAAACCATTGAAACCCAATGGGATGTGCATTTAAATCTGAAGTAGTTTACTCTTGCGACATATAGCAACAATAAGGAGATTTTATTGACCCCCCAATTAATTGACGGACCGGCTCCTATTGCATTTCTTACTCCGATCCTATCCATATATGCACTTTCTGATCTTACTGACTACTACAATACTCCTTATCAATTTTGCCAACAAAGCTTACTAGTTATCCCTCCACCTAACTATCAATAAATTTTGCAATAATCTTCCCCTCCTCAAGCCTCAAGAGGAGGCACAGGAAGAGGAGATAGACGACAAGCCAATCATCTTGGCCGATGACATAAAATCGGAGTAGTTACGGTTGGAATGTGTTTGTGGCAATTTACAAAATGCTAAAGTTTTATTGGTCAAATTGTATGTAACTGAAGGCTTACTGCAAATTTGATATCAAAGCTATTCCGGGTTATGGGTTAATTAGGACTAAAGTGGTCTAAGTGGGGCACATAAGTGGGGGATCGAAGTCCCTGTTCCTGTCAGTTTGTTCTGTGTTTTGAACTCTGGATTTACATGCAGTCGCATCTCAAAGCGCAATGTTTAACGCAAAAAGTTTCGTTTAGCTGGCGAACTCCGGACGGGTAGTCAAGGTGGGGAAGCATATTTATTTATATTCACACTGTTTATTATTGGATATTAGCTTATCATGTTTGTTCTAATTCCAATGTTTAGTGATATTAGGTTACCTCGGTTGGTCATTACATTCATCATAAGAGTCAGAATCTACACGAGCTCATTGATGTAAGGCGGACCGCAGCATTTTACTTTTGGTGGGAGTTGTGGTGGCCTGAAACTGTTTGATGCGTGAGGGTAAAGCCTTTTACCCCACTTCTATCCCAAAAATTTCCAATTCTTTGCTGAGCCTTGATTACCTAAACAAAAGACATCGGTATTATAACTAAGGATGATGGGCTAGTTTAATGCCGCACCTTGCTATTCTCTAATTCTTTGAGTAATACTAACATACCATAATTGAATCCAAATACCTCTCGATAATATCACACGTAACATTAGATGTGACTTCGCTCCTTGGGAGTTCAATAAACAATCCAAGATTTATCTCCACCTTTATGAACCCCATTCTTTAAACCTTCTTTCTTTGTCATATTCCAATTTGAGTCCCGGAATAAATGACTAAAAAATAATTGTTGAATTTTTCTGGACAAAATATGCAAGTGTAAAATTACCTCTATTATTATTGCAGCACCTTTGGAATGTTTTCCATAATTAGTTAAATTGAGGTGAGGTGAGGTTTAAGCTTTCATTGTGCAGAGAATTTGAGCTATCACTCCGATACTTCCCCACATTGGTTGTTATGCACGGAGTAATACAATAGCCTTCATTTGATCAATAATTTTTTATCGTTGAACATATCCAATGTAGAGTATATATGTAGAGATGTAGACTCGATAATTCTTGATTTCTTAATTTCTTGATTTCTTGGAAAGTATCCTACTTGAGCAAAATTATCTAGTAATTAAAGTTTGCTTGACAGATCCAAAGTTGAATTTTTTCTTGGTATTCTCAAACTCTTTAACTTTAGCTAAATAAATACAATATGTTGGATAAGAAAGACAAGGAAGATAAGGATAATGCTTCCATTTCTTCGCAAAGGTCAGATGGTGAAAAGGGTGTATTAATCCCAGAAAGTTATCATAAACCTCAACAAAAGAAGAAATTTAAATGGCAAATTGGTCACGATGATTCACCACCAGAAATCTATAATATGACACTTTACTTGACAGTATTTGTTTATGGTTTATGTGGTGCTGCTAGAGGTTATGATGAAGGTAACAGTAAGTATTAATTTTGTTATACCCCTTATGACGTGTTGTAATATTTTTTCAACTCTCATTTTTTACCGCTTATCGAGTGTGATACTAACTTTGCAACCATTTAGTTTCGGGAAATATTAGTCTTCCATCCTTTCAAACTAGATTTGGACTTAATGATAAGTCTAAGAGTGCCAATGAACTTGCTGATTTGAAATCCAATATTACATCTATGGTTCAATTAGGTTCTATTGGTGGAAGTATTCTTGCCATGTATACGGTTGATAGATTAGGTAGAATTAGAGCTTTACAAGCAGTATGTGTTTTATGGATTGTTGCAACGGCTATTCAAATTAGTTCTACAAGTGTAGGACAATTATATGCTGGTAGATTACTTGAAGGTTTAGCTATTGGACAAACTACCACTATTGGTCCAAGTATGTCTGAAATTGCTCCAAGTAGAATTAGAGGTCTTTGTGTATCTATCTTTTCAGGAGCTGTATATTTTGGAATTATGTTGGGATATTTTGCTAATTGGGGTACAGCCCTTCATATTTCTAATACTTCTGATGCCCAATGGAGAATTACTCTTTGTTTAAAGATAATATTAGCTGGTTTAATATTTATTTTTTCATTTTTATTTTGTGTGGAATCTCCAAGATGGTTATTAAAAGTTAATAGAGCCGATGAAGCCATTGAGAAATTATCTAAATTAAGACATTTACCACCTGATCATCCTTATGTTGTTGCAGAAATTAGTGATATTAATGAACAAGTATTATCAGAAAAGGAAGCTACCAGAGATACTAATATTTTCCAAAAATTTAAAGATATTATTATGGTTAAATCTTTAAGATATAGATTCTTTGTGGTATGTGCTATGGCCCAAATCTTGGGTCAATGGTCTGGAGCTAATGCTGTTACTATTTATGCTTCACAATTGTTTAGTTTTGCAGGGGTTGTAGGAACTGATCAATTAAAGATGTCTGCTATTTTAGGGGTTGTTAAATTTGTATCAGCATACTTGAGTGCTTTCCTCTTTATTGATTTCCTTGGTAGAAGAAAAGCATTATATATTGGACTTAGTTTACAATTAATAACCATATTATATTTTGCTATATTCATGACTATAGTCCCAGAAGCATCTAATGCTAATGCAGTCTTAAGTCCATCACAAAAGAAAGCAGCTCAAGGAGCTCTTGCTGCTATTTTCCTTTCAGGAACTGGTTGGACTATGGGTTATAATAATATTCAATATTTACTTGGATCAGAATTATTCCCATTAAAAATTAGATCTTTTGCCCAATCATTAGTTATGGTATTACATTTTGCCAATCAATATGGTAATTCAAAGGCTTTACCATTAATGATTATAACTATGACAAATTATGGGGTATTTTATTTCTTTGTAGGAATTATGGTTATTGGATTAATTTGGTGTTGGTTCTTTGTCCCTGAAGTGGCTGGTAGATCCTTAGAATCAATGGAAGATATCTTTAATTTACCATGGTATTTGATTGGGAGAAAAGGGGCTGAATTATGTCCTGATTATTCTGAAATTAATAAGATTAGTCATACTGATTCCAGAGGTAATACTTATGTTGATCATGTGCATTACAATATAGATGAATCTAAAGTGAAACAAGAATTCATTGAGAATGCTGAAAAGGAACCTGCTACCAGTAGTAGTAAGTTACTTGAACCTTCTGAAAGTGTTTAAGGTTTATGTTTATGTTTATGTTTAGTTTAGTTTAGTTTAAGTTTAGTTTAAGTTAGTTTTAGTCTAAGTTTTAGTTTTAGGTTAGTAGATATAAATATATTTGGTTTATATTTGGTTTATTAATACACAATTACTTATTCCTTTTGCTTTTTGTTAGCTCCAGGATGATTATTTTGGCTTCTCTTCTTTTCATTCTTGGCCTGTTTCTTAGTTTCTACCGTGGCTGTTGGATGATGCACAGTAAGAGTCGACTCAGTGAAAGGGTACCCTAAAGGTTTTGATGATTTAGTTTCTGGTACTGGTGATGGAGCAGGTGAAGTACCCTTTGGTAGAGCTTGAGTTGGTTGTGTTGGTTGTGCTGATTGTGCTGACTGTGCTGGAGTTGATTGCGCAGATTGTGGTGATTGGACTGCTTGAACTGGTTGAGTTGTTTGTTTAACAGGCTGTTGAATAGTTTGTTGAACTGGCAGAACTGGCTTAGACTGAAAGTTTGGTTTGGCAGGTACAGATCCAGGGAAACTAAAAGGTCCAGGAGCCATATTAAATGGTAAAGCAAATGGATTAACCCCTACTGGAAATGATTGATTAAATCCAGGAACTGGAACTGGAGTAGGAGTTCCAGTTCCTGATGGAGCAGGAGCAGGTGACCCTTTTTCTAATCGTTCAAGCTTCTTATTAAGCATCTTTATCTTAACTTCAAAGAGCTTTTCAACTTGAACTTTAGTCTTGGTCTTTTCATCTTCAATTTGATTATTGAATTCCTCCTTCAACTTCTTAATCTCCTGTTCATGTTGCTCATTAATTTTCGTTAATGCCAAGGCATTACTATCTCCATTCTGAACTTTAGCTTCATACTCCTTTTCCAATTCCTCCTTTCTTTTACTAATGGATTCTTCCAATTCCTTAATCTTTTCTTGTACAGCTGCTTCTAATTCTTTCTTGGTACTTTCTACATTACTATTTCCATTGGTATCGGTATTGGTATTGGCCTTAACTTTACTTATTTCTTCCTCAAGTTTCTTATCAAACTGAGCTTGTAAATTAGTTTCAAGTTCAGCCTTCTGTTTCTCGAATTCGGCATTCAACTGACTGACTTTACTATCAATTTCTTCTTCCAGTTGAGATTGTGGTTGAGCCTTTAATTGAGCTAATTCAGCACTTAATTTCTGAGACTCAGATTGCGCTTCCGACAATTGTTTTAATAATTTCTCTTCAACATTCTTAACCTCTTCAACTTTACTGGCACTAAGTTTAGCAATCTCTTGATTTAAATTGGCAATGGTTGAATTACTTTCACCAATTCTTTCATTCAAGGAAGTGATTTTGGAATTGGCTTGTTTGGTAATATCATTCAATTTCGATCTTAAGGTTTGAATAGTAGCTTCTGATTCAGGAGTTCCTGCTGTTACATTAAGTCTTAATCGATCATTTTCTTCTTTAATTAAAGCAACCTGTTGCTTTTGAATATCTAATTCTGTAGTTAATTGTTCAAATTTACTCTTGGTAGGAATTAATTCTTCTTCTACCAAATCAAGTTGTTGTTGTAATGATTTAATGATATTATCTTTACTAGATAATTCATTTCTTAAGGTGATATTACTTTCTCGGAATACATTCAATTGTTCCAATTGTTCAGTAATTTGATTACTTTCTTTACTACTAATTGCTAAATCAATTGAACTAGCTTGAGATTTGGTTAAGATACTCTTGGCAATTGATAAATCTTCTGAGACTTGGACAAGTCGTTGAGATAATTTCCGATTCTCATCTTCAAGTACAGAAACTTTGGCTTCAAATGATTCCTTTTCTCTTCTTAAGAAACTTACTACATCCTTAAGTTCATTAGTTCCTGAATCAGCTTCATCTACTCCTGTTCCTGTTCCTGTTCCCTTACTTAATTCAATTTGATTTAATAGTATACCATTCTGTTGTTTTAATTCTTCAATCGTAACTCGTCCAGCTTCCAATTCTTCTTCAATGGATATCTGATGGGCTGATAATGCTTCTTGTTTAGAATTCAATTCCGCCGTTATATGGGCCACAGAATCTCGTAAGCTTTGAATCTCATTCTTATACTGTTCTACACTATCCTTTAACTCCACAATAGTCTGAGATAATCCATTATTCTTTTGTAATTCTTCATGATACTTGGCTTGAGCATCCGTACTAATTTGAGTTTGAAGTTGTAAATCTTTACTAACACTCGCCAATTTTGCATTAAAGCTTTGTTCCATCGTATCATAAGCATTGGCTTTAATTTCAAATTCATTGAGTGACGTTTTCAAACTATTAATTTCATTAATATGTGATTGTTTATTGACATCTAATTCCCTTGTGGTTTGTTCAAGTTGTGCTTTAACTCGATTAATCTCTTGATTAAGTTGATTCTTCTCTTGTTCAACCAATTTATATTTGGCTTGGGTATCTTGTTTATACTCTTCATAACTATTAGTAGCATTAACCAATGCTTCTTCACTAGCTCTAGCCAAATTAGTTAAATCATCTATTTGACTTTCGGCAATCTTTAAATCTTCCTTTAATTGAATTATCTCAATTCTTAATCCTTGTTTAGTAGAATCATCATCTTCATTATTATCATTCTCAGTTTCAAGTTGTGCTTGAGCTTGTGCGGTTTGTCGTCTAGTTAAGGAATTAGTTAATTCTTTAATTCGATCATTTAAATGGCCGATCACAGCTTCCTTCTCATTTAATTTATGTTTAGTTTCTAATAACTGTTGACTAACTTCACCAACTTGCTCTAATTTAACATTTTGAGCCTTTAACGCTAAATCAGATTGATTAGATAAGATATATAATTTCTCTTCTTTATCACTAAGAATTTCTTGTAATTGTTGATAATTTTCAATGGATTTATTTAATCTCTCCGTCAATTCTGAAGCGGATTCATCACGAGATTTTAATAAGGATTGTAAATTTAATACAAATTCATTTAATTTAACTTTATCCGATTTAAGTTGATCAATTTCTACTTTTAATGAGCCAATTACCGACGAATTGAATTGCTTTTCGGCTTCAAGATTATTAACATTAATGGACATTTTATTGATATTCCCTTCAACATCTCGAAGTTCATTGGATTTTCGAATTAATAAACTTTCTTGTTTATTGGTTTGTTCCTTCCAGAATAATACATCTTGACGTAATTGATTGATTTCTTGACTAGAATTGTCAATTGTCTTCCGACTATTTTCAAGTCTTGTTTCTGCTAATTGTACCAGATTATTGGCATTAGCTAATTGTAAAGATAATTCATTCTTTTCGGTAGTTATGTGACGAATCTTATCATTTAATTCATTAATGATTTTACTATTTTGATCTTGAATATGTTTAAGTACTCCCTCACTATCCACTAGTTTCTGTTTTAAATCTTCATTAATTTCTGTCAAGTATCGACTATCATTTCGTGTCATTATACTTCCATGATTACCTGATTTAAGTATATCTCTTTCTTTAACTACAGCATCATATTTAATAGTTAAACTATCCAATTCACTTTGAAGGGTTAAGATAGCATCTTTAGCTTCTTCAATGGCTGCTGATTCAATACTAGAAGATTGTTGAGATTTAGTTTCTAAACTTTGACTCAATTGACGAACAGCCGTAAGTAATTCCGAATTCTTTCGTTGTAATTCTATAATACTGGCGAAATCTACTAATCGATCCGAAATGATTTTATCGGATTCAGTTTCTCCGTATGATTCATAATGGCCACTCTTTTGTAATATACTTTCAATGGCTTTCTTTTCTTCACTACTTAAAGGATCTTGATCATTATCTCTAATTCTTGAATGAATTAAATAATAACATAATTGACGGCCAAGATCTCGAGCTAAACGTTTAATTGATCCAAGTTCATTTTCATATTCAATAGCTCGAGATTTTAATCGATTGGCATCCTTTTCAACTTGGGCCTTTTCTGATCGAATGGTTTCAACTTTACCAATCATTTCCTTTATAGATGATTCATAAAATTCAATTTGTTCTCGATAATTTGTTATTATGGGTTTTTTAGATTCTAATTCATTAACAAATGATTCAAGTTGATTAGCCAATTTCTCCTTTTGAGATCTTTCTAATAATAATTGTTTCTTTAAATGACTAAATTCAGAATATAATGATGATAATGAAATCCCTTGAGATGAAGCTATAAGAGCAGAAGAATCAGTTAATTTGGGTAATTCAGTTTCTTTATGTAATTCTTTATCTAATAATTCTTCAGTATGTTTAATCCGTTCTTCTAATTCAATTACTCGTTCTTGCTTTATAGAAAGTTCATTTCTTAAAGAATTTAATGAATTTGTAGATTTCTGTTTAATATCTTCAATATAACTTTCTAATTGATCTATACGATGAGACTTTTGATCATTTTGAATCTTTGATAATTCAATAAGATCATTTTTATTATCAAGTTCCTTTAAGAATTTCGCCTTTTCAAATTCATATTTAGAACTTGAAGTTGATACAAGTTGAACTTCTCGATCATTTCTTTCAGTTAATTCATTTAATTGATCATTTAATGATTTATTAAGTTTTTCTAAACTATCATTTCTTGAACTTAAATTGGTAATTTGATTGGAAGTTAATACATATTCCGATTCATGTTTTTTAATTAATTCAGTAAATCTGGTTTGAGTTGATTTAAGTTCTTCATCATACCATTTAGTTTGATTCTTTAAATAATCCACTTCATTATTTAATTTGGAAATATTAAGTTTTAAATTAAAATTATCATTTCGATGATTATTAATTTCTTTAGTTAATTCATTAATCCTTTTACTTTGTTCAATATTGGTATTAGATAATTGATTAATAGTTTCAGTATATTTATAACTACTTTGGGTAGAGGAATCTTGTAATTGTTGAAGTTCTTGATTAGTTTGAGTTTCTTGATGATGAAATTTATTACTTTCTTCAATTAATAATTTATTAGATTCTTCCAATTGTTTAATTTGTTGTTGATTCTTAGTTAAATTTTCACTTAATGATTCATTTTCAATAGTTAATTGATTAACTGTACCACTAGTAGTTCGAAGTCGATTCTTTAATTCATTTATAACTTTATGAGATGTATTTTGATTCAGTTCTGCTTGTAATTTTATGAATGAATGAGTAGAAATGAGTTCATTATAATCAGTAGCTTTCTTTTGAATGGCATTTATGATATTACTATCGAGAGAACTGATGAATTGTTCAGGAATGGTGAGGAATGACAGGATTATGGAGATTGAATCAGCAGAAGGTTGTGGTGCTGGTTGTGTAACTATAGGTGATGGTTCTGGTACAGTTTCCTGTACTGGTACTGCTTCCTGTACTGGTACTGTTTCTGGTTCAGGTACTGCTGGACTAACTGACTCAACAGGTTGAACTACCAGTTCAGTTACTGTCTCAGTTACTGGTTCAGTTACTGGTTCAGTTACTGGTTCAGTCACTGGCTCAACTGTCTCAGGTACTGGTTCAACCACCAGTTCAACCAGTGCAGTCACTGGCTCTATTCCTTCCTCTACCACATCAGACTCAGGTACCGTATCAGATACTGACTCAACCACTCGCTCAGTTGACTCAACCACTCGCTCAGTTGACTCAACCACTCGCTCAGTTGACTCACCCTCTGTCTCCACTTGTGACTCCACTTGTGACTCCACGGTCAACGGTTCATCTAACTCAGTTACTACATCCATTGCATCTCCTGCATCCTGATCATGGTCTCCAATGACTTCCTGCACGACCTCTGAGTCTTCACTTGGGTCACTCATAACTGTCAATGACTCTCAATGGCTTTAAAGTTGTTAATTATTATTATACTAGTCCTATTTGGGCTGCTAATTAAGCGCTGGTTAAGTTTAGGCTAAACATTGCGACATGGAACGACATGATATTGATGTCGTATTTTGGGCGAATCCGCGTGCCAGGGTAGGAGCCCTAATCTGCGAGAGAATGCACATGACCCTCTCAAATCATTTTCATTTTCATTTTTGAATTCTGGCTGGAATAGGCCCATGCGGCTCAGGTCACCGACTCTTCCCTCTATGCAGGGCACCCACTCGAAAATTTTCCATCCACCTCTACAAAGAAAAATTAAATGCTTTCATACTACTTTTACTAGTAACAACTTTCTTGATACTTCAGTCAGATAATAACCATTAAAGATGATTGAACCATCATTAAAGGCTTTAGCTTCCAAATATAACTGTGAAAAGTCTATCTGTCGTAAATGTTACGCCAGATTACCACCAAGAGCCACTAACTGTCGTAAGAGAAAGTGTGGACACACTAATCAATTAAGACCAAAGAAGAAGTTAAAGTAAACTATTCAACCTTACATTCAGCATATTTCATGGTATATTCTTTTATTAATTCCATTCCTGTTCATTTAATGATAATGAAAATGAAAAAGAATAATTATTTCGTTAAATTCCAATAGATGATATATGGGTTTTACATTGTGAATATTATTGATGAAAGAATTGTATTTAGCTTAGTATGTTCATTTTAATATAAAATCTTACGTTATATCATATTATGAGAGTGAAGAAGAAGACAGACAGACAGAGAAGATACTCATAGCACTGACAGGTACTCACACAACTACAATACAGACAGTACTCACATCACTACACTATAGTATAGTACAATACACTATAGTATAGTACAATACACTATAGTAGAGAAACTATACATTCAGTTGTTCACTACAACAGTTAGTCACTCAGTCAGTCATAACTTCCACCACTCAATGTAGTACCGTACCGTTGACCAGAGGATTATTATTTTGTATTCGGTTGTAAGCGAGATGCACGCACCATAGTAACCACTCACTACTCTACTGACTACACTGTAAATATATCCGGTTACGCAGTAACTGTCGCTACAAAGTCACTACTAATTAAACTATTTAGCAGTCACTATGAACTACTCACTATTCTACGAACTACCTTAAGTAACTCCCTACAACTTTTGTAGTAGTTAGTCTCTCTCTCCTCTCTCTCTCTCTCTCTCTCCCTCTCCCCCATCAGCTCGAGCCGTCTTTGTCATCAGGGAAAAGTCGTGTCCTCGCCCACCCTTTGATGGAAAACACCTTAGCCAACACTGGGTGATAAGCTTAACTACTACTATTTTAGACCTTAGTAGATCTCTACTACGTGTATATAGCCAGCGACTGGAATCTTCATTAATCCCAGTTGTCGTTGGCCCCTTTTCTCGGGAGTTTTTTCTACATCATGAACTCCAATAACGCCAATCCTCATCCAGATCTAGTGGTCAATAATAAACTCCTCCACCATCACACATCCATACCACCACAGCAATCACCGCAACCGCAATCCCAACAAATTGAACAAATATCTGGTTCTCAACCTCAAAAAAGACAAAGTAGTTTATCGACTTATATGATTGGTAATTCAAATAAAAGAATGCCAACGGCCGGTCCGGCTCAAGAGTTTCAATATGGCTCATCGCCCACTACAAGATATCAACCAATGAATACTAATAATCCTATGGCAAGAAGTAATATAAGGAGGAATCTTACTACTACGGGTGGTGCTATGAAGACTCCAACTCCTTCGGCTTATGATGTTCCTTCAAGTCCTAATACAAATCCCTTAACTAATTTATCTAATCAAAATCATTCAGATCTGTCTGATTCAAACCCCGTCATGGATCAACATGATATAGGTCATAATGATGTATCATCAATTACAGGAGAATCGAATATAAATCCCGTTAAATCATCTGATATTCAACTGGATCAGCAACTGCAACTGCAACTGCAGCAGCAACTGCAACAACAACAATCGTCATCATCATCATCATCAGCAAATCAACATCGAGCCATGTCTGATGAAGAACAACAATTGGCTACAAAATTAAAGGAAACTTATAAGAATATTGTTAATTTTGAAGAGATTGTTCAAAAGAATTGCATTGAAATCACCGTTAAAATTAATCAAATCACTAGTAATGTATCTAATACACCCAATATGAATATGAATATGAATATGAATATGAATATGTATGGGAATTCCCCATTAATTAATCAACAATTATCATCCTCAGTAAATTCCAATAATTCAATTACATCCAATACAGTTAAAACTTCAGAATTACTGAATGATTTATGGACAGTTTATCATCATAATATAACTTTATTAGATAATTATTATGATTTTCTTGTCACGGCATTAAAACCTTCATCCAATCAAACACAATTTAAAACCGGTAAAAATATTGTCGAATTATATAAAATTCCTCGGAGAATGTGGGTTTATGGAATTGTGGGATTTCTTGAAGTTTTAAAGAATATTATAAGTATATTTCAAGATCATGAAATTTGTTCATGCTTTATATCTTATTGTTTTAATATTATATCAAATTTAACTGATCCAGCATTAGAAATGGAAGGTTGGTGGCTGGAAAAATTAGGAGATTTATCAAGAATGGCAATTGCTTTATATCCTTCTAAATTTATTGATTGGAAAATTAGTGCAGAATACTGGTATTCTATTGCTATGAAAACTTTATATGGTCATGGGAAAATTTATTATCATATGTGTACTGTTCAACAAGATAATTTAGATGCTTTAGTTAATATTGGTAAATCAGTAATTTGTCGAGATCCCTTTGTTCCAACTCAACATTATTTAAAATTAGTGGTTGAGAATATTTGTACTCAAAGAAATATATTATCATTATTAGAATTACCAATTATTGATTTTATAAAGATTCATAAAGTTTTATTAAGTATTTATTCTAGTAATAGAAATGATGGTACATCGGTTTCGAATTCGGTTGAAAGTATTCATGATACTCAACTTCAATATGGAATAGATCTTGTAACTCGGTATGGTCTTACTTTTGGTTCCGATTCTAATGGGTATAATTTCTTTACGAGAGAATTGTATACTGCTACGGGTGTTACATTGATTAGTGATCCTAACCATCCTTATTATTTACAACAACAGCAGCAGCAGCAACAACAGCAGCAGCAGCAACAGCAACAGCAACAACAACAACAGCAGCAACAGCAGCAACAGCAACAACAGCACCTGCCCAGCGCAACAAACGCCATAGAAAAGATGAACTTCTGGTTTAATAAAGGTTCTTCATTTGCCATTGCTAATATTAATCATTTAGTAGGATTAGGAGATGCCAAGAATCCATTTTCCAAGATCTTTATGTTACCAGAAGCTCTTAAAGAAAGAAAAGATAAGAAAGATCGAAAACGGAAGTCGAGAGTTTCTCAAACTCAACAACAAGTTGAAGAAGCCATAAATGGAGTTGAAGGTCAATCCATTACTGCATTAGATTTAAGTGAAAATGATTGGTTTTATTGTTTACAATTTATTAATAAATCCGTGTTGGAATTATCGGTTCGAATCTTAAATCATTACTTAATTGGTCCAAAACAAGCTTCAACTGGTCATGTTATTGTTTGGTTATATTTTTTGATTTCCGTTGGTGAAGCATCGCAAAAATTCCCGACTTCTAAGCCAATGTTTGAATGGTTATTTAAAAAATTATTCCCCTGGGAATCCTTTATTAACTATTTAAATTCCTTACTTTCTATTATTAAGAATAGTGCAAGATTAAGTGAATTATGTAGTCATTATATTAATAATTATCCAGATTATATTCATTATTTTAATAATAATGAAACCCTTCCTGAAGTTTGGAAATGTTGGGGTACATTATGGTTTGATTGTATTGAATTAAAATGTGATTATACTGATGTAGAATCAGCCGGAGTTAAAAATAGTAATTTATTTGATATGCCAGCTTGTGGAACTTATCCAGTTGTAACTATGCCAACTGAATCAGATCAAAAATCTCGGAAAACTATGGAAAGTGAAAATGATGAAAGAATTATTAGAATTATCTTATTAGCTAGAGTATTGGCAGATCTGTATGATTTTGGACTTGTTAGAACTCCCAATGAATTTAAATATGATGAAAATATTCATAGTACAACTGATTCATCGGTAGTTTTATCAAATAATTCAAGACCAGGAGATCCTTATTCTTATATGGAAGAATTTCTTTTGAGTGATGGAAGATTTGTTCAAAATAATTTTCTTCAAGCTATTTCACTTGATAATTTATATAGTGCTAATGATGGATTTAGTATTGCTCAAAAGGATACTTTATGGTTTGGAAGATTTGATAATGAGGATGAAGAAGATGAAGAAGAAGAAGCATATTCTGAATTTGAAGAAGATATGTCTGACCAACAACAACAACACCACCAACAAGAACTGGTTGTAGCAAATGCCGAATATTATGGAAATCCAAATATAAATATAAATTCCGAATTTATTGATGGAAATCTTGGAGAATACATGGATACTAATATTACTTACATTACTTTAGATACAAATATTTGGTTAAAACATTGTGGTAGAGTATTTAAATGTGTTCGGAATGGAATCTTTAAGATTCTGATTCCTTTAATTGTATTTCAAGAATTACGAGCCCTTCGAAAATCTGCAGAAGCAACAATTGCGGATGCAGCTACAAGATCAGTTATTATAATTCGTGAATTATATTTATCCAAAGAAATCTTACCATTAAGATATGATGGAACCGTTGCGTCTGATATTAATGAAACAACGGAATTTGAAAATAATTCGAATTGGAGATCCAGTGTTGATGAAACCATCTTAAATTCAGTTAATGAAAATGATGAGATTGGTAAAAAACTGGCTAAGGGTATAAATCAAAGATTATCAATTTATCGAGCCAATAAAGAGGAACAAAATCAATCTAATCGTGCTGCAAATTCAGTCATATTAAATTCTAAACATGCTCGATTATTTCGGTACTGTATCTTAATTACTGACGATAGAAACTTGCGACTTCGAGCTAAAACGGTGGGACTTGTAAGCTTTCAGAGTCGATGGTTCTTTAATCAATTAGAGAATATCTTTGCTCGGATGTGTATAGATTAGTTTGGCCCTGGCCCTACACTACCGCTGCCTACCCTAGATATCATTTCATATCATTTCATATCATTTCATATCATTTCTAACTAGCTTAGCTAGCATTATTATATAGTAAAGAATCAAAAAAAGTTACCCTTCTAAGCCATATAAAAAAGCAATTAATTAACTATGACATATTAATCCTTAATTATAATTATAATTGTCCATGTGTGGTAATGGCACAATTTTGCAGTATATATACAAGTAAAAGTACGCTGTAGACTTTAGTTTAATTTAGCTTAAATTTATCTTTTATTATAGTAAGCCTTATGTCATTAATCCTCATACTTATTAGTATAGTATTTCCTCCCTTATCAGTGTATCTCAGTGTTGGACTCACCAGTGTGTTGGCATTAAACTTATTACTCACTTGTTTATTATATATCCCCGGAATAATTCATGCCTTATACATTACGACTCATGCTACAGAGTATCAAAGTTATGATCAAATAGTGGGTCACGTTCGAAATAATCAAAGACATAGACATAGTATCGAATCCGCCGCTTCCACCAAAGTAACTACTCTCAGATCATGCTCATCTACGATGCTTACATTAAATGTTCCAAGAGTGGCTATGGCTATGGCTACACCTGTCACTCCGCCAAATCCTTAAGTAGAGTCATGAATGACTAAAATCTGGGGGGGGGGGGGGGGGGGGGGGGGGGGGGGGGGGGGGTGGATAGTTCGGTATATAACAACCATAATATTATAGGTGGTGTCTCCTGCACACAGCAGCCCCTAATAAAAGTCATCCAAAACAAATAAAAGGAACTCGAATGTATCCGTTTGAAGTAAGTAGATTTATTCAGAATTGCTAAATTGCTCAATTGTTTGGATTTTTAAGTAATCAATCGATCAAAACTTTCAGTTAACTTGTTCATTCACTTACAATTGACTTATTACATATTCATTTCGGAAATTAATCATGGATTCAGAAAAAATCATTGCTATTATTTTAGCCCTTTTCTTACCTCCATTAGCTGTCTTTATGAAAGTTGGTGCTACAACTCCATTATGGATTGATTTAGTATTATGTCTTTTCATTTGGTTCCCTGCTATTTTATACGCTTTGTATATTGTCTTAAAGGATTAAGTGATTAAGATTAAGTTGTTATGTGGTTACTCATTTACTACTACTACTACTACTACTACTACTACTACTACTTACTTATCACCACTACAATGCATTAGTAATGTTACTACAACTATACTATTATGGTAACTATTACTTTGCATCTCTTGTCGCTATACTTCTAATTTACTGTTATAATTCATTGTTTGTTTGTTCGTTTTTTATATACTTTTTATATCTACCTGTAATTACTTTACAGTTGTATCTCCATAAAACTCTGATTAGTTAATTATTAATACTAATAATAACAAAAAAAAAATACTTTAAAATTGTAGAACTAAAGCCAATAACGTCAAGTACCAGCTACAAATTTTGCATCTATTATCGTTTAACAAAATAATTCAAATCGTTTATTATTTTCAAAAGTATAGGGGTAGATAGGAGACGAAAGCAAATAGACAACAACAAATTTAAAAATGACACAATTGAAAATTAGGCTCAAGTCCTGTGCTCTTAAATTTTAATAGGGGTCCCCCACGGAGAGTAGCAGCCTTGTATATTATATACTGCAGTTAAACAAATCAGCTCAATTTAGTTTTACACCATATTTATACTTTAGTAGGTACTACTACTATCTATATAGTAGTAATTACTCGTGTCTCTAACTCCTTCCCTATTGGGCACGCAGGTCGTGTACCAGTGTCGAATTCCATTCAACTTTTTACTTTTTGCTTTTTACATTTTTCTTTCCATTGCTTTGTCATGTGAATACAGTTAGATCTTGTGTTAGTTTTAGTGAGCTGATTATTATCATACAAAATAAAGTTATGTGACGAACCATAAAAATGTAATTACAACCAAGTTGCTAACAGCAACTTAAATTATAAAAACTAGTTAAACTATTAGTTAAACAATTAGTTTAATTACTTTACTAACTTATCTGTAATGGCTCATCAGCCAATTAAACTTGAGTATTACCAAAATTAAATGGTCACAAAACGTCCCCATTATCCTGCATATGCACACAGGCGAAATTTTTGGCTAATTAATTTTGATTATTTTCTACCTGCATTGTCTCGGAAGTATTACGAGCATTATTACCCCTAGAGAAGGAAAGTCTAAGTAGGGACTTAAGTTCAATCTCTCTAAACTATAAGGAGTTATGGATTAATATCATTGGTGTACTACTGTAATACTCTTTAGCTCTGATTTCTTAACAAAGTACTATGGACTCTTGATCTTAGCTGACATACCCTTAATTTACGAAAAAGAAATTCGACATATTGATGTCAAATTTTACATGGATATCCTAATCCGGTAGTGACACAAACCTAAAAACAATCAATTCTTTTTTTTTTTTTTGATAAGCTATATACTAATTAAAATTTAAGGGTATTGATGAATGGCAAGTAATAAACTAAGCCAGAAGAAAAGTAGCAACTAGAAAAACAAAAGCATCTGTAAGGAACAGAAGCTGTATAGTTACTTCCTCTTTATCAAGTTCAAAGCACAAAGGAAAGAAAGTGCAAGGAAATAGAAGAATCGGATTATTAGTTAGAATAGCCATTAATTTCTTTTCTCGCCAAATTTTGATTCAGCTCTGGAAGACATCTTAACCTTCAACTTGCTACAAATATATGTTTAGACACTTTCGCCCTTAACTCACAGGAATTATCTATCCATCTATATCAAAAAACTTGTACGACGATCTCAATCAGTTTTAGGGTCCGCACATCATCATCATCATCATCACATTGTTTCAACGACCCTTACTTCATAACCCTTTACAAAATAATTATTCCATATTATTCTATTGTCACTGAATAGACTAGAGCAAAAAGCTAATATATTCAAGTAATAAAAATGACAACTAGAAGTGCCGTCAATCACTCGACGGATCTACTATTGGGAGATAGTACGACCAACAAATCTCCTTCTACCTCGGTTCATAATACAACTTCAATATCTCCTAATCATAAACTATCATCCGACAATAATATTAATAATATTAATAATAATAATAATAGGAATAATGGTGGTAATAATGTATCCATTCAAAAATCATCTAGTATCGTATCTAATAATTCTAGCAATAGTGGAAAGGATGAATTACCTCCATTCTCTTTTAAAAAGAAGCCTATAGATCAATATTCCGTGGTTAAAAATAGATATTCATCACTTTGTAGAACAATATCATCATCTTCAACTACTTCAATAATGACTACTGCCTCAATGACGACAACAACAACAACAACCAATAATAAAAATTCTACATCTAAAGAAAGTGATTCATCTCCTGCAGTAATGTTTAAAGATGTTGATTATGATGAACAGATTCGATTTCCAAGAATGAATAATATGAACTACTACACTTATAAGAAGAAGAAGAGTAATGATGATGATGATCAAGAGGGAGAAGTTGCTGTTGATACAGCTGAAAAGGTAAAACCAGTGATTGCCAAAGCTCAGGAAGCTCAAGATAATTCTAATACTGCAACTAAGAAATACCTACCTGCTGCATTTGATCTTAATCAACCTCTTCGAAGATATTCCCTTCCAAATAATAATAAAAATAATTCTGACCCTGCATCAGCCTTTAATATATCACCTGATAGGCAAGTCCTGGATTCCCAGTCTACAAAAGAAGGTACTGAACAAACAAAACAATCTCCACTAGAATCTCAGGTAGAAGTGGAAGATGAACAATTGTTGAGAGAATATACGTTGAATAATTATATATATCAACGTAATATAGAATTTGTTCAGTTGAATCAACAAATCAATAACTTGATGGATGATGATAAGAAGAAGTTTGTTGATTATATACCTAAGAATAATAGAATTAGGAATCAACTTTCATTTGCTATCCATCCCACAAATGATACTAATTCTAATACTACTACCACTAAGACAGTAACTTCTGATGCTGGTAATACTAATACCAATACCAATACCAATACCAATACCAATACCAATACCAATACCAATACCAATACCAATACCAATACGAATACTAATCCAACGGAGAATAATACGACTACTTCGAGTACATCATCAAGTAGTTCAGCTATCTCCAACATGACATCAACTACTACAGCATCATCGACTTCTTCACACCAACCTTCAACAACCGCAACTATTAACCAAGTCTATCAACTCAAAAAACCACTTAGTACTCCGGCAGTGCTTCGTCCCAATAATACTACTCCTTTAAATCCTGAACTTCTCACTCCTATTCAAACTAATCATACATTTGCAACTTCGATATATACCATTTCTTCTCCAAATCAAGGGGTTATTGATCATGATGATGATACCTTTGCAGAGCAAGATGAAAGTGAAGACGAAGGTCAGCATGATACTTTGACTTCAAGAAAGCATTCATTTACAACCAGTCTTGTTACCACCAATTTTGCTATTGAACCTACGCATATACATTGGAAGAGTAATAACTTCACATCTCGTTGTATGCAATGTTTTAAAAGCTTTGATAATTCTCTCTTGGCTTTATTCTATCATTATTTAAATCTGACTAATAACACTCTGACTGAAGATGCACAATTATCATTTGCAGCTTCTAAAGTTCCAGCTTCATTCTCAACCAGAAGAAGCAAACATCATTGTCGATTCTGTGGATTGATATATTGTGATGATTGCTTAGTCCAAAATGATAAATTGGGAAGTGTAAGTCCACAACATGATCAACCTATCCTCTTGGATTCTAATGCTAGATTTGTTATTCCCATTGTTAAGAACATTCAGCAACTTTCATCTAATTCATCATCCACAGCTCAAGATAAGGTTCGTCCAGTGACTGATCCTAACTATTATAAGCTTTTTAAAGTTTGTCTAAAGTGTAGTCTTATTTATCAGGCATTCCTTAATGATGTTAATAGCAATGAAGATTCTAATAATAAAGTGACTGCGCGATTTTTAAAACATAGTCCATTTATTTATGTTGAGAATCCGTATGTTGATAAAATGAAGCAAGAGGAACAATTACGAAAGAAGACGACTGGCAATGATTTAAAAAACAAGAATAAGAGAAAATTGTCGGTTCAAACACCGGGTGTGGCAGGGACATTTTTAAGAACAGGTAAACCAGCTGGAACTGGTGGTAATGGATCTAGTGCTATTGATGATAGAAGACCGTCTATGGTTGGAGAGGTACCTTCTGATTGGACTTGGAGTTCTTTTTAATTTTTGTCTGATATTTTATTTCATTTTATTTCATTTTATTTCATTTCTTTAACTAATTAATTAATTCATATCTATATTTCTTTCTTTACTTTCCATAGATTACTTGATATACAAAATGTTGCGTAACGTTGCTGCAAAATGCAAAGTAGGCTTGGCTATAAAATATTTGGCATATAGACGATTGGACATTTATGTCTAAGTGTCACAATAACCGTCAATAAAATAAACGAGCAGATACATAATAAAATAGGCTAAATAATCTAAATAATAATGACCAATGAATGCTAAACAATGCCACAGTATCGGTTACAATCATATATTACTGTTGCTTACTGTCTCTAGTTTACCGCTGTCATGTCTACTGCTAACATTACAGTAATTAATAAATTGTCAGTGTCTAAATATTTAGTCGGTTGTAGAGTAATATTGCCTAATGCGGAAAGACAATCAACAGACCACAAAATCATAATTAGGGTAAAGGCGAATCTGACGCGTTTTGTGGTTAACGATATTAAGTGGACATAAGTTCCAGTCAGTGACGATTAATGAGCAATACTGGAAGTGGGGGCGAGAAGGCGGATAATCGTTGTAGATTGTAGATGTTGTATACTGTACGGCTATTGTTTAGTGGTGGCAGAGATATGAAACTACCACATTCTTTACATGAAACAGAAGACAATCAATTATTATACCAGATAGCGTTGCAGATGTGTTTGAGGTGAGTTAGAAAATAAACTAAACTGTCAGATGCGTACCTCTATGTAAGTCATTTAACTGAAGATATTAGTATGGTGTCTGTCTGTCTGGTGAGACATAAGACTTGAGACATTTTACAATCTATTGTACATTATTAGATGCTTATGTTATAGCCAGTAGATATACTAGATATCATATTATAATCAATCTGTAGATGGTTAGTATACTAATTATATATAACTTAAATAAATTAGCTACAATACTTGTATGTAACTGTGATAGTTACAAACTCTTGAGACACTAATTTACTGAGACTTCTCCCGCAAATCTCCCCCTAAAAAAAAGAATTTTAATTCTCGTCAATCTTTTGTACACATAGCCAAAAAATAAGTCAACACTTTCTTTTCTTACCTATTCACTATATAATTTATAATATTCACAACTACGATCTTGTCGAGTGTTCCCGTCAGTCATTTTCGTCACTTATCCCATTCGTTGTCACTTTCGCTTGTAAATTCTCTTGCTGGTAAACTAGTGGTGGTGTCGTTGAAATTTTTTTTCTGACTCCCTGCCCCCTATTGATTAGTTATATCTAACTTTTATAATACTAATCTTTGACACTCATACAGTCTTTGTATATCTACCAAATATTGAATCCTTTTTAACTGGTAAGACAACTTCTTGTTCTATCAGTATTTGTTGTTTCTTCAATCATTTTAGAGACTAGGTCATATTCCCTCATTTGTTAGCTCAAGCTCAAATTTGAATTCCCAGTATTCAATCAATTCCCATACCCATTTGACGAATATCTTCAACGCGTTAATTACTTTTCAAACGTCAATTCCAACTTATATATCAGTCCTTCCATACCGTCTATAATATTTAATTCTATATAAATTTCAATCATGTACCAACAACCAAATCATTCATATAGTTCTACTGATTCCTTTAAAAGAGTATCTTCCAATAATCCATTCAGACAATCATTGGAACTGCCAACGAAAGTTTCAACTACTATTCGTCAACAATATACTTCCAATTCCAATCATTCCAATGGCTCTGGATCTCATTCTAAAGCCCATAGACATAATACTCCTCCTAACTTTGATGATTGGGTTCTAAAGAATAAGCAATTACTTGACTTATCCGATGAAGATGATGATGACGATGACAATTATGGTCTTTCTGTCAATCATAGGGGTGATAACTACAATTATAGAAAACCCATTCCTCCTAAGCCAGTGAGAACTGGTAGTGATAGTAGTATTAACTACGGAAAGTACGTATAAATTTTATTTACATTTACTAACTACTTCTTTATAGTGAATCTGGGTTTAATGAATTATTGAAATTAATAATTACTAATTACTGATAACTCCATTTAATTAAACACTGTAATTTACTTAATTAACTTAATTAACTTCAGATTCTAAATTAGCATGCATGCACGTGAGCACAGGTCATGTTACCTGTTTTTTGTTTTACACGATAATTTGCATGATCACTGCCCCCTCCTTACTCCGCTTTTGGTCTTCATCATAATAGTGCAACAACAACAGTAATATAATTCTCACTATTGCTACTACAACTATAACCATAATTTATATTGCTAATGGTAGTAGTATAAATACTATATAATATAATAGATTTTTTTTTGTTGCTTAGCACCTGACCCAGTCCAGTCCTCAAGCCTTTCTAAGCCTACTGTGCCCCTCCTATTTTATCTCACGATAAACTACTTATACCGAACCAGGCCACGCAAAAAAAAAAGATAGATAATATATTTATATTGTTAGCAGAGATCCAGACCTTTTTGCATTGTTCTTTTTCGGGGTGTGAGCAAAGTGTCTGTCGGAATTGGTTAAGTATAGTGTGTTAAGTAAAAATTTGTTGTATTAATCAGTTATTTGTTAATTTGTTAATTTGTTAATTTGTTAATTTGTTAATTTGTTAATTTACCAAAGATTCACTTTGAAGTAGTTTTAGTTTTAGTTTCAAAATCATGTCTGTGGAAACTAACCCATTTCGTGTTTATAGGAAATCTAATAATCCATTTGCTGGAGCTTATAGTGAAGATGAACCATCTTCTAATAATCGTGAAAATACAGTAAGACGTCATCCTACTCAGCCTAATTCTCAATCAAAATCTCAATCAAAGTCTCAATCTCAATCTCATCATCCTACTCAAAAACCTCCTAGTCGTCCTCCAAAACCTGATAGTTTACCATCTTATGAAGAAGTAGCTGGTCCTGAAGCTGCTACAAAAGATTATCCTCGAGAAAAATCATCTTCATCATCTTCAAATGCAAGCTCTTCTGGTTCAAGAAGTCATAGACATCATAGTTCAGAAAGAAGTAAACCATCTTCTGGTTCAAGACATCATAGTGGACATAGATCTTCAAGAAATAGATCACCATCTAAAAAGAAACCAGCAGAACCTGTTAAAGCAAAGAATTTGGATACTATTGATAAATTGGATGTAACGGCATTCTTTGGAGGAGGTTTCCATCATGATGGACCATTTGATGCTTGTACACCTCATCGAAATAAAAATTCAAAAGTTGCTCCAGTGGCTGCATTCCCTATTGATGGACCAAATAATTCTATTAAAGGATTAGCTGGTAATATTGATAAGAATGAACAAATGAATTTAGCTTTTGGAACTTACGAAGAAGATCAAAATGAAATTGTTGGAAGAAGAGGTCCTGCTGGTACAGAATATATATCACCTGGTAATAGTAATGTTGCTCGTAACGGTAGTCATAATAGCAATAGTAATATCAATATTAATCCTATTAATAATAATACAGATATGGCTATACCTAGTTTTAAAATTAATTCTGGTTCAACTATTTATACAAATCCATCAGTGGTTGATTTTAATGCTAATATTAAAGCAGAACCAATTCATGGAGAAATTTCTCAAGGTCTTGGATCAACTACTTTCTTGGATGGAGCTCCAGCTTCAAGAGCAGCTGAAACTCAAGAATATTATGCTAGCGTTAATGGTATTGGTAGAAAGAAATCAATTGTACAAAGATTAAGAAAAAATAGTGCTACAAGTGAAAATAGTTCTCGAAGAAATTCGAATGATTCTACAGATATTACTAGAAAGGGATCATTTAATCAGAATACTAACACCAAGAGCTTAAGTACAGACGAATTAAAACCTTCGTCAACATCAGGAAGTGGTAATGGAGCTTCTTCCTTGATTAGAAGAGTTAAAAGTTTAAAAGTTAGACGTTAATGTGTTTCTTTTTATTACTTGTTTGTTATTTCGGGTATCTTTTTTTAGCATTCTACATGTACATGTATTTACACGGGGGTTCATTTATTATTCATCAAACTCAATGACAACAATATATATTATAGTAGTAATACTTTATAGTTGTTGTTTTGCTTTTGATGTCTTACGGTTATTGACTTGTTATCATAAACAACAAAATCAGAAAAACAGTATTAGTGCCATAGCAAATTGAAAAGTGATACAGAGCAGTCAATCAGTATTCATTTCTTGTTTCCTTACATCATTATTATTATTATCTTACTTTTTATCTCTATCTATTTTATTATTATTACTATTATTATTATTATAATTAGTCTTTTTTTTATTACTATTATGCTTCATTTAGTGCTTTTGTTGTTTATTGTTTTGAGTCTTTCTTTTCGATTTTATTTTGTATAAATTGTATTATTTCTATACTATAGTCATTCAGATCTTTACACTGGATACTTCTATCAATTATATAAACATATTACTATTTGATAATGGAATTGTAAGCCAGTAACAGTAGACACACACCATTGTTCATGCTTTCTACTACTTTTCATCCGCGTGACTCTGCTCGTGACTCTTGCACCAAAATTTTTTTTCATCCAAAATTTTTCAAATTGGCTAATAAACTACGGCACCTATTCGTTACACTACTGCTAATTTAAACAGTTACTAGTACTAACGCTAGCACCAACACGACCATGTTGAGAATATCTAATAGTAGAAAAGTGGGAGTGAGTTTGAATAGCAAAGTGGGAGGATTATCTAAATTAAGTCAAAGATATTTAACATATAGATTATCAAGATTACCTGCTTTAGAAGCTATTCAATCTAAGAAGAGTGATTTTAAAGGATTATTCTCTAATAAAGCCATCAATGAAGTATGGTTCAATCGAGGTGAACAATTAGTGGATGGGTTAAATCAAAGTATAGAGCAAACGTTTGTTACAGATGGTGAACATTCACTTCCAAATAATTTACCAGATTTAATAAGTTCAACCATACATAAACCTGAATTTTATGGAGTTTATTGTTATTCAACTTTATTATATAATTTACAATTCTTTATGGAAAATATAAGACCAAGTGAAAATTCTGCTCATAAAATTACAAAAGCTGATTCAAATTCATTATTAGCTAGTCCATTAACTGAATTTAATAATGAACCTCGTGATGAATTAAAGAAATGGATTAATGATTCCTTTGGATCTTTAAGAGAATTCAGAACTTTATTACTTAATTCTGCTAAAGGAATTAAAGGTGATGGTGTTACATGGTTAGTGGCTGAAAGTAATATTAGTCAAACTGCTATAAATAATGGTGGAACAAAATCAGGTAGAGGTCCACAATTTGTTAACTTAAGAGTCGTTAACACCTATAATACTGGTTATGTTGATGATTCTGTAAGATCAGGTCAAGTCAATCGTTTAAAGCAACAAAAGAAAGTCAGAGAGGCTTCTTTAAAGGCTAAACAATTGGAAATTCAAGAAAAAGAACAACAACAACAACAACAACAACAACAACAAGAATCCCCAAGTAAATCAGAACAATCTATAGTGAAACAAGAAACAGTTGAAGAATCAATTGATGAATTAACCTTAGGAACTATCGAAGAAGCTGAATTAAATGTTTTATTTAATGATAAGAAATTGGTACCTCTCTTAGCCATTGATGCATCACCAAGAACCTACTTATTAGATTATGGAGTATTTGGTAAACAAAACTATTTGGATAATGTTTGGGAATGTATCGATTGGGACGTTGTTGCTCAAAGAGCTCCTCAAAGAACTCAATCTATTATTGGGGACTTATATTTGTAAATAGCTAAACTTAAATCATCGTATATATTTATATATATATATATTAACTGTATATTTTACATTTTTGTAAGAATTCTAGAGACTCTATTTAACCTTTAATTACTGCTTTAACAATCTTTTCAACTTCATCCCAATCATCAGTTGGAACTCTTGTCATTTCAATATTACCAAAGTATTCTCTAATCTTCATTAAAATCTCATAAGATCTTTTATCATGAACAAATGAGATAGATACACCAACTCTACCAAATCTACCAGTTCTACCAATTCTATGCAAGTAAGTTGATGGATCAGGATGTCCATCTTTATCTACTGGTAAATCATAATTAACTACCATTGAAACAGATGCAATATCAATACCTCTAGCTAAAACATTGGTTGTAATTAATACTTTAGATCTACCTTCTCTAAAATCATCAATTAATTTATCTCTTTCACTTGTCTCTAATCCTCCATGTAAAATAGAACATGTATGACCTTCCTTTTTCATTTTAGCATATAATATATTAGCAGTATCTTTTCTTTCCACAAAAATAATTGAAGAACCAATAGTTAATAAACCATATAATTCACATAAAACTTCGAATTTATGATTCTCAGAATCACAATCCATATATAACTGTTTTATACCTTCAACATTTAATTCTTCTTGTTTTAATTCTAAAGAATTGGCATTTGGAACGAATTTTTCAGCATATTGTCTAACTTTATCAGGGAATGTAGCTGAAAATAATACCAATTGAGCTTCCTTTGGTAAAAGTCTTTTAACTCTAAGACATTGATCACCTAATCCTTGAGCATCTAACATATTATCAGCTTCATCTAATACAAAAGTTTTAACTGAATTAAGTTGTAATAATTTTCTTCTAGCCAAATCAAGTACAATACCTGGAGTTCCAACTATTATGTGAGCATTTGAATTTTGACCTCTTTCTAATGAATTTGGTACAATTAATTGAGTAGTTACTTTAGTAAATTTTCCCATAGTAGATACAACTTCTAAAGTTTGTCTTGCTAATTCTCTTGTTGGAGCTAAACATACACATTGAGTAACTGGTTTATTTTCATCAACTCTTGATAACATTGTTAAAGAAAATGCTCCTGTTTTCCCTGTACCAGATTGAGATTGTCCAATCATATTTCTAGCTGGATTTGAAAGTAATAAAGGTAATGCCTTTTCTTGAATTTTAGACGGTTTATTAAATTTCATAGCATATAATCCCTTTAATAATTCTGGAGATAATCCTAATTCTTCAAATGATTTTACTGAGAATAATGGTGAATTAGGATCTGCCTGTATATCGGCAAGCTTAACTTTAACATCATAAGTAGAGTCAATCAAATTAGTTTCTGGTTGTTTGACTTCTGCTTTGACATCATCTTTCTTTGTTTCTTTTTCAGATTCTACTTTTGTTTCTTCCTTTACTTCAGCTTTTGCTTCTTCCTTTGTTTCTTCCTTTGTTTCTTCTTCCTTGGAACTTACCTCTTCGGTACTTCCCTTTGGACCCTTTGGAATTTCCTTTTCCTTTTCCTTTTTAGGTTCACTGTCAACTCCTTTAGCATCGCCTATGGAAAGAGACGACAACAATTCGGCCGCATCGGCTTCTACTCTCTTTTCACTCGACATACTTCTGGTTATTCTCCCTTCGATGCCATTATGTTAAAAGACGAATCTAATTTTCAATGTTGTTCAAAAAATTATAAAATGGCTCACGTGACCACAATTTCCCGAAATGAAAAAAAAAATAAATTAAAGCCCGACGCGGGGGTCGAACCCGCAACCTTTTGATACCTTAAGTATGTGTTTTAAACTTTCTTAAAAGTCAAACGCTCTAGCCATTGAGCTAGCCAGGCCAATTTATGGTGAAGTAAAGATGGAATGTTACTCATAGATATCTGATATACTCTCTATATGCAGGATTTTCTATCTCGTGATAAAAAATGTCTGACTACTCTGTTAATATAGGTCTAACGGCCTCAAACAGTACTCCCAGCGCATCTCTTAACGAGTCATTACCTCCCCCAACTCCTCCCGAGCCGATTCCACCTGATAGGACGCTAGTCCCGTCGGCCCTGTCGACTTATGAAACTGCGAGTGAATCCCCAGGTGTCCACTCAAACAACCCCTTACAAGGGGCTTTAGAACCTGATCTGATCGACGTCGATGTTCCGGAATATGTCCTGGACTCATCTCTGTCTTCAAACTCTTTAGACCAGCTGTCAAGCGTCCGTAATTCCCTGAATTCGGCTCCTACCAGCCAAAAACCCATTTCCGATTTAACGGTCGAAAATTTTTCAACCAGTCACGTGACTCCGCTCACGTATGCTGAAGCTGCTAAACCGGCTGCAACTAGAACTAGAACTAAGGAAAAGTCTACACTTCCTCCTATCGATAATCCTTTAAACCCGGTACAATTACAGGAATACGAACTTATTGTTGAAAAACTTGAGAAAGATCTTTTATTAAACGATGAAGAACGTGTTAAATACGCTAAGTTCTACTATACCCGCCAAGTTCATCACAACTTGGGGGTTAGTGCCTATACACTTTTGAAAGATCGGTTAAAGGAAGTTCCAGAAGACTTTCAAGAATTATACATTGAAGAATCTGGTAAAAATATCTTCACCACAAACAATCTTAGTATTGATTTTACCCAACAACCTCCCATTGACACTCCAACAATGTTTACCCTTTTAGACCAACATTTCAACCAATTCTTTACAAAATTGGAAAACGATGTTGAACAGAAGATCCACAATCTCGAAGGGGTCTTCGCTAGAGCTAGGTTGCATGTCAACCAATACGAGGAGCTCAAAAAACTCCTTGAAAGTTCTAAACTTAAAGATCAGGATTTTGCCTCGTCTTTCAACCTTTTAGACTTAGAATTAAGTATACAAGATCTCAACTCCGAAACACAAGAAGTTTTGGTGGAAACGTTGAGAACCTGTAGAGACCTCAGTCTCAAGAATCATTTTAGATTGCTCATAAATGGAGACTACTGTACCGAAATGTATTTTAGTGACATTTATTCAATCACTTTCCACCAACTAAACCATTTGTTGAATAAGTATGATCCTAAGACATACCCAGAAAGCCATCACTTTGATATCCAATCCATTGTTAAAGAGGTTCTCTCCTCTTCATCAACAGGACCACTTCACATTAATGGTACTGACTTCTACTTTACCTTGAATCACAAGATCTCCAACTCTCTTGCCCTTCTTGAGTATGAGTTACCAGAAGATGACGCCTTACAGGCCAGCACCAAACTTAGAGATTTCTTCGGCCCTGAGCCCAAAACTAAATCCAAGACATTTGATAATCGAATGCAATCCCTTTATTCGGGCTCACCTCCAGCCCACATTCAAAAGGTCCTTACCACTCTGGATTCAGAACCGGAACAATACTTTAAACTTATCAAAAGTACTGAACCTAAATTTTCTAAAATTCAAGACAAGAAAAGAATGGTTACCCTTTATTTTCTCGTAGACCTTACTACGGACACAATTCCCACGGGCACAAGGAAAATACTTGAAAATCATAAAGTCTCCATCAAATCACACCTTAAATTCTGCTCCTACTGTCACACTAAAGCCCACACTAGATGGGGATGTACAAATGCTCCTTGTCTTAGATGTGACTCACGTGAACATAATGGACCAGGCCATAAGGCTGCTAGAGAAAAGGCCGAAGGAAACAAACGTCCTCGCACCACTGACTATGACGAACCTCCTAAGAATGACGTATCAATGGTCAAACCATCAACCAAAAAAACTAAAAATGGTAGTTTTACCACCCCAACCAAAACGGTTAAAAAATCTTCAATTCCAAACCCTGCTGTTTCTGCTATTCAAACCAGCAACCCATTTATGGTCCTTTCTGACGAGGAAGATGAAGAAGAACTCTCCTCCTCCGATTCCGACTCCACTTCAACTGTTACTGCTTTATTACACCAAAATCAAAAACAAAAAAAAAATAAAAAAACTTCTGAAAAAACCTCCGAAAAAAATACTGAAAAATCCAAAAACTCCAAAAAAAATGATAATCAAGAAACCCAACCAGCAATTGCTGCAAAAAATATCACTGAATCAGAAACTTCTGAAAACCTTTATTCAGAAACTATTACCCCTGCCAATAGTTTCATAGACACACAAATTGATATTGATTTGAGCCGTTCTGACGAGCCATCGTTAGAACCAACTCAAATTGATACCGATTTAACTATGGCAGAGGAACCAAATCATCCATTTAGTTCCACCAACTCAACCCCCACGAAGTCGCCAAGTTCCACTACGAGACGACTTCCTTCGCTAAATCAGGGTCTTCTCAGGCCACTGATTGGCAAACTCCGCTCTCCAAGTAAACCAAAAGGAGACTTGCCAAAAGAGCGAATTCTACATCAACGAAAATTAAACGCTGTCATGAAAGCATCCAACCGTATGGAGGAGCAGTTATCTGACAGCCAACATTCAAACACTCTGCTTGCTACAGAGTCTTTTGATGACAATCTCCCTTCCAGCTTAAATAACAATCAGTTATGAATAAATCAAATGACATACTATCATTTCGTAACCGAAAAATAAGATTACGACCACAATCTCGTCAAGAACTCAAATTCACAACAATAAATATACAACAAACCCAAAATCATCAAAACGTTTTCAAGTATCTTAAACGCCATGACCTAAGTCTCTTAACAGAGATCAAGGCGGGTGATGCAGATAACTTATCGACAACCCTTTCCAAAAATAGTAGTACTTTAGCCTACACCAGACCATCCTCAAGAACGGGAATTGCTTTTCAAAACAATTCCCAAAAATTCAAAATAATATCAACTTCGCTTCTATCAAATCAACTAGAACAACAATACCAACCATATGTAGCAGACATTATTATCCAATCATTAGAAAATAATCGTCACTACTTAATAGTATCCATATACGCGCCCACAGGAAAAAAATTCAAATTACAAAAATATCTATTTTACCAAATAGACAAAGCTATCTCAACTATTAAAGCTAACCACTACCACAATCTCATCATTGTAATTGGTGGGGATTTTAATAATGTAATACCTCACTCAGACGAATCATCCAAGCCCCGAGATATTCAGGCCACTCAATATCTTATCAGACTTATTAACAAAAACAGTCTAATAGATACGTTCAAATACCTCCGTCCTAACACTATAGCTCCTACCAACCGAAACCATAAAGCATCACGTAGAATCGACCGGTTTTACATCTCCAATCCTGAAAATGAAAAAATCTTAAAATTTTTCATGCAAAAACCATCCCAAATATCAACCACTCACTTAGCTATAGGTTTTCATCTATTAGTAACTGAGAATCTACGTATCACGGCGGGAAGAAAACGTTTTATAGTTCCCGAGAAATACTTAGATGACGATGACTTCATAAACTTAATCAAAGACCAACCCTTCCATTCTTTGGCGGATATGGTCAACCTAATTCAACCAATTACCAACAAATATCGTCAACTCACCCAGATCAGAGGGGTAAATGTATTTGAAACCCAAAATAATAACATAACTACGCCATATACTGCTTCATATTTTAAAGACTTAAAAGAAGCTTTTAATGGTAGTAACTACTCAAATAACTTAATCACTGTGATTCGTTCAGGGTCACAAAAATTCTCCACCACTCCAGACATACTTAATGCCATCTCCCAATACTATAAAAGTATGTTCACTCCAAGAGATACTTATCCAACGGCTATGAATCAATATATTCAGAGCTTCAATAAGAAATTCTCGACTGATCAACAACGTCAACTCAATCAAACCTTTGACTTAGATGAGTTTACATTGGCCTTAAAGAATACAAGCAATCAAAGTGCACCAGGACCTGATGGTCTTACTTTCAGATTTTTGAAAAAGACATGGGATAAAACAGGTCCATTAGTGGTCTCTGCCGCCAACAACCTTTTTACCTCATCATCCTTACCTACAATCTTAAAAGAAGTCATTATCAAAATCATTCCCAAACGGGAAAAATCCATACAAGTGGAGGATTTCAGACCAATATCATTAATCAATACAACTACTAGACTAATTGCCTCGGTATTAAATCGCCGATTACTTACACATATCGACACTATCATCGGTAAAAACCAAACTGGGTTTATGCCAGAAAGACAAATGGATCAACAAATAATGCGTTTCAGAGCATTAGTTAACCATATACTCAAACAACAACCACAAGAATATCAATCGGTTATACTTCTTGATTTTACTAAAGCGTTCGACAGATTCCATCATGACTATTTGAGAGAATTACTCCTCCACATCAACTGTGGACTAAAGTTCACCAATATAATCATGCTACTTACACAACAACAAGAAGCTAAAGTCATAGTCAATGATTTCCTCAGTCCCCCCTTCTCTTTGGGTACCGGAACCCGTCAAGGATCTGCAATATCTCCATTATTATTCAACATAGCTTTGGAGCCTTTCTTGACTAGGCTAGAAAACAAATTATCAGGAATTGAACTTCCACTTAGGTGTGGCCAGACAATTGAGCAAAAGTATTTAGCCTTTGCCGATGACGTAACACTCTTCACTGGTAGCAGACAAGATTTGCTTACGATACAATCGGAAATAGCACTTTTTGAACAAGCTTCAGGTTCACTAATCAACCAAAAGAAATCCAAGATCTACCATTTCACGGATGAACCAATGGAAGAAGTCCTCCCTTTTCCACAATCTCCCATTCGAGATCAAAACTTCAAATATTTAGGAATCAGTATAAATAATTTTCTGTGGCCCACATATATTGAAAGCCTCAGAGTAGGACTAGTTACAACAACGGTTCGAACTCTATCAATCCATCAAAAAGCTGAAGGAATCAACTCCTTGGTTTTTTCCAAACTTTATTTCAGAGACTTACATCATCCTATGCTGTCATCAGACATCAAACAAATAAATGATATGATCAAAAACTTCTTTCCTTCTCACATTGGTGTAACTAATCTTTATGCTCTTAAGGCCCAAGGAGGATTTGGTCTTCTTGATCTAGAAGAACAAGTCAAAGGACGTCGAGCCAGATTTATACACAATATCTTAATCAACGACGAACAATCTCATCAGATATTGCTTCGAGATAAAATTCAACAGTATATCAATGATAATGCTTATGTTCCTCCAGAAATCCCACTCCAACCAAATAAACGTTTAACATATCCTTGGTTTCGTCTCCTTGCGGGTACCCCCATCAGGCATAAGACTGACCCTTCTGTCTTTCTTAAAGATTCCATGTGTGTCGCCAATTTTTTTACTAATGCTGAACAAAGCTATTTCTCAGCATGGTTTGATATAGCTGAGAGTAAAAATCCTTATCGGTTTGAACTACCTCAAAATTATTCAGAAGAAGAAATACAACAACTCATCCTCCAAACGCCCCGTAATTTCCAATGGGCTAACGACATGTATGAGCTCACACCGAGTTCTTTCAAAAGCAGAAGCAAGGCTAAACAGACCAAGCAAAGAGTATGCCTTGAACCAAATGGTTGGTCAGTTGACTTGAGTATATCACAAGCTCAATGGATCAAATTCTGGACAAGATTGAATCATCTAAAATTTAATGCTCCTAACAATTTCGATGAACTACATCGCTACAATTTAGGCTACAGACGCCACTACAATCCCATCGCAGACAATACCTGTGATATATGCAAAACTACGGTATCAAACTCCGAACTAGCTAGCCACATCTACTTGTCTTGTACAGTAGCTGTCAAACTCTGGGAAAAACTCGGACCTCCACTTCCGCTTAACTTCACTGCTTTAGTTGCAAATCCAAATCTTTCAATCACAAATGCTACACGCATCAACAGATACCTACAAGCTATTGATTCCCTCCGGAAGAAACGACGAACTGAGCCGGTTAGTGACAAACTAACCGACAAAGTTCTTTATCGATGGGTATCATACTTCACCTTGGCTGAATAAATAGAGCCAAGACGCTAACTGGATAACTCCAGTACCTCTTTCTTTTCAACAAGACTACAATCTTTATCAATGTCCTTAACCAACAAGAGTTTTTTACTATCTACATAGTTTCTCTAAATTTTTTACCATTTATGACTCTCTATTTACATAGAACTTAATAAATGTTGTATTGAAAAAAAAAAAATGTATGCAGGATTGTACAGGCCAATATCAGGGTATACTAGTAAATTTAAATAATTAAAGTTTTCCAAAAGGTTAGATTCTCTAACACCTCTCTTATGTATTTTATAGAGTAATAATATACGACTGATTGGCAAAACGCTATCAATTCATATAGAAGCATCACCATAAAATGGCAAAAGTTGTATAATCAAAATTTAATATGTCTACATTCTTTGATGAAATGAAAAAATCCTTCGTGGATGTTAAAATTGTTGATAATAAGATCGACAGTGTTGATTTCTTAGATGCCTCAGAGTCTCTAGTTAAATTACTTGATTTAACAGGTTCTTCAGTTTTTGCTATTGTTCAAAAGGATATGACCAGTAATATTTCTGACATTCGAAAGACACTACATTTACAAGGTTCTAATACTTTACAAGATATAATATTATCCGAAGCTATCTGTTATCCTGACGATAGGTTTGCAATTCCACCCTTATTAAGGTTATCTCGTGAATTACAATTCATATCTCAATCCATAAGAGAAACGGTCGAAAATCCTGGTGATGAATTGGCTAGTACTTTCACTAGAACTTATGATAAAACTTTATCTCAATATCATAGCACGCTTATTAAGTCAGATTTCAAATTAACCTTGAAATCTTGTCCAAAGAGAAAGGAGTTTTATGAAAAATTAGGTGCCGACCAAGAAAAAGTTAATAAACAGTTATCTGAATGGTTAGTAGCATTAGAACACATTGTTAAGATCATCTTAGATTTCTTTGCCAAATTTATTACGATCATGAAAGAATTTGAAATAGCTCACGTTAGCAGTCTCATTCTGGAACTTAACATAAACGGTCCATAGAAGGGTGCAAATTCACCTAAGTATTTAGATCTATATGGTACTTCCTCTCAGTTGACTTGGAAATAAATGTTATATAAGAAATCAAGAATCAAAAATGTTAGAAGAAAAAAGATGGCAAAAAAGTTAAGATGGCAAAAAAGTTAAGATGGCAAAAAAGCAAGGTATAAAGCCATGACTACACGACCTTAAAATATATTACTGCCCGATTTAGTAATGTATCGCATTATTTGTTAATCTGCTATAAATTACCCAAGAAAGCAATCAATTATTCCTTGTGAGTTGCTCCTAATACTATATGTAGTAAAGTAAAACTTATATTTTTTATTTCCTAAATACCCATAAACCATGATAATAATTGATAAAATATCTGATCCTATAGAATTAAATATGCTAAATTGAATTTGCCACAGCTTTGTCCTTAAGATTTATATTTATTTTTAAACCAGCTAAAAATTGTAAATCTTTTCACCTATGATACCTTCCGCGAATTCATCATCTGAATCTTCATAATTATGATCTAAGACATGACTAAACCAAGACTTTGCGTCTTCATGGAATTTGAATCCATCTCTATCTTTGCATAAGATATTGGTATCTTCCTTCTCAAGTTTTTGAACGATGTTTATAATTTCAATTGGATGCAAAATAAGATCTTGTAGAATAACATTCAAGTTTCTATCTACAAGGACTCCATTGAAATTGGAATGGACATGAACATGATTGGCTAATGCATTTTCTAGGTCTTCTAGCTTGTAATCAGAAGCGTCGAACATTTGTTGAAATGTAAAGTAATTGTTTTGTGTAGAATATATATAATCTAAATTAATTTAGTGGTTGAGAATTTTGGGATCTGGATCCGAGTTCCTGTCAATGAACTCAAAGAATTATTGATCTTTATATATTATCATAAAAGCAATCGGTTTGTAATCCCTAAGATGACCCGGTGATTCGCTATCATTAAAACACACATGCATTTAACTAAAATATTTAAATCTACCACGTCATTGCTGTATTTGTACTGGCGGAACATGACATCAGCATTTCTTAATCACCGAACGTCACTTGTTTTAGCTGCATAGTTTATTTTTTTGCTGCCGGATCGGTCCCTTAATTCGTCTCACTTTTTTTTTTTGGTGACTGCAAAGTTAGCTGAGGGTCACTAAAAATTTACGAGCAGCCCCAAAGCTTCGCTAACTAAGAGTAATTTTCCCTAATTGTATAACGAAGAAGTGATACCGGAAAATCTTGGCGGCTCTCTGTTCCGGTGGTCAGTTTAATGCCTTTACTTATATTTCTAGTTGTAGATCTTGATATGGAAATGGTTCCTTACCTTCGTAACTGCTGGTTGGGAAGCATAATAATTATCCGGATATTATTTCATGCATACATCATACGGACAATTCTGAATGTATCCTTCAACTTTTAATGTAACATGATACCGAAGTTTTCTTGATATTTCCTTAATATATCTGTTGTGACCCTGATTACAAACTATCCACCATTTAGCTCTCTTTCAGGTTTGATATATATTAATTAAGAATCTATCTATTGAGATTAAATATCTAGTTGGATAGAGAGCGAAACCTTTGGAATAAAAATTATGCCGACAGGAAAAGGTTATCTGGCCCCAAAGGGTTTGTTAATATAGAAAAGATCTTGAAATGTAAAGTTATAGATTAGTAAATCCTCTCTCACTAGTGCATGCTACGTAAATTATGTGCGGCTCTATCAATTAAGTGAAATGAGTTGATCTATTGTAATATCTTTATTAGTCTTGGCTTTGGGGGTATATGTGCTGTGGTACCTTCAGACAATTATTTACAATAATATCAGACATTTAATTTCAATAAAAAGTGCAAAAAAAGAAAAAATAAGAAAGTGATTTTGCCCAGGATCGAACTGGGGACGTTCTGCGTGTTAAGCAGATGCCATAACCAACTAGACCACAAAACCCTTTTCTTGTTTCTTATGACCTCTCAATAATTCGTGGAATTATATTTGTGATCCCGTGACAATCACGTGCAAATATTCGGCGCTACCACATTTTGACTTTTTTATACCGGTACCAACTTTTCCTATTTGAGGATAAAACATCATAAAATGAGGACCTATGTAGAGTCTTACAACCATCTTGTTAGCTATAAGTAGTAAATAACAATACTGTTTAACATTCTTGACTTGCCTCTTAATTTTAAACCCATAGAAGGCTTATTTCACCTTAAACTTTCTTTCAAATTTAGAAACATTTTGCACCCAAATAACAGAAACTTAATTAAATTTAATAGCATTGGTTTTTTTACTTTTCTTTGTATATCAAATCATCTCTACAAGTATGAAGAGAAGTTACTTAGTTATTTGTCTTATAAAAGTCTCTATTATAATCTGATTCTTAACTATATACATTAAAAAAAACTTATCTAATCATCAATCCACAAAGAATCGTAGATGAAATAATACGAAGAGAAACCATTAAAACTGCTTATAATTCCAATTCCACAATAGACACTATAGAACATCAATTTTAAAAATTCGAGCCTTTTCAAAATTTCAAATTTATTCTCAAAAATATCCATTAAAGTAGTCACAGCCACTAATGGGATTAAACCTAAAATATATCCATGAATAACTCTATCTAATATATTACCTTCAAGTACTTTTGGAATGCTCACTACTTTTCTAAAATTGAAATAAAATATTATATACCACAACACTGTATAAACAACTTTTATAGGCCATTCAATACTAGTAAAAATTAATGGAAATAATGATACATAACCACAGGAGACAAGTAAATTAAATGGTCCTAACAAGAGTCTATCCCTACTTACTAAGAATGAAATTGGGAATATTACCAATAAAATAGCTTTTTCGTGAACATGCCAACCAAAGAGAAAAGAAGAATAACCACATAATGTTAATGCTCCAATGAATCTTCTAAATGTTGGTTGATAAAATAATGGTAATAATGCTAGTATTTGATAAAATAATGTCAAATAAAATGTCAACTTTGGAGTGATTGTTGGTAATATCAAAAATTCAATATCTCCTACTATACCTCTTGTAGAAGTCTGGATTAAAGATTCATCTTTTAACAAGTCAGGATTGAACTCAAAGATTTGTTGTAAGGGGTAACGACTCAAGGTTAGATTTCTGTATACTTGAATCAAAACTCTATCTAAAAAGGAATAAATAGCCCATACATTTGGAGCCCAATAAGCATGAGTTAATCCACGACTAAATGGGAATAAACGAGAGAATAATTGAGGTAATTGATCATAGAAGGGTCCAAATGCTACAGCAAAAACAGCTATAACCACAAGACCCAATTTAATCAAATTCTTCCATCTCACGAATCTAATTAAATTGATCAACACATTAACTTTTTTATTATATTTCAAGTTCAAACAATAGCTTCTTAACAAAAATACAAAGACAGCCGGTGCCAAGTATAAGTAGATATGTTTAAAACAAATTAATAATGCAAACCAAAATCCACACCAAAGATAGTTTTTCAATCTAGCATTATTTATCATTAATACTAAGAATCCATACATCATACCATTGTATTGGAAATGAATATGATCAATTATTAATAAACCTGGTGATAAAACAAGACTGGCAGCTACTACATAACTTCTAGAGAAAGTAGCACGGTCATTTGTTTTAGATGTTTGCATATACCAATGTAAAGCCCAGAATAATACTATTTCACTTAGAATGACTGTAAATCTTTGAAAATATATAGTTGGTAAACCATATTGACCCCTTGATACAATATCTAAACAACCATCTTCCTTAACTATTGATGGAACCAATTGTGATAAAGCCCATTCAAAATAGGCAAAGAATGGTGGATAATCCAAAGTCCATTGTGAAGTATCTTCAAAATACCATTTACTTAAGGGTAACTTATTAGTTATGGCTAACCAATTCCGATGAACATCGAAATCAGTAGAGTGATAACCCACGGCAAGTAATAATTTTAATGCCAAAGTTATCACCCATATATTTACGAGGGTATACTCACCATTTGGTGATGATACCTTAACTTCGCTAGCCATTGACTGCTACTGTAGTTAGATGTCGGTGGGTTTTATTAAAGCCGCCATGTTTTCGAGAAATTTCTTGTGATAGTTTTTCCGTGCGCAAGAGCATCTACAGACATTTTACCTACCGGATCATTAACGACGTGAGATATTGACGGTATATAATTATATAGTCAGGGGAGAGGGGAGAGAGGAGTGTGAGTGTGTGTGCGAAAGTTTCTAAGTTTAACCCTTAGGGTGCAAAATGTAATCGGGGAAAAGTGCTTCCCAATCTTCATTAAATAAATCGGAAGTCATTAACACTGGTGGACCACCTAAGAAGTCTAAATTGTCATTGAATAAGATATCAGTATTGGTTTCAACAATTGAATTGTTGATTGAGTTTATAGATGATACTGAAGTCTTGGTGGTTTCATCTCCCGGTCGATTGTTATATATTACATCATTCAGTGTGGTATTTTGCATTCCTTGAGCAACAAACTGTTGATTGGTAGTAGGCGGCCTAAATTGATCATTTTGAACATTAGGTAATGTAGGTACAGATAAAAGTTCATGATGTGAAGCGTGTTTTGAACCTATTTCACTTACTGGTTCAATATTGTTTGTATATAACTGATTATCAAATGTACTTGTACCCACCCGTGGAGATTCTTTTACCACAGGTGTATTAGTTACTGACAGTTCTGCCGAACTCTTCCCCTCGTGAGATGTTTGTTTCTTCAATTCATTTCTTAATTTTGCTCGTTTATGTCTAGTTTTCTCACTATTTTCCTTATTTTCTAACTTTTTGGCTTCTTCATTTCTCTTTCTAAGTTTTACTTTAACCAATCTATATGATTTTTCGGCTAATTTCCATGTTCTGGAACTTCCGTATAATACATTCATAAAAAATTGTAACTGATCTTTAGTCTCTTCAAGTAATTGAGTACTTGAATTCGTTAAAAGAATTATAGATATTGCTAAAATCGAACAATAAACCATAAAAATTGATGTTCTTTGAGTTCCATTAACTTTTTGAAATCTATTTATACCAACATGTAAATCTTGGATGGCATCATTACAAATTTTAAGTGGAGATAAATCCAAACTCTTTTGCCATGGAGTACCAACAAATGGTCTATTTAAGCATAATATCAATATATAATAATAGAATCTAATACTGGTAAATGTTGGATTATCTCCTGTTTCATTTAATGAATTCCTATCCCATTGTAAATCTTCTGGTAGAGAATCTTTCCATTTCTTAATTTGAATATTATATTCTGTAAGTTTATCTAATCTTGATACTAAATCTAAATCTTCTGTATTTGATTCATCATTTTCTTCTTCTGATTTTGTAAATATATCATTTAACATATTATCTGATATATTAATTAAATTAATCATTTTCTTTAATGGATTAGATATATAAGAAGGATCAATTATTTTACTATCTTTATTTTGACGTTTATTATATCCTTGATAAGTATATTCATCAATCCATTCCAAATCTGGTAAATCATTGGTTTCAGGAATTGATGCATCACTCATTTTTAATAGTGAAGGACGTCCCAATAATAAACAAATAAAATGATCAGCAACATAACACCCCCAATATACTCTACTTCTTATTTTAACATCCAATGGACTTAACTTATCCTTTGATTGTAAAAACCAAACTTTTGGATTTAATTGGAATCCTAAATCAAATCCCATTCTCATAGCATTTCCACTCAACATCCAACCACTTGAATTGAATCCATTACATATATCATAAAACGCCAATAATAAAAAACTCTGTAATGATGTGATTGATGGTTGACTTAATTGAGATAATAATAGATTCTTGGCTTCAAAATAATATTGTTTGGATTTATTATATATTCTATCCTCATCACTCATTCGTGATCCTAGAGCACATATACTGAATATTAAAACTTTTGAACAATATAAGCTATTAGGTTCAGGATTAAAGAAATCAGTTAAAAATGCTTCTCTAAAGATAAACATATTATGTTCAGGATATTGCCAAGTAAAGAATAATTTAATACAATGTAAAATATCTTCATCTTTATTTAATAATTTAATAGATAATGTTGAATTGGTTGTACCAGTTTTATTATTAGTACCTGATTTCTTTTGCTTTTGTATAACATTATCATTATATACACTTGTTGGTCCATAAACTGCTTCTCCTGAATCTTCATGAAAGTTTCTATTATTGGCTGAAGATGATACAGGGCTAGAACCTTTATTTCCACTTGAATCAATAATCTTGGAATCTCCATTGCCATGGGCAGAGGTTGGTGATGGTGGATTATTGGAACTTGGAGCCGATGGAGATTTCAATGATGATGAAGGAGTTGAAGTAGTGATTAACTCATCCAAATCAGTACCTTCAAGTAATTCCCGTTGTTTTTCAGGTTGTGACTTCTGAAGTTTAACAAAAAACTCACTAAGAGTTTGAAACTTATTCTCCAATGTAGTAACATAATTAGCTCCAGGACGTTTTTTCCTATTATCATTAATAACCTGAACACAATCAACTCCGGCCTTAACACATAACGCGCAAGGATTACCGAAATTACATTTGACTTTTTTTGATCTACATCTTTGACAACTTAATAATCTTTTAGAAGGTTGTATAGTATTTCCATTACCATTACTATTAACATTATTGTTATCTTCGTCTGCTTGAGTCATATCTGACAAATTAGGTTCTGCCAGAATTGGAACTGACTCGTTAATACCGTCGGACCTCAACTCGTCAGAAGTCCTTTTCTTAACCGTAGCCATCTACAACTGTCAAAGTGACTTGACTCTTCGTGACTCTAGCTTCGGCTATGAGCCTCTTAATCCTATTTTGGTTACGGGATTTAAGTTTATGTCTGATCGGATTTTTTTCTCATACAAATGCGAAGCGCTAATTGCAAAAAAAAAAAAAAGAAAAAGACATTTGTACCAGACAAAAGTCTGTCAGAATTTGGGGGTGGTTATGTCTGTATATCTATGACTAAACTAAACTAAACTAAACTAACTAAATGACTTATTGACTGACAAAACTTCTATATAGTATGCTTTTATAATGAATGAGTAATGATGTTTATCTAATTAAGAAATACGATTTGATAGGTGGTATATAAGACAGCTACAATTCCTACCACAATTAATATGTAATCAGCTGCTTTGAGGAATTTCTCAAGATTGGTTAACTTGTTCTTTATGGTCAAAGTCTTCAAATGGATCAAAGGAGGGTATATGTAGACCAATGGGATGCATGCAAAACATCCATTGAAAGAGACAAATTTATCAATGTTTTTGGAATTTAAATATGCAATGGTACAAATGGCGGATACCGATAAACCTCTAAATAAGTTCTTGAGCCATTTCACTTGAGGATTATATTTCCCCGATTGTTGATACAATTTCCCAGTTTCATTTTTATTTTTATGATTTGATGAAAAGATAACTGATTCTCCAATCTTAATAGCTGGGAATAATTGTAAAGGAGCTGTTAAAAATACAGCTAATGAGTATAAGATAAGGATAGATTGAACTGCAACATTACCTTGAGGTAAGTTCAAGATAATAATGGATTTCACTTGATCTCCGAATGAAGAATATCCAATAGTACCTATACCAACAAATAATACAGTGATGAAAAACATAGAGATTGATAAAACCATAGGGAATTTTTCTGGTTGTGCCATTGATTGTTCAATAGGCAAAATCAAACCAATCCCTTCAAAAGATGTTACAGCAACCCCAATTAACATTGACCAACTATTAGGGTTAAAACGTGTAATATTAGGCCCAACTCCATTTTCCAATAAATTAACTCCCGAGAACCAGAAGATAATCAATAATCCAATTATAATGAATAATGAAGAGATTAATGAAATTAAAGATAATTTAGCCAAATTTCTAATCAATACTAATGGAATCAATAAGATACATTGAATTATGACAATATTTGCTGTAGTGACAAATGAAGGAGTTGAAGGTAATATATGATCTATGAATGCTAACATGTTTTCAGCTGTAAATAAAATGTATGTGGCAACAAATCCGATTTGACTTATAATGATAGATATCATAATAGAAATCTTAAGAGGTTTACCATAAGTCTTATAACCCAATTCACCGAATGAAGTTAAATTAAGAACTTTTCTTGACTCAATCAACACAATATAACAGAAATAAGTTAAAATCCCAAATCCAGTTAATGCTAGAATAGAGAATAATAACCCTCCATTATAGAAAGCTCTAGGTAAAAATAATACTCCAGAACCTACTAAAGATTTGAATACAAGGAAAAATGCCTTTGGAACACTGGCAGTACCCTTGGGAGTTTCTTTATATTTAGTTGACGGTTTGGGTACTTGTTTGGGTATTGAATAATAGTGATTGTTATTAGATCTAGTTAATAAAGAGGCTTCTTCATCAAAAACATCTTCAAAACTCTGAGAATCATTAGCATGATTGGAATCTTCATCATCACTGAAATTTTCACCAGCAAAATGTCCATATATGCTTAAAAATTCAATGAAATTTCTTGTAAGAAAATTGGGAGGTTCTTCATTATTTCTTAAAGATCTATTAATAATAAATTCACGACGAAAACCACCAGGTACATTTATATCCAGAGCAGTTGATTCACGTCTTGTTTCAGTAAGGTAAGTAGAAAAAGATGAACTTCTTGTTCTTCTTCTGGGGGCACCAGAAGATGAAGGCGAGGATACCGAATCAGTCTGACCAATACGAACTCCATTGGGGTTCAAAGTACTTGAATCTTCTTCAATTTGTTGATAAAGTTGTCTAGCAATATCTCCACCTTGTAATTTAAGCATTTCATCACTAGGAACTAGATGCTTATTTATAGTCTTATAATCAAATTCACCCTTTGAAGATGATAAGTTTTGGATTTGTTCATTATAACTATTATTCTCGTAACGATTTAAAAAAGTACTACTGTTTTGTCTATTAGTATGATTTAGTATGTTTGAAGAATTAGATGCAACTGATACAGGTGGTGAGGCATGGAATGGAGAATTTGCCGAATTCGACTCACCTTTAACTGTAGGTCTTGAAACACTCATATTGAAATTAATTTATTACTTATCATATGTAAGCTGATTCTATAATCTATAGTGAGCAGATTAGTATATGTAGTTGAAATATTTAAGATTTTCCTTCGAGCCGTTAAAATAAAATAAACAACATAAACTAATCTGTATGTAACAACTACCTGTAGTAAACTGTGGAGTTGGATAGTACGTACTGGTGGATCTATTATTAGTCAATTTCCCTAACAAATTATTACTATCATTTATGTCAGCAGCGTGCGACTGCATACAGCGACTTATCTCATCCTCCACAGTTAAAAAAGAAAAGTACTGAAAATTTTTGTGATCAGAGTCCGAGCAACTGAGAGGCTCCAAAAGTTTTGTCGCAAAAACTCTTTGCTTCAAGCGACAGACGGAGAAATTCAGAACCAGTTGTGACAAAGACAAAAGTAACAGTAATGAAATGTCCGGTGTCCAGTTGATGCAGTCATTTGTCTGAATATCCGTTGTTCTGTCAGTATGGTGGAAAAAAAAACACTTATATAGCAATATGTATATGAATAGACGAAAGCCAAGACCATTTACGCAATACCGTAGCAGAGGGTAAACACAAGCGAGGTTTGACGTTAAAATGTAAGACCAAGGCCTCAAGGTTGTAACTAAGTTTGCGGACTACTTATTTGGGGTATTTAGTGAAGTGGGGATGTTCATCTCAAATGATTTAATTATTGCTTCAGATTATCCTGGATTCTGTGAAGTTGTAAAAAATTTTTCATTTTTCACTGATTTGAGTTTGACTGCAAACTAAAGGCAAAGCAAGACAGCTACGGTTGTGAAGAGATGAACTGCAATCTGTATTGCTAAAGATACGTCAGATCCGTATACGTATGTATGTAAGGAATGTACATATAGAGGATGCAAAAAAAAAAAGCCGACCAAGATCTCCCAATAAAGTAAGTGACAACGCAAATTGCGAGCTCATTCTCTGACAAAAATTAAGAAAAATTGGCACTGCTAAGATTATTGAGGTGACCAGAATTTTAAAAGGCAGACATTAATTTCTACAACATCAAATAAGCTTACGAGGTATAATTAAATAAGATTATATGAAACTTAATGGAACGTGATAACCTGTTCTTCTCTTTCTTATACTGTAGATATTTAATAGTATGGAAAATATTCTTCAAAGTACCGACGATAGAAAAGCACAAAATAATTTTCTTATCCCCACAATTCATTTCATGTTATTATTTGCGTAGTAAAATTCATAACTAAGAAACAGCAAAGATAGTCGAAGTCAACTTTCTAAATGGTACGAAGGAAGGCGAAAGAGAATGTAAAGTTAATAAGTAGAAACATTAATTAGTCTCCATACCCCGGAGAATATTACCTGTAGGCAAGGATTCTTCTACCGAGGATATGACTAACAGAATAAGCCAAATTTTCTACACCTAAAAATAGTCAAAACATCAACAATAAAAAATAGACTTGCTAAATAAAACTAGACTATACATGATTCTTGGATATAATCAATTCGTTTGTAGTTTCCAAAGCGGCACTTAATGAAATCAAATGAAATGCCAGAGACGAAAAGATATGCATTCAACCCCAAATTTCAGATCCAACTAGACTAAAATAATAAACTGAGTGAGACCCGCCCACAGAACCAGGCGTCTGAGGTGCATGAGGATTATGTATTGTTAAAGCCAGTCGTCTGTGCCAACTTCACGATTGAACAGCTAACTCAATTTCACAAAGACTAAGACAAAAAGATTAAGAAATCACAGAGAATATACGAAGATCGTCGACAGACTGTGACGAAGAGATATATCACATCTTGCCTAGTGGATAAATGGAAAGGAGTTTAACACACACCAAAATTCCATAGTCAAAAATTATTTTTTTGGAAAATCAAAAAGAAGGATTTTAGGTATTGCGGAACCTTTCCACATAGGAGATAGTATGCAGAAGAAGGACATTGGCTACGAATTTTAGGATAAATCACATTGCCGCATTTGATAAGAATGAAGACTATGGAAAAGCAACCACTTGTTCTGTAATGACTTTCATATCTTGTCACAGGTTATGAGATTATTTTTTGTTAAATAGATTCGAATTTCAATTTACAGAAAACTTGTAGGCCCAGAATATGCAGATACTTTATACAGCGAATTATATAAGTAAACGATCATAATGAGAACATACCATCTTGTAAAATAGAAAAAGCTAAACATTGACATTAATACAGTTAGATTTGAGGCTATGAGAGTTCGTCATAGCTTGACATCATCGTCAAGATATCACAAGTGTGTGAAGTACAAAAATAATTCACATTTATCCATCAACCCTCATCACCCTCATTACACTTCCAGAAATTCTCATAATCCAAAAAATATTTATCAGAATGACAAAAAATGCAATCATCTAGAAAATGACCATGGTCTCAAGAAAAAAAAACAAAATTTAAAGCTCGGATAAATTCAATGCATAACCCGACTATAATGACATAATTAAAAACTGATGCTCTGCTGACTTACATTGCAATAATTAAGAGCAGTAATTTACAATGCAATAGTAGTGGTTCGTACATAGCCTATTCTACCGAATACAAAGTAATGTTCAAGGTATTTATGTTCTAAATAGTCATTCAAAAAGTAAACGATGATAGAATCTATATTAAGATCTCTCCGTCATTATGTTTGTTAACAATTAAATCTTATGATAATCCAAATAGGTTGAATGATTATCAGGGACAAGAAATAACTTTCATAACCCCCATCAACCACGGCATATAATCAAGGTATTAAATGACTTGATGATATTCTTCTTGCAGTAGTTAGTATACGCTTTTCTTAAGCATTTTAGTCATATTTCTTATTCATCATGTGCCTTTCACCACTTTTAGTTTTATTTTTTGTCAGAATTCTCAATTTTACAAGATTTTGTCTGATTATCCCCTATCTCAAATTTTGTTTCTTTTTCTCATATGCATTTCTTTTTTTATTTTTTGATCTTTTAAGTTCTGTGTGTTGTATTCCGCATTTCAATGTTCCATATTTCCATACCCATTCCAAAGAAGGGGAAATTTGACATCAGATGCAAAAGAATTTTAGGTGCGAGGCAGAATTCGAGTTCGTATACGTATATAAGTAAGACGAAATTTCCCAATCTTATTTTCTAATTTTAATCCTTGGTCCACTTTTTATAATTCAACTTCAAATTATATCTATTCATATCATACATACTTTCATTATGAAGTACATATCACAAGACGATATGGTAATAACCAGATCGACCATTAATTCTCATGCATCTACCCAAGAAAACATTGACTACTTGGAATACATACCAATGGATCAAGAACATTACTTAAATAACAATTTAAACTTATTAACTTTCATTAAGTTGAACAATAAGACTACCTCAGATGATTTAATCACTTCAAGAATAAAGAACATTTGCTGGAGAAGATGCAATAAAAACATATTCAACGTGGATGAATTACCACCTCATGCAATCAACTGGGATAAGAATTCAGATATCACTTGGTTATTTGGACCAAAAGTCATTGTCCCAGAAATAAAAGTTGAAGATAATACCATCGAAACTTCATCATACTACAGTACTTTTGAAGAAGACGAAGAAGTCTGTTCCTTATTAAGTGACGACGAAGATAGCCAAAGTGAAGTTAGTTCTATCTTATCATTTGAAAGAAAGAACTCTGTATCATCATCAGCCAGCTCATACTTTGAAGTTGATGAAGATGACGAATATGAATACAATTTAAGATCTTCCATCAAAAAGTCGAACACCAAATCTGCAAAGAGAGTTTCATTCCACTACATTGTCAATACCAGAGAAATTATAAATGGTATCTCTTTTGACTATGACTTTTTGGACCGTGAATGCTTATAAGTGCTTGACTGGTTCAAAACTATAAAATATTCCTATTGCATTATTTCATCATTTCTTTCTTTATAGAAAGAATTATTACTATTACACTTAATTGGTTAATTTATTATCATTGCTGTGTTTCAATTCTCGGTTTCCTTTAATTTGCATTTTTTATATGGTCATTCCCCTTCAATTCTTTTGTTGTATTTTATTATACTTTAAACTAACATTGGTTTAAGGCATTAATGAATTCTTTAGTATATAATTTTTTAGACAAAAAGTATATGCATTATAATATAAAAATCATTCATTTTCGAACACTTTAACTTGCTGTATTTCACTACATTGCGATTAACTAAGATTGACATCAGATATTCCTCTATAAGCTCCAGAATCAAAAATGTCATATGATAAAGAATGCTTTTAGGTTTAGCGGGCTAAACTAGTAGTGCCCACCTAATCTCCGTTTTAAAGCGATAGTCACGTGCGTACTAAAAAGGTACTTCCTTAGATCCAGTATTAGCAAACAAACTACTACATTTCATGTGATTATGTTGATGATTGCAAATAAATCAGAGCAATCGGCTAGACCTTCATCAAGCATATGATGCTGGTGGAGAAGCAATAGTGAAGAGACTACGCGTTATGACCTAAAATAATAGGACGAATATAGTGAAGATAGAATCCAACAAATATTTTTACCACAGCTAGTTAGTATTTTTTTTTCCGTGTTAGTATTGCTTGCTTTGAAGATTATTTTTCATAGAACCGTAATGTGCTACAAAATAAGCATTGGGGAAATGTTTTTCGGAAGGGCCTATTATTCGGAATGCTTCCCGATATAGTGAGAGAGTTCCAGAGTCTCGGCTCATTTTTAATAACTGCTAATTTGTTGTTCTATTTAGTGTATCTTCTTCATGCTTGGTATATCTAAGATTTCCTGTAAGTAAAATCCCGTCCATTCACGGTCTTGTGTAACTTGTCGCTGTAAGAAGCTCCCCAGATTACGGTACAGACTGCCGGGGTAAAGATAATGACACTACGAACTTAGATAATGCCAAGCTCAACTTATTCATTTTCTGGTATAACCTTCCCCCTACTTATGACTCTTACTTTCATTTACATTTAAGTAGTTGTTGCGTAGTGAATGGATAGATGGGACTATTTATTTTTGTAGTTTTTCTCCACTTGCGTTTCATTACCTCTTGAGGAAACCATACCATATTGATTTTCTTTTTTGTTTCCATTTTGCTCACAGATACGATCTGAATTCTCGGGAATGCGCGCCGTCCATTGATGCGAGCGGTAAAAGTAAGATTCAGAAAGTAATTCTGGAGATAGGAGAGTTTTTTGGTGGAGGGTGGCTGTATGCGCGTGGAGTACCAAATAGAGTAGTTTGGTCTTTGCTTTACATTCTAGAATCCTATTGTGGCCATTGTCCTATTTACCTTTTTCCCAAACAACTACATTTGAAGAAGAATTAACACCAATATTAAGAAGCTGGCGAACGAGGAAAAGTTTCCTTATTTGTTAAGAATTGGTGGATTGTACTGGCTTATTCTGAACCGTCGTAGTCAACTTGAGTTCTTGGTTTTGACTAGTTTTGGTAATCGGCTTCATTTATTCCTTCACAACGGATTCACGTTCCATGTTTCTCCTCCATAGCATCGTACCATCGTAAATCGTTCAATATGAAACATATTCGTCGTCTTCCGATATTCGACGAAAGGTGGAGAACTCAGAATAAAAATACGAAGTTGCCAAATCCCAACCTTAAATAAATACAACCTAGCGGAAGGGCCTTCCAGCATCGCTAATCCTGCCCTCTCGGGAGTTAAAACTCTAAAGAAAATATAAAAGTTGGAGTTGTGACACCAAACGAAATAAATCTGAACAGTTTCCCAATACGGAAGAACAGCAGACAAAAACCAATTTTTTGTCTGACCGAATAGTTTTTCCATACGTGCACAAAACTCAAGTTTCTTTTTTTTTCTTTTAATGCAAAGTTGGATTCTAAATGTAAGTGAAGGTTTGAGGAATCATTTTATATGCCTCGGAAATTTGGGCTCTCACATATCCACTCTTTCTCATAGATAAATTCTTATTATTATCACATTTACACTCCCGAGCACACATTTATTTGAGATTTCTATTGTTCGCACACTACTTACTTTTAGCGGTATTAAGTGTCGTCATTGCTCATTTCCATCTTGGTCCGCCACCCTATTCGCATTTCCATTTGGTCCACCACTTTTAAGTATCTTTAACCTCCTATCGAAGATTTTGGAAATATACTTACACATAGTTCCATACCTTTGCATTGTGCCAAACGCCTTTCATTGATTTCTTTTTGTATTCTGCAGATCTCTCTTATAGGGTTTTTCATATTTGGCAAGTGTACACAAGGATGTTTGACATTTGGTCCGCGTCTTTCTCCTTATAATTTTCAAAAGATGATATACACTTTTCCATTGCAACCATAGTTCCATTTGGTCTGGCTCATTGCTTCCTTAATTATTATACATCAGTCTTCATGATATGGAGATAAGAGTATAGAATTATTATTTTCAGCCGAACCATTAATGGGCATCGACGGTTGGATTGGACTACATAGTCTACGGTGGCTATTTTTTAAGTCATAATTAAAAGTTGAATTGAAAGCTATAGTTTTAATAGTCATTAATTCTAATATTCTTTAATTCTAATATTCTTTAATTCTAATATTCTTTAATTCTAATATTCTTTAATTCTAATATTTTTCTTTCTTTCTTTTCAAATTTGATTTATTATCAGAATAATGATGTTATTACAATGTTCATTGATCAGATTAATGAGCCTACAAACAAGTAACACTACTTAAGTAATCAACTATTCGCATACTTCAATTTTCTACAATCATTTGCTTAATTATCTAATTATAAGTCCATTATTGTTCTGCAAGATCTACTTCGATATGGTGCATTCTGTTGCATGAATCCCTTTTGTGTTGAAAGAAAGATTTAATTATGAACTGCATCATGACTGAGAGAATCTCCATGATTAAATTATATATGTTAATGGTCTCACATATCGCTTCATCAATTCCTTCAAGAAATATAATTTATCTTGTCTGATATCGTGCACACGATCTAGATGTTGCAAATATGTAACAGATATGTTTCAATGATGTATCACCTATATCAGATCAGCCACCCTTATCTCTTATCTTTTATTAACTACTAATTGTGCTTCCCATTACTTAAGCTTATTACTAAGCTGTCTGGGACATTATTAGATCCTAAATTACTATATAGTTACACAATTCCTCTACTTTTATACTTGCATCTCCTACTGTTCCTTTAGATGTGTGGATGTTGGATGTTTTATCTCAATAAACAAGCTATACGTAGTTATACACCTGATGAATTTTATGCCATTTTAGTCTTCAATCTACCAACCATATGTATTGCTTCTAATAGTAATATTGCACTTTCTATAACATTGAATAATGTATATAAGTACATAAAATGAACCATATAAAAGTTGATTATAGAAATATATGAAATTAATAATCGTTTGTCACTTATGTGCATTGAGGGTAATAGCAATCTGACCAGAGTATAAATAGCTTACAAATTTTTTTTTACTTTCCAGTTTTCTACTTTTCTTCTTTCCTTCTTTTCTTCTTTTGGTGCTTTAAGTTTTCCCAACCCCATAGTGCCTCGTTGTAGTCGAAATCGTAGGAAAATGGTTTATAAGTATGTGATAATACTTTATTATAATCAATCTAGGATATTCTACTAACTCTATGTCGTAAAAAATGCCTTATGGTATAATTAATTTTCCTCAACTACTTTGCTTAACTAGTTTAATATAAAGTATCATTTATTCATTATAATACTCTGTAGCCTATAAAACCTTTTAGATCTTAACCATTGTTACTCTATGCCTGACTTTTGACAACTGCTCAGGGGCTCGCCCAACCGCGATACTTACTAGACTACCATTACTACTGCCATGATTATATTTCTATTGTTAACATAGGTTACTAAGACTACTTAATTGAAGACTTCAAGAGGACTATTCTTAGGAGAAAATTGTGAATAGATTTCACTGGACTAATTATACTCTATGCTCATTTAATTCTATAAAACAAGATATCTGTTCGCTACAAACAATCTACAAATAATTAACAAAATTTTTGTAGTTTGTTAAGTTATTACAAGTATTGTGGGACTTTAAGTGTAGGGATATACATTCTAGTACAATTAACTATATCAATAAATATTTTAGGAACAGTGTCATGATTGATCGATTCAAATATGTGGAGATTCTCAGAATAAACTGTTTGTGCCATCACCTTCATTAACCAAGACAACTCGTATTACAATTCACCATCTAAAACGTTAAAACCAACCATTACGTAGGGGGTTAGACACACAGACATATACTTTATACTTCCAATATCTTCAACATGAATTACAGTCACTTGGATGATGATAGCTGCATACAAGAGCTGGACATTTACAACTGTCCAACAAAGGGCCATCAATCTTCACTACTGGATGAGTTGTGTGCTTTCATCAATCGTCGCGAAATATAAATACAAGACCACTATCTTGTCAGTTATCTTTTTATTCACGAGTTTGCTTCCTCTTCATCATCTATTACACCCTCTTGTTGTTCAAATTCTTGATCTTCTACATCATTATCTTGATCGAGAAACAATGTGTAGACAGCCCCCTTAAATAATGTATGAATTAAACCAATCTTGACTTCAATATTTCGTAAATTTTCAAGAAGAACATGTGAATTACCTGATTCTGGATTTGATGCTAAACTAGCTTTAATGGAAGTGGACTTAGAAGTCAATCGCGTTATTTCGTTATTCAATGTTATGAGTTGTGAATTGAGAAATTGATATTGTTGGAGAATTTCAAATTCAACAGGAAGCAAACCTGATGATGATATAGATGAAAGATCAACACTTGCCATTATTAATTCATTAACTGTCTTCTAATGAATTCTAAGAAACTATTGGACTAACACTATGGTTCCTCTTGTTTATTGTTTGGTACGCGCAGCAGTTTTAAATATAGTGAATATATGAAACTTGTACATTTTACCACCCAAATTGCATGAAACAATTAATGAATCATTCTCAAATCATATATTCTACTAGATACTTGATTAATATATAGAATCATCACAAAGGTATTGTAATCTATTAACTGCTTTAACTATAATAAATAAATTTAAAGAAAAGCACGTGACCACATCAGATTCCTGCACAGAGCCCCCCAAATTTCATCTTACCATCTGTCAAACAAAGGGGTCATTATCAAAGAATGAAAAGTCGTGAAGAACACTAATTTATCATAACATAGACACTCAATTGAAGGGACAATGACTTCAGTATCTAACGGTACCAACACGTTTGTTGAAGCGGTAGCTCCAATAGTTCCAAAAGTTTCGTCAGCTGACCCATCTTTGCCAGCTAAAGAAGAGCAAGAAACTCAAGGTACTAACGATCCTAAGGGTCCAATTACTAATGAGACAGTTCCAAAATCTGAAAAGAAAAAGAGATTAGTTAGAAAGACCAATTCTACTAATCCAATAAAATTAAAAATATGGTTAGCAGGTCATGCGGTTACAGTTGGATTTGGAGTTATTTCATTATTATTTCAAATCTTATTCCTTCCAAACTTTTATTATATTAATACGATATCTTATCGTTTATCATTATTAGGAGCAGTTGCAGCATTAACAGCTACTTTCAGTCATGTATTTGGATTAGAATATTTACCAGCATTCTCAACTTTGGTATCCCACCAAAATTTTCAATACTTGATTTTAGCCTCTGTATGGATTTTTACTTTCAAGTCAATTTTTAAAATTATCCCTTACGTTCTTATTTCACTTTTACAAATTTCAAAACATTTAAATATTGAACCTGTTTTAAAGGAAAAGGCTTTATTGGCTACTGTTATTGCTTACGATGAATTGGTTCTTATTGCCTATTTATTATTAAGAACTTTATTCTTTAGAGGTTCTTCAGGTTATCAATTAACAATTTTCTTAGTATTCTATTGGCTTAGAATTCTTTATAATAAAGAAACGAGAGTATTATTTGAAACAATTGTTGAAAGACTCGATGGTAAAGTCAGCAAGATTGAAAACCCTAAGGTTCAACATGTATGGACTAGAACCAAACAATTCTTAGATGCTAAGGAACATGATAACCATAACGCTTAAGAATTACAACTACCTACTCAAACAATACGTTTTATCATATTATCGTATTATCATTATCATATTACCATAAATTTACATAAAATTCACAACCTCTCTCTGTAGTACTACAATTAAATATACATGTTCAAATGCTTAACTATGTAATTGTAAGTAACGTAATGGCTAGGCAAATTTTCCTGCACACAGCCACGACCACCAACTCCTTTTTCACCATCGGCCAAATTAGACCGACCGATACCGTCGCTCTACCATCACTCTTCAGTCCAACCGCAATTAACAGTAGAGTAGACTCCTGTTAATAAATAAATAAAAAAAAATCATGTCCGCACCAGTAATTTACCAATTGGGTCATCAACCAATTAAAGATCATACCTTTTCACCTGATCGTTCATTCTTAGCCATTACTAAAGGTAATGAAGTTGAACTTTATCAAGTGTCTAGTAGTTTAACAATTAAACCTAAATTATTTACTATTTTAAAGGGTCATGATAAAACAGTTACTTCTGTTGATATTTCTCCCGATGGAACTAGAATCTTAACTTGTTCTCAAGATCGTAATGCTTTAGTATGGGAATTTGATGGTAATGATTATAAACCAACATTAGTATTATTAAGAATTAATCGTGCTGCAACAGTTTGTAAATGGTCACCTGATGGTCAAAAATTTGCTGTTGGATCTTCTGATAGAGTTATTGCAGTTTGTTATTATGAAGCAGAAAATGATTGGTGGGTATCTAAACATTTAAAGAAACCTTTAAAATCAACCATTACTAGTTTACTGTGGCATCCAAATAATGTCTTATTAGCAAGTGGATCTACTGATGGTCATGTTAGAGTATTTAGTGCTTTTATTAAAGGTATTGATGAAAAACCAGAACCAACAGTTTGGGGTTCAAAATTACCATTCCAAACTTTATGTGGAGATTTTATTAATGAAACTGGAGCTTGGGTTCATGATGTTTCATTTACTCCAGATGGTAATGCATTAGGATTTGTTAGTCATGATTCAACCATTGGTATTATTTATCCAGAAGGTGAAGGATTAGCTCCAAGATCTATAATTAATGTTAAGACTCAATATTTACCATTTAAATCATTTGTATTTTTAAGTAATAATAAATTAGTGGTGGGAGGTCACAATTGTAATCTCATTGTCTTTGAAGGAGATGAATCAGAATGGAAAGAATCTTATAAAGTTGAAAAACAAAAGGATTTAATCAATGATATTCCTGAAAGAAAAGATAATGATGATGAAGAAGAAATTTCATCTCATCAAGCTTTAAATATGTTTAAACAATTAGATTTAAAAGGTAGAGTTAATAAGCCAAGTAATGGAGCTGATGGTTCCAAAGCTTTAAGTACTATCCATCAAAACACTATTTCTAGTATTAGATTATTTAGTAATAATAAGGTTAGTACTTCAGGTATTGATGGGAAAATTGTTATCTTTACAGTTTAATTAGATTCTACATTTGATAAATAATTATGAATAAATATACTCATATATATTAAAACTAGTTAAAGCAATATATAATAGGTACTATAATTTTTATGTTAGTCAAGGTACTTTTGGAAAGAATACTCTTATCCTCAACCCACAATTCATACAATACTAATAACTATACGTCAGATATTGAGCTTTGGTAAAAGGGTTATCTTCACGTTATTTTGGTTCAGAAGCAGAACTGAAAATAAAGTTTATCATCATTATAGTCACTAGTATTTGAATATGGTAAGTGGTTTTAAGTTTTAATGTAAGACTTACTATTTGTGAAAGAAAGATGACATCATGATCATAATGAATCAAAGTAAAAGTAAAAATACATGTACAAGTACAAGTAAATAAGCATAAGCTCTAAAGAATAGTTAGTATAATGGCTCTTAATATCATAATAAAGCCAGTTAACCAACCCATTTCTCCATATCAAACACAGTTGATGATTTATCTTTGAAAATCAGATGGTGATGCATGTATTTATCCAATGGCTCAGGATTCACCGGACAGAGTGTTGTGTTAACAATCATCATAAAGACGAATCAAAATTCCTGAGAAATGGGTCGGATCGACTATAGATCCGAAAATATTAATAACATACTCTTTAATTAACATTAACCGTTAGTATAAAAGGTTCCATATTCGATAATAAGCACATTTCACTCTTAAAATCAATCCTAAACTATACACAACAGACACTTGTAAAGTCATAAACGAAGAATTCCTAAATTATTTTGTCCTGCATTTACATCCTCAGTAAAAATGTTACATCAATGAGTTTAATCACTAATCGAGTCTATGTTGTATATAATAAAGTGTTATTTAGAGTAAGATCTTTATACTGAACGAATATGTACATACCAATTCATCATGAAGACTCTCTTGTTCACTGTTTACTACAGTACTTAAGAATAGAACTAGTAAAGTTGGAGTGGAAAATAAGTGTCTCGAAAATTTTTTTACGACAGCTTTTGATGGGACTGCGAAGAGTGCGGGTAACTTGTACTGGTTAGGGTATGTGTTTGCTATGGTACTATGGAGGTGGAGTGGACGTACATATACATATACACAGTATAGTATATAGATAATATGCATATATACATAGTATATACGTTTATAGATATATAGATAGACTGATAGTATATAATATCATTAATCAGTTAGACCTATGCTCTACTGTACTGAGCCAAACATAAGCTAGCTAGACTTTCGCAGTAATTAAGGACCACTAATATAGTACAACTCCCCTATTCAATATTCCTAAGATAGAAATAACTGAGATTTATATAGGCTAGGACTATCCAGTAGTCACTCAAACCACCGAAACCATCCACCACTCACTATCTCTAATTCAATCTACTCTATTCACTTAGTACTACTAGTCTCTAATAACTCCGTGTCCGAGGGCAACGTTTCGCAGTGACTCAAAAGTCGTTGCCGCTGCAGCAATGTCGCAGAACCACAAAACTGCTAATTAAAGATGAGCTTATGGCTGTGTGCCTTTAATTGTAACTCTAAATTTTATTTTAATTTCTAATTTCTAATTCCGCTCAGTACTGTTTGCATATTATACTGCTAGAAAGAAAAGTCAGTGGTTGCCGAGTTATCATTAATTGCAGCAATTCCTCTATAAATTGTCAGAATGTCCGATGGCTCAGACAGTAACGAAACCGAACCATTATTAGCGGAGAACTTTAGAGAGTCATACGGAATTAGTGATGAAATATCTAAGGATAAATCTCATCGTATGCTAAATAGAGTTGGCTATTCAACAAGTGACTTAACCAATGCCAGTGTTGACTTCGGACAAGAATTCTTAAGAAAACAACCTGATGGTCCAATAGAATTACATCGTGCTTCTACAATCTCATCTCAATATCAAAAACCATTATTTCATAGATTATTTTCAAATCAATTTACTGTATCTAATGCCAATTCTCCTCATGACAATTCCTTATATACTGGGAATACATTTACTTCTAGATCAAGATCTGGTAGTTTTATCCTTGGACCTCTTGATCAAGCTAGTGTATATTCAGTATCTGATCCTGAACATCAAAAGAGATTAAGTATAATTAGTGTAATGCGTCCAAGTAGATTGATTGGAAGTTATACTCAGTTATGTAATTGGTATGATTATTATATTGAAAAGGATACTATGAAATCAAGAAAAGCATCAGTAAGAAATTATTATAAAGAGCAGAATGAAATTATTAAGAGATTACAGGAAATTGATAATTTCTTAGATGCGGGAAAGATTCATTATAATATGTTGAGTCATTATGGACAAGATTCCAGAATCTTAGCCACTCACGTGGAAGAGGATGAAGATATTGATGAAGAAGATACTGATATTGGAATTACTACTACTTCCAATTCTCATATTACAAGGCAAACACTGCAACATAGTGATTTAGAACTGCAACTGCATCTGCATCACCTTATGAAGCATAAATATTCCCGGTTTTATGATGTTCCAGGAAATGTAGATCAAAATGGATCTAAATTCTTAGGATATGATGAAGAAGAAGAAGCTTCTCAAGTATATATTGCCATTATGGTTAATTTCTTTCTAAATTTCATATTATTGATTGGGAAACTTATAGTAACCCTTTTAACTAATTCTATTTCCGTTGTGGCATCGTTAGTGGATTCTATCTTAGACTTTTTATCTACATTCATCATTTTTATATCCAACAAATTAAGTACTTCAAAAGATTGGAAAATACAACATGCATACCCTGTAGGAAGAACAAGATTAGAACCTTTAGGTATTCTTGTATTTTCTATTATTATTATCATTTCCTTTGTTCAAGTTGGACAAGAAGCATTTAAACGATTAGTATTTAGTAATCCTTCCGATAGAATAGCAGCACAAATTGGATTAGATTCAATTGCAATTATGTCTATTACTATTATAAGTAAAATTGCCTGTTGGGTATGGTGTTCAAAGAGTAATTCAAGTTCAGTTCAAGCCTTAGCTCAAGATGCAGAAACAGATATTGTATTTAATTTGGTATCTTTAGCAATGCCAACCATTGGATTTTATTTAAATATTTGGTGGTTAGATCCCTTAGGAGCAGTATTATTATCCATCTATATTATATTTGGTTGGAGTAAAACTGCATTTGAACATATTAATAATTTAACTGGGGCAGCGGCTGATCCATTAGATTATAAAGTTATATTATACCTTGCCTATAGATTTGCTGAACCTATAAAACAAATTACTGCCCTTAAAGCTTATCATGTAGGAGATAATTTAAATGTTGAAATAGATATTGTATTTGCTAAGGAAGAATATAATCTTAGCTTTAAAGATTGTCATGATATGGCTGAAGCCTTACAATATTCAATTGAAACATTACCTATGGTTGAAAGAGCATTTGTTCATATAGATTATATGGAAGGTAACTATAAGGGACATCTTAAGTAAACTGAAATATGTATATGTATATGTATATGTATATATATATATATATCTATATATCTATATATGAACTCTATAATATTTATTCTATAATGCAAAATTTTCCTTTAGAAGCGTATTCAATCCCACCTTATACTTGGAGATTATATCATCCTGATTATCCTGACCAACTCTACTGAATTTATCAATTAAAGTACGCAAGTCTTCAGTAATTGGATGATAATTAGTAGATGCAATCATTAATTCAGGATCATTCTCCAGTACTTCATCGAGGATTGTTAATTGCCGACTTTTATGAAGATACTTTAACAAATTCATTAAACAAATGGCACTGAAATAGAAACAGAAATGAATTTGATCAGATAAATAGGCAAAGTATGAATCACTTTCTATAGCATTAACAAATCTAACCACTTTATAAGCATGACCCACCATTTTAATTAACCCATCTTTATTAGTATTAGCTAAGATATATTGAATATTATTTTCATCATATAATGAAGAATTGTCATTAATTGTAGAAGGTGAAGCATCTTTCTTAAATGGTTTAATCACACTAGTTCTCAGAAAGTTATAACAATAATATATAACCAATGAACAGAAATTATAATTTAATTCGACAAATTGTAAATTAGGTTGAGAGAATAAATATTCCCATTGATCATACCACATTCTCAATTCTTCCTTAACGGTTTTAAATCCAATCTCTAATTCCCTTAGATCTCGAGTGGAGCTAACATTATTGAATTGAACTTGAACAAAATTATAGGCTATTAATAAGATTCCAATTTCACTAACCATTCTACCATCGAAATTAGTTGCACTAGGTAAACTTAAAGTGGCTGTACAATAATTAAGTCTAATTTCATCAACTACACACATTCTACCAGAGAATACGCAGTTGATTAAATGCACAAGACATAGATGATTATAAATCCGTAAGATTGTTAGAGTCTGATATTCATCGGAATCTAATTCATCATATAAGACTGTAAATGGTGAAGTAGTAGTAGTGGTAGTAGTAGCTGTAGCTGTACTTGCATTTGCATTTGGTGAAGAAGTAATTCGATTATTATTCTTAAACAATGTCCCAAAGGTAGATTTGGTTATAAAGGTGGTTAATCCGATACTTGATAAGAACCAAGCATCAAGATTGAAACCTGCTAAATCCAGATCGATCCCTTGAGGATCATCATCATCATCCATTGTAGTAGGAACAATAGATGAAAGCGATAACAGATAAATTGATAATATGACTAAAGATTGAAGAAATTCAATATCTCCACTATTATCCGATGTACCTTGAAATGCCGTATACTTAATTAATGAACTATCTAAATCTTTAACAAGTTTCTTAATTAAATCTTTATATGTCTTCTTTTTCCTAGTAAAATTATTAATATCTCCAGGACTAACCCCATTCAAAGAATATCTCAAAGATAGTAAACAACAAGTAGTCAAAAGTAATGAAGATTTATATCGTATCCTTTCAATTAATACTTCTGTTGATAAACTCAGAGGAAATGAAACCCAACGTCCATAATTTCTTCGGAAATCATTCATCAAATCACATGCTTCAGCTAATGTCAATATTCCTAATGAAAGAATATCATCAGATGGTTCGAAATATGCTTTAGTTGTTGTTGCTTTCTTTATAGTCGATAAATTTAGTAAATCATATATAGGTTTAGGAATATCTCGACTTGGTATTTGATTACTAACAATTGAAAAGGGTGCTGCTTTTAATGAAGTTGTGGGTGATTGAAATGAAAATTGACTATCTACATTAGTATCTTCATAAGCTTGAAATTCATTCAAATGACTTTGATGTCCAGTATTGCTTCTATTGGTATTATACAAACTTTCAAAAAATGAAAGTGAAGGAGTTGTAGGAACTGAGGACTTTTTCATAGAACTAGCTGCTTCTAGAAGCAATCTGGCGTCATTGTTTATTAAGTCATTTTCAAAATTATTATTATTATTATTATTATTACTGTTATTGTTATTATTGTTGTTGCTAGTTGTATTATTGTTACTAATATTGGAATTGCCATTCTTCAACAAGGACATGATTTCAGTCAATCCTCCATAAATAAGATCAAGTTTCCTATCAGTTTCAGAATTATCACTCATGACAGAACTAATCGAACTATTAGTCATTGGCATTGGTACAGCTTCTAGCTCAAATGAACAAGGTTTATTAAGAAATATACATCTTAAACATGAATTCCGTTCTGAAGATCTAAAGCATCGAGTCTTCTGTCTTCGACATAGATCACAAGCTTTCAATGTTCTGGTGGCCTGAGCTGCTTTTCTATTATCACCACTGATCGAATCACCAACATCTTTATCCTTTTTAGTTCCTGCCTTCTTAGTATACTTCCGTCTCTTAGTCTTGGATTTCCCCTCTAAGTCTTCAAGTTCTTCCTTTATTTCAAGCTGCTCAACTATGATTTGAGGAGATTCAAAGTTCTCAGTACTACTGGACCCATTCATACTTAACATTAATAACTTTAAAACCAGGCTTCTACTACAAATATCAGTGATTGTTGTTAGAGTTGGATCTGAAATATTTCACAAAAGGATCGAAATACCTACCTGTTCCTTCGGAACAAACAAAATTTATGTCGCAGATCAGAATTCGACATAAATAAAATTCGACATTAAATCCCACATATGTCTATTATCAAAATTGCAAAATAATCTACAAGTTTATAATTTCCATTTTATGGAAAAAGGAAACTGGAAGACAACAGACTGAACTGCTGAAAAATTATTGGCAACTGGTACTCAGGACTCGATATGTGCACTCTTAGAATTGTACCAAAATTAATGTCCGCAAAACTTAAGCGACAGCTAGAACTCATAAAAGCCATAAGAACTTACCAAACTTGTTAGCAAACCTTTATTGAACCACTAACAAATTATACTCACAGCGATACAAGCATTCTAGTGATATCAATAATTGCGAATCCTGAGTAATTTCTACAATTTGGGTTTGTATTTGTGGACCATGGGCGCTAAATTTCATTCTTAACACCCAAATCCATCCGGGGAAAGTCCAAACGTACTAACACCGATTAGGAAGGACCTGACTTACGAAGTAACACGTCTATTTCTATATACAAATAGGCTAAAGAATTTTGTATGTAATTCTTTCACCAGGATTACTCTTTGGAGACATTATTAGTTCCATTGTCGTGATTTTAACTCCTCGATTTATCATAAGATGATCAAAATCAATTTGTCCCTGATATTTTATGATACCCAGTTCAAAATGATTTTTATCACTTAATTGTAATTCTCCCTTAAATTTAATTTCATAATCTTTGGGTCCATTGATAACCTTATGATCTTTATTATCTACTATAGGTACTTCATGGATTTTCCCACTACTTCTTTCATGAGTTTTAATTTGTTCATTATCCAAACGATCTAATTTTAAACCCAACAGAATCAATGCATTATTAATAGATGTTATTATATTAATAGGTTTAACTACCCATGATGCATTAGCCTTAAATTTGTTTTCATGGGTTTGACCTTCAATAGATTTATAACGTTCAAGTTCTATCTGTATACCAGATACACTAATATATTTTGATTCTACCCAAAGACTGAGGTGTGGCGTTGAGGGATCATCCTCAATACTACTTATTGTTAGTGGTAAGCCAAAAATTTCTTTAATTCTGTGATTCATTGACACATGCTCTAAAACACTATATTTAATATTTTCATCTTCTAAAAGCTTTAGATAATCAACCAAATCAGGATTTTGAGATTTATTCTTAATCAATTGATCTATTTCAACCATCAAATATTCATAATATTCTTTATCTAAATACATTATTCCTCCTGGGAATGTAAATGACTTTTGCCATAATAAGTTTAGATTTAACCAAATAGGTAAGAATATGGCTCTTCTCTTTGTTTTAATTTCATCATTATCATCATCTGTTTCTCCATAGAACTTAATTAATTGAGTTATGACATATACAACCATAGTCAATGTACTAGAAGTTGCAATTAATAAAATAATGGTTTTCAATGGTAATCGCCTTTTATCTTTCAAATGAGTATCATTTCCAATACCAGATGATATTAATCTATCTCTAAGCATTTGATCATATTTCAACTTTTCAATTTCTTGTTCAAACTTACCGTAAGATCTTTTATTTATATAATTTATAGGCCTTCGAGTCATTGACGTGGCTGGCCTCGACGAGTAAACATGTACATGTCTACAAGATATTAATAAACTATTTAACCCATTAACATCTCCAAGCCGAAATCGAAGTAACTGTCTCTGATGAAATCTTCTGATTGACATCATACAAACAATTATACCTTAACTAATTAAATAATCTAAACTCAAATAACCCCCACTTAGAGATGATATACCGAAACCTGGAGTGATCTCACTACCAGCAGCGGTATGGATGTTATCTTCTTTTTCAGCTTATATACAACTTTGTGGCTTCTTACGGAATTTAGACCACACTCGGTGTGGTTTTTTGTATGTGGCTGTATGTCCGCGATAAGAAGTATGGCCGGAGATTGTATAAATATGAGTAATTTGAAAAGTTTTGGAAATAGAAGTTTTCCAGATTTACTTTTTAGTAGAATTAGTATTAGTCGTTTGTGAAAGTTAACAATTAGCAATTAACAATTAGCGAATTAGATCATGACTGTAGAATTAAAACCAACATTTAAAACTAAATCTGGTGAACCAATCACCATTGGTGCTGGATCAGGAACTGCTTGGAAAGCCTATAAACGGAATGATCCTGAAAATGCTGAAATTCAAAATGAAATTATTGATAAATTAGCTTATTCTATTAATATAGGTTATAATCATTTAGATACTGCTGAAGTTTATAATACTCATCCTGAAATTGCTAAAGCTGTTATTAAGAGTCAAGTTCCTAGAGAAAAATTATGGATTACTACTAAATATATTGCAGCCAGTCCTCATATTTCAAAGAAAGAAGGAAATCCAGCTACATTTGTTAAAAAAGCATTAGAAGAATTAGGAACTGATTATATTGATTTGTTATTAATCCATCATCCATTTTTTGATAAATCAACTTCCAATATTACTCTTGAAGAAGCTTGGCAAGAAATAATTGATGCTAAGAAGGCTGGCCATGTTAGATATATTGGTGTATCTAATTTTGCAGTTGAACATCTTAAAAGAATTATTGCTGTTAGTGAAAAGGAAGGTAAAGATTATTACCCAGTGGTTAATCAAATTGAATATCATCCTTACTTACAAAACCAATCGGAAAATATAGTTGAGTTTTCTAAAGAAAACGGTATTTTAATTGAAGCTTATGGTCCATTAAGTCCTCTTTTCAGAATTGTTGATGATGATGGTAAAGAGATTGAAGATCATCCATTAAAATCTGTACTTCCTGAATTAGCCAAGAAGTATAACAAAACTCCAGCTCAAGTCTTATTAAGATATACTTTAGATAAGGGAATTTTACCAATAACTACTTCTTCAAAGAGTGAAAGAATCAAAGAAGCTCTTGAAATTTATGATTTCAAAGTCAGTAAAGATGATGTTGCCTTAATAGATGAAGAAGGAGCCAAATTCCCTTACAGATCTTTCTTCAAGGGTAGATTTTAAACTTTTTAGCGATATTTACTTAATAATAATTTTATTCTTTTAATTACTTTTTAATTTTATATTTCAAATTATAGATATATCTATTGAAACAATAGAGAAGCCGCTAAATCAACATTACCGTCTGTTTGTTTTAAAGCAGCTATAGCTTCACTTCTAGAGAATCCTAAATCGGTTAATCTCTTAATATCTTCCTCTTTAGGTGCTGGGACTGTTACATTCGAAGGTGCTGAGGAACTAGTTTGACCAGCATTTGATGCTCTTGCAGCAGCAGCAGCTCCAGCAGCTGATGTTACACTACTTGTAGGAACATTTGTAGGTGTTGAATTGGCTGGTCTTGTATCACTAAAAATATTTCCACCAAATCCACTTCCTATACCACCATGACCACCATTACCTCCAAATAAGGAATTATTTTCAATTTCAGATGATGCTAAGAATTTAGTTTCAATGTGTCCACCAACAATCAACTTGTCATGCTCCAAATCAATAACACATTTATGCCTTCTTAACATATCTAATCCAAATAATAAATCGACTTGTGTATCAATGACCATAAAAGAACATGGTATATCGATATTAGAATCACCTATACTAATAGGCACACTATGAATCTTACCTTCAATCCTTTGAGATCCAACACCTCTTGCTTCACCTTGGAAACGTCTATCTATTAATCTTGCAATACCTACTTTTTCAGCAAGTCTAGGAGATATAATAGTGGTTTGTGCACCAGAATCCACAAATGCTTGAACCTTTTCTCCATTAACTTTAATATCAATGAATAACATATCAACAGATGCAAAACTTTCAGGAGTAATATCATAGGCTAATTTCATATTCTCTTCAACTTGTTCTTCTCTGATCATTTCTAAAATTTTAGCTTGATTATCTGGATCATCTGGATTTTCTTGTAAACGTCTATATTCTTCTTGTCTATGGCCCGATATACCATATCCACCAGTTTGTTGAATCTGTTCCAATTGTTGTAGCATTAATGATTTGAATCGAGGTGGATCATTTAGGACCGCATGTATGTCTGGTCTAGTTCTGCTCAATTGTTCATTAAGCTGGGCACTATTAAGGAATTGTAATCTAGTTTGTTCTATTTGGTTATCGACTACGTCAGTACCAGCACCAGCGCCAGCACCAACACCAATACTAGCACTTGAACTAGCACCAGCATTAACACCAGAAGAGGCTCGGACTGTCCTTAAAACAACTATGTCATCTTCTTGAATACCCAACTCCTCCAATGACTTTGTCAAATCAGATAAGGGAGATTCATTATATAAAAGAGTTTGTTTGGTAGGCTCGATATCAGTTTCAGCACTCAAGTAAGCCTTGAAATCTTCAAGAATTAATGAACCCGGGACATCTACATTTATTAATTGCCCACTACTTTCAACAGATATAGTGATTCTCATTATTTGATAATTTTAACTTATATACCTCTATATGTACTACTTAGTACCGATATATTTCTTTAAAGGAATCTACTAATAATTTTATAATTTTATACCCCAGATTGGTGGCGAACTGATTTGTAACCGTATATATATTTTTTTCCTTCTATCTTAATCTTGGAAGTTCCATACATGGACCTATTTGCCACCCCCGTTAGTCGCAGGAACTCCTCATTTGTTATCAAACTATCGATTTTATATGCTCATTGTTATTCTACACTACTAATTTATAAATATTGTTCTTTAATGTACATTGGTTTATTGTGGATTGCATACATGTTTATCCACACTCTTTATATATACAATATTATTTCTATTAACTTGGTATTATCATAGCTACATGGGCTCCATTCAATAACAATTGTTTGATAGGAGTTGATGAAGGCCCATCATTATCTATTTCAGTAACATCTTCAAGTACCATATTAACAAAATCATCAAACCCAACTAATTTTCCCTTGAACTCTTTATTCCCCGTCATCAACACATGTATATATTGTCCTATAGACTTATCAATTATTTCCAATGGTAAGATGGTGGTTTCAGCCACATCATTACTGGCACCTGGTGCTTCAATAACCTCAGACATCTCTAACTCTATATTGGATGGGTTTGGCTTAAACTACTAGTGTCAAAGCTTGACTGCCATTTTATTTTTGTCTATGATTTTTTTTCCTCACTTACTGGAACTTTTTGGGCATTCTCACACGACCATATCATATCATAGGATTCTCCTTATAAAGTAATAACTGATTTTTGACTACTGGTCAAAGACATGATATCATTTGGTTTAGTTGGTTTGAGGATCGAGTCATGACTTTCTGTTGATTTGAGGAGTTTTTCAGTTTTCCAACCATCAAAATCAATTAATGCTTGCATACATCCCCATTCGGTAATTTTATTTTGCAACCATACTAAATTGACTGGTTTAGTTAAATAATCATTACATCCAGCCATTAATGCATTTTTTCTATCAACTGAGGAATTAGAAGATGCAGTAAGTGCTACTATAATGACTGGAGATCGGAACAGATCCATATCTAATCTTTCACTATCAGTAATTTCTTGTGATGATCCAACTATAGCAGATTCACTTTCTGCAAATACACCAATTTTATTTATCTTTTCCAAGTGTCGTATTTCTTTAGTAGCTTCAATTCCCGATTTAACTGGTAATTGAATATCCATTAATACCAAATGGAATCCACCTTTTCTCCATTTATCAATAGCCTCTTGACCATTTTTAGCAATTTGATAATGAATCTTGTGTCTTCTTAAGAAAGCTCCTAAAATGGCTTGATTAATAGCATTATCTTCTACAACTAGTACAGAAATGGATGGCAACACTCTATCAGTAGCTGATTTAGGTCCTTTAATGGATCTCGTAAGTTTATTGTTAGCATTATTATTATTATTATTATTGTTGTTGTTATTACTGTTATTATTATTGTTATTATTATTGTTGCCATTGACATTGCCATTGTTATTATTATTATTATTATTATTCGTTGTAGTACTGGAGGCAATATGACCACTATTATTACTATTACCGTTATTGATTTTGCTCACACTACCATTATTATTAGAATTATTGGAATTCTTATCTTCTTCACGTTTAGAATCTGAAACCTTTCTCTTCATCTCGCCTGCGGGCTGCTGAGAAATATTAAATGAATCAGTATTGACTTTAGCATCGATTGAATTGTCCTTTGCACTCTCACGTTGTCCAATCGAGTCAGATTTATGAGGGAAAGTTTGCTCTGGACTTGTTGAATCCCTATTCCTTCCACTAATTGAATTCTTTTTACCCTGACTAAGACCACCATTAGCTGGGTTCAATGAAAAATTCTTAGGTAACAACAAAACTGCCTGAGAGTTAGAATCTATTGATGGAGATCTTGAAGGATTTGAATGAGCACGTCTATGAAGTATTCCGGGAGTTACATTTGCAGGAGATACAGATCTGTCAGGAATATGAGCAATTGATTTTGATGGCAGATGAGAATATTGTGGTTTGGGTTGATAATATGTAGGAGTAGTAGATCTAGTTGTGTTTTGGATTTTACCATGAGGATAATGTTGTTGAGACATGGCAGTATGATAAAGTTGGGTTGAATTCTGTTGTTGAGGGACACTATCATATGGAGAGCTTAAAGATCCTATACTACCTCTTGAGACATTGGAATGAGGTTCATTTACTTCAGGAATGGGTTCTTCTATCAAAAAGGCATTATTCTTTGTCATTCCTCCAGGGAAATATTGATCCAAGATTGTCCATACCAGTTGGTCAGGTTCCAAGTTAATTCTGTTTTGATTATTTCTAACTAATATGATACGCAAGTCAGCAGGATCATATATCTTGGCCAATGAATTGGGAAACTTATACATTATATCCTGTTTTAAATCGTCTACTATATAGTCTTGATTAATAATTAGAGTCGTAGGAGTTCCATTCACCTTCTTGACCCATACACGTCTCGTAGAATTATTGGATTTGAATTGATTATGATTGGATTGCAGTTGTTGCAGTTGCAGTTGCAGGTGTTGTTGCAGCAGTTGCTGTGGCTGCGATTGCAGTTGTTGCAGCAGTTGTTGGTGCAGCTGATGGGATGCATTCGTCGAATGGGAGTTCGTCTTAGCCCCCTTCTTAGAGTTACTGTACTCGTGACTGGTCTGTTTCAAACCAGACAATTTCAGTACCATATTTGCAGAGGGTTTAGCATTACTCCGAAGAGTGGGTACACCTAATTGGTTGTTACTCATCGTGTACCAAAAGTCTCCTGGTTATGTTAGTTCGGGAGGGGGTTCCGAACAATTCGATTTTTAATCTTTCTATTTTTTTTGGCGGTACTCAAAATTGCGCTCCTTGTAATTACATTTTTTTGTTTGCGGAGTTAAGACTGCAAAAAAACATATACGATTATAATTAAAATAAATAAAATAACATGAGTGCCCCCCATAATATACAAGAGTCATAACTATTCCCAATCATCGTCTTCTTCCGAATTCTTAGATTCCGAAGCTTTAGCTCCAGCATTATTTTTAGGATCTTTGACTTCCTTTGCTACATCTACTACATCTTCTTCTTCTTCATCATCATCCCAAGTAAAATCTTCATCTTCTTCATCTCCTTTACTTTCAGTTGATCCTGATTTACCATCTAATAATAATTGTTTTCTCTTCTGTTCAGAATCTCTTAATTTCTGGTCATTCTTAAAATAACGGTACCAGAATAAATTATATGAGATCTTAACAGGAACTAAATCATTCATAGTTTTAGTTAATGTATTAGGATATTTTTCTAATAATTTAGATATTTCATCTGTTTTAGAATCAGCATTAAATGCTTCTACTTCACTTTTAATATCTAAATCTGATGATATATAAGCACTTTCACTGGTATGCAATTTAAATAAATCATTATCATAACGAGTACTACCATAACTTTCATGACTACTTATAGGATTAGAACTACTAAATAATGTTTCCTTTTCTTCATTTCCATTAGGTTCTGCTTCAACAGATACCATAGAAGTTAAGAAAGATGTAAAAGAACTAACATATTTTCCTGCTTGCTTTTCAACTTGTTCAAGAGTAGCATCTAATGAATCAAGGGCAGTATTGGCTTGATCTTGTAAATTCTTTAAATCAATTTTAACATCAGGTAATTGAACTTTTTTCAATTGATCTTCAATATGTTTTAAATTATCTCTTACTGCAACAATATTATTATTATTAGCTAAATTTTCTCGAGCTACATTTAATTGTCCGAGCAATTGATCTCTACGTTCATCCAATTTATATTTATCTTGTAATCCACTAGCATTTTTAGTTGCATTACTCCATAAATCTTGAAATTTAGCTTCAACTGCTGTGTACGCCTTATCGATCTCACTCTCTAATTTTTCTACAGCTTCTTCTGTTTTCTTAGTTTGTTCAGTTTTAGTGGGTTCAGCAATTGTGGAATCGACACTTACTAATTCCTGTTCTGTTTCCTTTTCAGAAACTACGGGATCTGTGAATTCCATCGTGATACTCTAATGGGGCTATAAATCGTATCCTTGCTCTTTAACAAGGGTCTGTTCATTTTTATTTGTGAGGGAGAGAGAGAGAGAGGCGGGTGAACGGTCACGTGTCAAATTGACTCTTAATAGCAAGTGGCTGTATACACTCCTCTCGATGTGAAGAGTTATGAATTCAAAGTATTGTAGTAATGGGTAGGAGTAAGAGATTAGTTAGTTAGTAGGGATATGGATATATTGTACTTATCACCGATAACAATAATATGTTAAATATTGTTCGTTGTAACTCACACAGATCTCACAGCATAGAACGTTTACCCCAACTTCTCGCCGGAGCCGATCGATGATTTCCGGCCCTGACTCATAATTTTTCACTACTACTAACTAACAGAACATAAGGATCTTCCAGTGGTTGTAGGTACTAACACATACAGACAGGATGAGAGGCAGTAGCAGGATTCTAAACAATTCCAATTGTTTGTTACGAATCCAAAATGCTGTGTTCAAGAAAGATACTACCAAATTATCACCACGTATCTTCCCTAATCCTATAAGTCATTTTGAAATATATCGTCCTAATGATAGAAATAATCATCCTTCATTTTGGACAGTATTAGGACCTGAAAAGTCACAATTACTTCAAGTTATATCGGGAAATTATATTGCAGATCCACCATTATCAAGAGTATATCCTCATTTAGCTAAAGACTTTAAGTATCATGAAATACAATTCTTAAACTTTAGAGATAGATCAGGATTAGATAAAGTTCATATGTCAGCTAGATATGAAACTTATGCATCTAAAGGTGAACTTGAGATGTCTGATAATGTTAATTCTGTAAAGAATTATATTACTGGAGCTAATAATTATAATGTTAAAGTAGATACTCAAATAATTGATTATACTTCACAATTATTAAATTTATTCAATTTAGAACATTTACAAAATAAATGGATTAATACTTTAAGTAATGGACAATTAAGAAGAGCTAGGATTGCCAAGTCATTACTGTCTAAACCAAGTTTATTAATCATTGATGATCCCTTTTTAGGTTTAGATCCTCGAGCAACAGATATGGTATCAAAATCTTTATACAGAGTTAGTCAAGATTTAGGTACTAGTATAGTACTTGGATTAAGAGTTCAAGATGAAATTCCTCAATGGATTGATCATATTGCTTACGCTGATGAAAATGGGTTAAAATTTAGTGGGAAAAGAGATGAAGTATTTGATCAATTAACTGAAAGTGTTAAATCGATTGAAGGAGTTCATGAAATTCATGAAAGACATTTAAATAAACATAAAAATCCTATTGAAATTACTAATGAATCCTTAAGACAAATAGATATAGCACCTCATGTTGAATTTAATAATGCTTCGGTAGCTTATCGAGGATTAGTAATATTTAAAGATTTTAATTGGGTAATTCCTAAAGGTTCTAAATGGAGAATCTTAGGAGATAATGGAACTGGTAAGACTACTTTATTATCACTTATTACGGCCGATCATCCTCAATCATGGAGATCAGTAATGTCTATTAATGGTATTGAAAGAAAGACTGGTAATGGAATTTCATTTTTCGATGTCAATAATAGAATTGGAATATCTTCACCAGAATTACATGCTTTAGTTCCTGAACATACTAAAACTATGTATGAAATTATATTAAATGGATTAGTTAAAGATGTAGGTAATTCCAACTTTATGATGAAAGGTAAACAAGAGAATCTTACAGAATTTGGTCGTAATGTTTTATCACAATTTCAAGATCGATTAGATATTTACGGTAATAGTAAATTTACTGATTTAACTATTACTGATCAAAAATTAACTTTATTCTTAAGAGCTATTATAAAGAAACCAGAATTATTAATTCTTGATGAAGCCTTTTCCTGTATGGATGATGAAGAAATTATGATAAGATGTCATGATCTTATTGAAACAGATCTTAAGGATGTTACGGTACTTACCATTGGTCATATTGATTGGGAAGTACCACGGTGTGATTATTTATTACGATTATATGGTGATGAAGATCGCCATTATAAACTATTTAAGTATACGTAGTGATCGCTTAACTACTGCGGTCGGGGTGTAAACTTCACGTACCCCTATTTTTTTTCCCTTAGCATCCAGTACATTATAGAACGGAAATATACGTACTGGCCCCCAATTGGCATTATCAATGCTTAACAGTAAAACTACGCCACTCTCCATTAACCTCAGCCTACACTACGTAATTACTTGGTATACTATATAATTTTTATCTAATTTCTATCATCCCCTAACAAACACCCCGATACCCGTGTTCCCATTCCGGAATGGAGCCAAGGTTTGCCAATCGACCTTTCCCGTTTGGGAAAAACACGCACAAACCAAAACGCACAAGAACAAAAGCGAAGAAAATTCTTCGAGCCCATAACTAACCACACCGAACCATCCCCAGCACCGCTTAGCCCAGCCGAACAAATCACTTATACGTGGAAGTTACAGTTGGCATAGTTAGAGATCTGATCTATATCGTTAGCCTGGATTCCAACTGACTGCATAGAGGCCCTCATCCCCCACTGAGCAAATAGACAAATAACTAATAACCGTAGTCATAGTCATAGTCATTAGCGAGTCCAGCAAACCACTACAACTACAACTACAACAACTCAGTTGTCGACAGACTAATACGTAACAATTGAATATATACTAAGTTGTACTTTTGGGCATCCACTCATTCATAACTATACTCATTACTATACTCATTACTCATTAACTCGTCATAATATTTCACTCACTGGACTTACTCATTCACTCACTCACTCATTCATTCATTCATTCACTCATTCATTGATTTATTCATAATTTCATTCAATAGACCCCATTCGATTCTATTCATTCCCTCGTTAACTGATACATCATTTATTTATATACTTACTATTTATTTTTCCTTATTTATTTCATATAATTAATTATTCATTACTTGGTTAATTTAAATTTTGCATAACATCATGGTTACTCTAAGTCCTTATATACCCAATGCACTTCCTGATGATAGACCAGCAGAAGAATTAGCTGAACTAGAATATGGTAAATTAACTTCAGAAAAGTATCTTTATGTATCTAAACATCCACTTGGTGAACCACTTCCATTACCAATAGATGATGAACCTCCTTATATTATTTATATTGCAACTTATATAAGTTATCTTATATTAATTATAATAGGTCATATTAGAGATTTTTTTGGAAAAATCTTTAAACCATCAGAATATGCTGATTTAATAGAAAAAGATGGTTATGCACCTTGGTATGATGGATTTGAAAGTTTTTATGTTCGTCGTTTAAAAACTAGAATTGATGATTGTTTTGCTAGACCAATTCATGGAGCTCCTGGTCGTTATATAAAATGCTTTAATAGAATAAGACATGGAAAAACTGGTTATCTTTATGATGGAACTTCAAATGAATGTTTAAATTTATCATCTTATAATTATTTAGGTTTTGCACAATCTCATGGTGTATGTACTGATTTTGCTTTAAAATGTGTTGAAGATTATGGAACTTCAGGTTGTTCTCCAAGATCTTATATTGGAACCACAGATTTACATAAAGAATGTGAAAGAGTAATTGCTGATTTTGTTGGAAAGGAAGATGCAATTATTGTTAGTCAAGGTTATGGTACAAATGCTAATTTATTTGCTTCAATTGCTGATCCAAAAACTTTAGTTATTAGTGATGAATTAAATCATGCATCAATTAGATTTGGTATTAGATTATCAGGAGCTTCAGTTAAAGTATTTAAACATAATGATATGAATGATTTAGAAAAATTAATTAGAACTCAAATTGCTCAAGGTCAACCAAAAACTCATCGTCCTTGGAAAAAAATTATAATTGCTGTTGAAGGTTTATATTCAATGGAAGGTAATATGGTTAATTTACCAAAAATTCTTGAATTAAAGGAAAAATATAAATGTTATTTATTTGTTGATGAAGCTCATTCAATTGGTGCTTTAGGTCCAGAAGGTAGAGGAGTTTGTGATTATTTTCAAGTTGAACCTTCAAGAGTTGATATACTAATGGGTACATTTACAAAATCTTTTGGAGCTACTGGAGGTTATATTGCTGCTGATAAAGAAATTATTGATAAATTTAGATTAAATTATATAACTCAAAATTATTCTGAATGTGTTCCACCACCAGTTTTAGGACAAATTATTTCTTCATTAAGTGTTATTAAAGGTACTTTAAATCCTGGAGAAGGTAAAGAAAGATTAGAAAGAATTGCATTTAATTCTCGTTATTTAAGACTTGGATTAAAAAAATTAGGTTTTATTGTTTATGGAGCTGATGATTCACCAGTTATACCTTTATTATTATTTTTACCTGCTAAAATGCCAGCCCTTTCAAGAATGTTATATGATATGAAAATTGCCGTTGTTATTGTTAGTTATCCTGCTACACCATTAATTAGTGCTAGAGCAAGATTATGTGTTAGTTCTGCTTTAACTAAAGAAGATTTGGATTATGTTTTACGAAAATTCGATGAATTAGGAGATTTAATCTTTTTAAAATTCAGTAGTGGTATTGCTGGAGGATCTAAAATTCCAGGTCAACCTCCAAGATGGTCAATTGAAGATGTTCTTGCTACTAATGTTGAAGACACTAAGATGCCAAAATTGGGTCAATTCTATTAAGAATTTACCATCCAAACCATATAACCCCCTCCCCATAAAAAGTCCAAAAAAAAAATTCAAACCATACATGTAATTGTACATATAATTGTAATGTAATCCTCTCCTCTCGTCGTTTATACTAATATCTTAATCATATCTAAATAGGCGAGAGTTTCCATATTAATAATAATAATATATAATGATATAATACTAATAATGTTAGTAAGAGTTTGGTTGGTATAGTAAGGATGTATGTATTGCGGTGTGGATGTTGGAGGCATTGGGGTAGTACCATAGTTAAGAACTAATTAGTTGTAAGTATAACACTACAGTTATTACAGTCAGTAAAGTACAGTTACAGTACAGTTACAACCCGTAAAAACCCTGTCCAATGGAAGTGCCCGATCCCTTAACTCCTCCGTTGAGATTTAATGTAGTACAAGAAAACTTATACCGAGGAGCATATCCCCGAGAGATAAATTTCAAGTTTCTTAAATCACTTCAACTTGAAACTATAATAAGTTTAACACCTGAACCGATAACTCCCGAAACAGATATTAAATTATATGAATTTGCTATAAAGAATAATATACGACTTATCCATTTAGAATGTAGTCAATCAGGAAAGGGGAAGAAACGTGGAGTACCAATGGGGTATACTACAGTACTTGAAGCATTAGATTATGTTATACATAAAAATCATTATCCTATATATATTCATTGTTTAAATGGAGGTCAAGTGACTAGTTTAGTAATTGCTTGTTTAAGAAAATTACAATTTTGGTCATTAATATCAATATTTAATGAATTCATTAATTTTACTACGAGTATTACTGTTAATGATAGAAATTTTGTAGAAGGATTTAAGGGACAAATAAATATTAATCCGGATAATAAAGTTGATTGGTTATGGGTGGGGATGAGTAAGGGAGTTATAGAGAATCATCCTAAGATAAAAGTTACGGAGATCTAAGGAGTGTGAGTGTTACAGGTAAGTGTTACAGAAATGTGTGAGTTACAGAAATGTGTACAATCTGTGAGTGTACAATCTGTGAGTGTACAATCTAATACTGTAGTGTTACTTAGTCATAGTTATATAGTTACATAGTTACTTACTTACTTACTTACTACTACACTCGCTGGTAGAATAAACAATAGGCATTCTTATTCATCACCTGACTGTCTCTACAATTATAAGTAATCTTCGAATCATCAAAATAACACCACCCCTTAAGTTTCTTATTATCACTCTTCTTATATACATAAGATGTATAATGTCCCGTAGTTAAATTTCCAAAATGATTAGCTACTCCATATAATTTATATCTAAATGGAGGTGTTTGATTCCGTGTTGGTAAACTTGATAAGATTTGTTCTTCCTTCTCTCTTGTTAAGGAATCCTTATTAGTTCCATCTAAATAAGTTCCAACTTCTGGCCAATAAGATGTTAAATCCAAAGTTTCCTTAACGGGATAATTAATAAATGTATCTAATTTATTAAAATATCCTGTTGGGGATACTTTGAAACGTTTAAAATGAATAATTAATACTTGTGGTAATCTTGTTATAGAAATCTTCTTTGTCAGTTTAGTAAATCGTTTACATCGTGGACAATGCCATTTATTATTATCATCTAATAATTCAGTAGTAACAAATTCCTTTAAACAATCATCCAACAGAACATTCATAGTTCCAAGTTTTTCAGGAATTGGTAATGATAAAATTGAAAATGAATTATAAGTTGTTGAAGTCATGCCACATTCTAAACATTTTAATTGAGATAAATGTTGACCTTGAAAATAATCAACTACTATTGAAAAATTTAATTTAAGATATCTTTCCCATTCAATAGTTGATGCTAATCTAATGGGTAATTGTTCTCGAGTCTTTTCTTGTTCAGGAGTTAATTCACTTACAGCTTTTTTATCTTCGGCATTAACAATAACCATTTGATTTAAATCTTCATGTAATCCATCTAATATAAAATTTAAAAATTCAATACAATCTTGTTGATCAAATGTGGCAAATTGTTGACCAGGAGATAAACTTCCAGCCACTTTTTTAAAATTAGTTGGACAAAATGAACTTCCATTACTTCTAAACATATCAGCTAATAATCCTACAAAATTATTAGTTAATATTCCTTTGGTTCCTAATCGATTATTAACATTTATATGTTGACGATAATTATTTAATCCTGAACCATTAAGATTCGGAAAGAAAAATCCTGTTAATTGCGGAGTAGCTCCGAGACATTGTAATATACAATTCATATAACATGAATTTCCGAGATTAACAAGTCCCGTAGCATATTGTTCTAAGAATTGTCCATTAACTTCTTTAACTTGTTTAACATCTTTAACTTCTTTAGATTTGGTTTTAGTTATAGTAACAGTCGAACTATTAGCTCGAGTTAATTTAGGGGGTGGAGCTTGTTGTAAAGGAGGGGAAGTAGCTATGGGAGCATCAATAGGAGGTAGTGGTAGAGGTTGATTATGATTGGTGCTTACTACTTGAGGAGATTTAGGTGAAAATGAATTAGATATAGGAGTATTGGAGGTTGATTTAGCAGTCGATAAGTAATCACCAAAATTTCGAAGATATGGTGATGCAGTTCGCGAAACATTGGAATCTTCTTGATAACTGCCTCGTCTAGAAGATGGTTGAGAATTAGTAGTAGTACTACTACCTCGAGAAAGACTGGCTTCTGGTCTAGTTAATACATGAGTGACATGAGATCTTTCAAGCCATTGATCTCCATATACTGCATGCCAATTATAAACTCCACCGGCAAGGATAATTGGATATGCTTTAAGATGAGAACTTATATATTTATTCTTAAACATTAACATCTCAATCAATTCTGAAAATGGATTATTTAATGGTTTATCAGAAGTTACAAGGGCCTTCAAATTATCTAAACGATCAATAAATAAATGTCCATAATTCAAATTATATATGACAATTAAATCATATTTGTATCGGCTTTGAAATCTTAAATATTCTTCATGAGGTAGATGCAATTTAAGACGATTTTCTAAATCCTGATCAGTGATATTATCTAAATTAGTAGTAGTAGTAGTAGTAGTAGCAGCAGTAGTACCTATAAGCAGATGCAATACTGATGGAGGGATATGGATTATCTCTTTGTACTTGATATGGTTATGGTTATAATCCTTTGATTCTCGAAAATCTATTAGTAATATCTTGTTACCATATGTTTGCAGATTGAGGAGGTAATGAAGTTGTGGTGCTGATATGAAATCTCGGAATTTAAAGTCTTCCAATTGTACTGGTACTTGTACTGGTGATGATCCTGAGTTAGTTGAAGTAGTAGAAGTAGTAGAAGTAGTAGAAGAAGTAGAGGCGGCCGATTCAAGCCGTTGAAATCGCTGTACAAGCGGATCTTGATCCGATTGCCCTAAGAAATGCTTGACAGTATCAAACTGATCCTTCTTCTTTACCAAGGCAACCTTGATGGATTTCTGGAATTCTTCCGCCACATCTCGCTCCGTATGCCCATAGAGCATTAATGCTACTGAATAACATATATAGGCAAATTCATAATCACAATATCCTACTCTATCTAATTTCTTAGTTTGTATACTTAATAGTTCAAGTAATGTTACTTGATACTTTAGAAGCTTCGCTATTGAGGCGGTGTTTTTGATGAGTTCATTATATACCGAAGTGGCTACGGCATTGAGCTCCGCTATCGACTTGAGCTGGACCCGATTAGTCATAGTTGTTTGTCGGCAAACGTGGGGTGGATTTGTAATAGGACATCGGTTTATATTCGCCTGCCAAATTTGGCTCCTGTATAAGCGGACAGGCAGGCCGAACAGAGACAGACATAGTCTGCGCTACCATACACGACCCGACATACATATTATATATCTACATATGTCTACATACCTTATATATAATAAAAACATTCTTAAACCAATCTAACTATACTATCCCCTAAATACTATTTAAGAATTCCTTAATCCCCGCATCAAAGCCTTGTTCCCATTCCCATATAAATGCCAGCTTCCCCCGAGCTCCGATATGTTCGGCCAAACGTGAGTTTTTCCACGGCTCAAGTCTTCCGATAGTAGAACCATTGAATTCAGCAAATTTATTGGCATCTGACCATCCTGTAGTAAATCCTTCTTTGTATCTCTTATGTTCATAGTGTTCATTGGGATTGGCATTATTCCAATAGTTACTATGATCTTCTAAGCATTTGTTAAGCTTTTGTTCAAAGGTTGATCTATCCGGTAATGATTTACCCTTGATTGAAAATGGAACACCTATAGCCCCTTTATCAGTCATAGTCTTAAAATCCCATTCACCTCCATTACCAGATTGAAATTTAAATGTCCAAAAATAAGATCCAAATGATGCTCTTTCATGAATGAGACTGGTTTGTCTTTTACCATATTCTATTACTAAATTATCTCTATCTTGTTGAGCATTATCTCTATTCCATGATGATCCATCAAGAACACATGAATATTCTCCAACGACAAAATCAATACCGGGAGAACTAAGATTCGTCAATAAGTCTTTATTCAAATCCTCAATGATTTGTTTAGGACTTTTATTCTTATCACTATCTGAAAAGCATCTGTAACAATGACTATCAATAACTACACCTAAATTACGACCATCTTGATGATTTTGAATCCATTTAACCCATTGATCAGGCCACCAACCATCGGAAATAATAATAGGAACAGTAGAATCTTTTTCTCTAATCAGATTAATGGCAGCTGCATAATAAGTGCTTTGTCTTTTAGCTGGTTCATCGGCAAATACAGATTCATTAACTACTTGAATTCCAGCTATATTATCATAACCTTTCAAATCTTCTGCTATAAAGGAAAATAAACTTAACATTTGTAATTGAGCAGATTCATTCTCCCAAAATTTGGCTTCACCAGAAGATTGTTCTCCACTATGATCTGCCCCATTAGCTCCAAATGGTAAACCATGAATATCAACTAAAACAGAAATTCCATGGGCTGCAGCCGGTTCTATAAATTTCGATTTAAATATTGTCCATGAATTACCATAAACTTTCAGAGCATATTTCTCAAATTTAGTATCTTTAGTAAATTTCCCACCTCCAACATTCCAATATCCTAATGGAACTCGAACAGATGTTACTTCATGATCTTGTAACCATTTCCAATCATCTTCATTAACAAATCCATTCCAAAATTCTTCTAATTTACTTCTAGCTCCTTCATTACCCAATTCCTTACTCAATTGACCAGCTAATTCCAATTCACAAGAAGCATTCCCATGGAATAAGTCATGAAATATCCATTTCTCTTGAATAAAGCAAGACCCTAAATTTACCCCATAGTTTCTTCTAGATTGATAAATCTCTCGAATTGATGGTGGTTGACCAGGACTAACTACCGGTCCAGATTCTTTTATCTTACCAGCCTTTTCCTTGAGTCTAAGTTTATCAAACATGATAGTTTACTGTATAATTGTCACTATAGTCATCGGATTAAAAATCCCGAATTATATAATTAATCGGGAACTTTTGATGTACGATTGCTGTAATGGCTGCGGTTCGCGATGCCGACCTGCATTTTGATTTGAAAATCTACAAATCTATAATTATTCACTATCATTACACGGTTAATTATCATAGACTCATGATCATTAGCCGATGAAAGACGAAGTTATAGTCGAGATCAGTGAATTCCCTGAATCGGTCCGAAGACTCTATCAAATTTTCACTCAGATTAACACTCATCTTACATTTTTATGTTCCCATTCAAGATCGGTTATCCCCACGTTTGAATTACTTCATAAATTAAATCATGATATCACTAAACTAGACTTAACCATAATTAAGAATCTCTTTCCTGAAGGGGATATATTCTTTGGATATGTCGATGAAAATCAAGTCATGCTCTCCTTTTTGGAGAAGGTCCAGTATAATAAACGAGACGGGTTTCGACAAAATGAACCAGTGACGGTTGAAGATGAGTATGAGAAGATTGCCAAGCAATCAGATGTGATAAAGCATTCCAAACAGTTACTAATATTTGATTTTCAGGATGTACGAGTTAAAGCGGCCACCATAGTAGCTAGAAATTATAAGAAAAGACCACGAGAAGATGATTCAAATAATGAATTCTTTTTATCTAGTAGCTCATTAACTACTCAACTGTTATCTCAGACTAATTTAATGGCAATAATTAAGAGTAGAAATGAGAAATTTAAAACAATTCTATGGAAACAATTACAAAAGTATAACTCTTTCAATGATCCTTTTGAAATGTTAGCGTTAAAGTTTGAACTGAAAATCCCAATTGAACCGGGATTTGAACATCCTGTAAGTAGTAAGGGTTCAGAAATCAAACTCAACCAAACTCCAAACACTAAGGGAACTGAAGAAATGATTCTGGTATTGAAAGATGAATCATTTTATAAAGATCAAATAGTTTCAATTCACACATTGAACTCTACTCAAGAAGCCGATTATCGAAAGTTTCTGAATCATGAAATGATTCACCCCGATTTGAAACAGGCCTTTTTGGAGTATAAGGGTATTGCATTAGATGAAGATTTATATTCACATCAAGTTGAAGCATTAGAATCGTTAATTCCAATATCAGGAATCCCTGATCATGTTATTGTTAGTACATCAACGGCTTCTGGTAAGTCTTTAATATATCAAGTACCAATCTTAAATGATATTTTATGGGATATTGAGAGAGGAAATAAACTGAGAGGTTCTACTGCATTATTTATATTTCCTACTAAAGCTCTTGCCCAAGATCAAAAGAGACATTTAGAAGAATTAATTAGTCATATACCAATGAATAATGATAGAAGAATAGTTGTAGATACTTATGATGGAGATACTCCATTTAAAGATCGAAAGACTATTCGACAATATGCCGATATTATATTTACCAATCCGGATCTAATCCATGTATCATTATTACCTCATTATACTGATAAAGATTGGCAAACTTTTATAAAGAATTTGAAATATATTGTCCTTGATGAATTACATGTATATCGAGGAACATTTGGAGTTCATGTTAGTTATATTATGGGCCGATTAATGAGACTACATAAATTTATTAATTCAGGATATCAAACATTTCGATTTATTTCTTGTTCGGCTACTATTCTGGATCCAGAATCCCATTTTCGAACTATTTGTAGAATTCCTCAAGAAGAACATATTGTTCATGTATCTATTGATGGAAGTCCATGTGTAGAAAAGAAGCTCATAGTATGGAGACCACCTCCTTTAATGAATATTAGAGGTCAAACTCCAACCATTGATGGTACTAATCAATTAATCCCCAGAGTAAATATAATTCCTGAACTGGCAAAGATATTAGTTCAATTACTTTGTAAACTTCCTGATGTAAGAGTTATATTATTTTGTCCTATACGAGCTATGTGTGAATTAGTAATGAAAGAAGTTCGAATAATTATTAAGAGTATGACGAATCCAAACATTTTGGAGAGTGATGTAATGGCATATCGTGGAGGGTATTCTAAGAGTGATAGAAGAATTATAGAACAAAAGATGTTTACTGGAGAATTGAGAGCTATAGTAGCAACTAATGCTCTTGAATTAGGTATTGATTTATCATATTTAGATGTAGTTATAACGTGTGGATTCCCAACTCTGAAACTGAATATGCATCAACAATTTGGGAGAGCTGGTAGAGGAAAGAATTCTTGTGGAAGTTTAGCTATTTATGTTGCTTCTGGTATGCCAGTTGATCAATATTACTTGGACCATAGTGAAGAATTATGTGTCAAGGGTTCATATGAAGATCTTTGCGTTGAAAATTTATCAAGCTTAAGTACTTCAAACTTTATATTGGAACAACATTTACAATGTGCAGCTTTTGAAGAACCAATTGATTTACATATAGATTTGAAATGGTTTACTACTGGTGAAGGTAGTCAAGAGGCAGCTAAAATCTTTGAAGGGATATGTAAATCCCGATTAATTGAGAATAGTTTGAGAACATTTGGACCTAATCCTATTTATTTGCCTAATCCAGCAAGTATGGTATCTATTCGAGCTATTGAAAATGATACATTTGCAGTAGTAGATATAACTAAAGATAGAAATATAGTCATTGAAGAAGTTGAAGCCCTGAGAACAAGCTTTACATTATATGAAGGTGGAATATTCCTACATCAAGGTTTACCTTATCTAGTAAAAGAATTTAATGCTAAGGAGAAATTCGCTAAAGTAGAAAGAGTCCAAGTAGATTGGACTACTCAACAAAGAGATTTTAAGGATGTAGATCCTATGGAGATTCAATTTGTCAAAGAACTTTATTCAGAAGATTTGAATAGAACTTCCGATATTCCAATTTTCTTTGGTAAAGTTCAGATTACTTTGGTAGTATTTGGATTTTTTAAGATTAATAGAAAGAGAGAATTTATTGAAGCAGTTGAACTGAAGAATCCTCCAGTTATAATTAAATCTCGAGGGTTTTGGGTAGATATTCCTGACAAGGCAGTTTCATTTACAAAGGCTAAAGATTATTCTTTGGCAGGAGGGATTCATGCTGCAGAACATGCCATAATGAATATGAGTCCTTTATTCATTGGAGGTAATAGTATAGTAGATGTACCATTAGATCGATATTCTGCCATAGGAGAATATGAATTAAATACTGAATGTAAAGCTCCAGAAAAGGAATTCTCCACCAGACAGTCAAGAAGAAAACGTCCAGCTCGTTTAATATTTTATGATTCAAAGGGAGGAGAATCCGGTTCAGGAATGTCTGCTAAAGTTTTTGAATACTTTGATGATTTATTATTTACAACTTATCATAGAATTAAAGCTTGTGAATGTGAATGGGGTTGTCCCAATTGTGTGGCTGGTACTCATTGTAGTGAGATGCTGACAGTTATGTCAAAGCCTGGAGCTATGATTATTTTAGCATCCCTTTTAGGTCTTGATCTTGAAACGGAATTCAAGAATCTTCGAATGGGTCCAGAACTTAATATGCCTGAAATTAGTCATGAAACTATAGAAACCAAAAGTTCAATAGTCAAGTTTGCTAAAGATGTTCAGATAGTTAAAGTTCGTAAAGCTCGAAAATCTCTTCAACCAATTACAGTAAAGAAAGAAGAGTAGATAGATATATTGTCTCGTATGTATGTATGTTATGTCTTTATATATATATATGGAATATCTTAATTTATGATTTAGATAACTTTCTGTTAGTAATTAGAGATGCTCTCCTACTTAACCTTTTAGCAAACCCTTCTCTCTTACCATTACTATCTTCAAAGCTCGATCCAGCAGAGTCTAAAGATTTTTGGCCCGAAATTACCAGACTTCTACTAGAAAGCGTGGATGATGCATTTCTATGGGGAGCCAAGTGACTATGGTTAGTATTGGATGAAGAATTGACTCTAGATGTATTTGGTCTAGTTGGAAGTGGTTTACTTGGTCTATTAACTTCGTTATCATTCCCATTTCCATTCCCATTCCCATTCCCATTCCCATTCCCATTCTCATTCTCATTATAATTATCAATATCAGGCTCAGCTGTTTTTATAATTCGAGGTTGTAATGCTGGACTTGGAACTAATTGCTTCTTTTTACTTAGTCTAAACACATGTTGTACGGGTTTCAAATATATTGATGCAAGAGTTCCAATATTCAATTCCAATTCTTCTAGAATTTTAGGATCAATATTATCATTATCGGAAGAGATCATTGGACTAGAATTTAAGATTATTTGTTTTGATTTTTCTTGAAAACCACCATCTCCTGAAGTATTTTCATCCAATGATAATAATCTCCAATATATATAAGCTCTATCTCTAACATCTGGATTATCTACTTCTTCAGTTGCCCATTTTAAAACATTTAACATAGATGATTCTCCTTCAGTTGGATATTTCAAATATAGTTTTGTTACTGCTGTTAATAATGCATATTGAACTTCAAGTGGTTCTTCTTTAAAATTAGATGATAAATCATTAATTATTTTAATAGATCTTTCTTGATTATCATCGTATTGACCAACTATCCATATTAAAGAAGTCTTTGCATCTGGTTCATCTATTAATTTATATTGATTTAATAATACATCAACAGCAAAATCAAATCGTTGAGGATACTTTCTTAATATATTCTTTAAAACTATGGCAGATTCTTGAACAATATAAGGTATTCCATTACCAATTAAATCACATAATACTTCTACACATTCTTGAGCAGCTCCAACTAATTTAACTGATAAATTCCCAAATGCTCTAATAGCCTTTCTAGACATTGATACATCAATTTCAGTAGCATATTCTTCAAGTTCTCGAATTACTGAATGAATATTTTGAGAATTGGCTAATAAATAAATTATTTCTAATTTTGTATCTTTAATATAAATTGGATCATCATATTTACAGAAGAACATTTCCACATCAAGATTAATTAATTCTCTTCTTCCAAGTAATAATAATATAACATTTCTTAAAACAAGAAATTGAATTTCAGCTGGTTTTGATAATAATGAAACTAGGGAAGTTCCTAATCGATTAGAAAGTGATGGAATAATTAATTGAGGATTCTTAACATAATTACAAAAATAAACAATGATCTTTATTGCATTTAATACCACAGCCGAACTTTCATGTTGTAAAGATGGTAAAGCCGCTTCAATTAATTCAAGAGCTTCATCTGAAGTTTGTGGTACATAAGATGAAAGAGAATTTAAAATGTATACTTGACACCATTCATTAGCCACATTAAGATGAGATATAAGAGCAATTGAATGAGCTTTATCGATTGTTAAAGTTAAAGATTTATTAGTTTCAGTAATTGAATTTAAAGCTGCCAAAGTATTAGAAACAACAATTTGATTATTATCATATAATAATTCATTTAAATTATTAATTAATTGATCTCTAATAGCTCTATCAGGATCATTTTGAAATAATCTTGATACACAATATGCTGAAGCCTTTCTAACTTCAGGATCATTATCATTAAGTAATTTTTTAATTACTTCAAATGAAATAATTTGAAAATCTTTATTTTTCACCGTAGATAATGTCTTAATAGCAAGTGATCTTAATAAAGGTGATGGATCTTCAAGAAATCGAGTATAATATGGTATAGCTTCTTTTGCTAATGCCGCATTTTCTGGTCCATACTCAACAATAAATTGTGAACTCATTTTTCTGATCTCATAATCATCAATTTTTAATAACTTAATTATATCTGGTAATAAAGGAACTAATTCATTATTATTTAAAATTATATTGGCTATTACCTTCTTAAGTACTATTTTCACTTTACTATGAGGTTTGGATTTCTTTAATGCTTGATCCAATTCAGTCCGCAACTCAGTGGCCTTGGATTTGATAAATAACTTCCCGTCACTCATCGATTTATTACCTTAGAATTTATTATGGTTGGTTTGGAATTGGTATTGGTTATTGGTTAGTTGCGGCTCGGACCCTTTTGCGTTGCTCCGATAGTTTTTGGTTTCTGGTCCCGCGCAGTTCCATAATGAAGACTAGTATGCAGACTGTCAAAAAAAAAACAGAGGTGTCTTTATTAGCATTAGCATATATTTATTTATTTATTTATTTATTTATTTAGGTGTATATAGTTTCTACACATTTCGTTACAGTTTCATAATGGTGACATGGCTCATAACACGACATAGCCAGAGGCATAGGATACACTACTGTCGTTAGGCTTGTAGACTGCGTTACTTTGTGAGTAACCAATCCACTTAAATGAAGGTGGTAAAGATTGTTGCTGCGACTGCGACTGCGACTGCGATTCAGTAAAGAGCTCTAATAATCTCAATATCACTCCGATTGGTTTCTGACCACAAATAGTGTTGCCTGTTGTAGTTATATAGTTTCTCCATTCGTGATATTTTCCATCACTGGCGATTTGCATAGCAAATTTGTCTAAGAATTCTATTGATTCATGAATTGGAAGGTCGTTTGAACTTAGCCTTTGAAACATTCCCAAATCAACTAAATTAGATCCTAATTCAGTAATGGATGTATCATTTTTAGTGGGGATATACTTTGAATAACCAAATCTTTGACCCCAATGACAGAAATCAGAACTTACAACGAAATGATTCTCTTCATTGGCAAGATATGGTAATAATGCATTGGCTAAATCCTCACCTAATTTATCATCCATTCCACTGATAAGTATGGGAATAATTTTAGGAGTTCCTTGAGGTAAATTTCTAGTTGCATGATATATGAATGGAGCATGCATTTCAAATGAATGCTCATCTTCATCTACTTCTGATGACATATACTTAAATACTGGACCTCTAGATTTACTTGATGATTTAATTGAAAGTAATTCATCAATTGTATCATTATCAACAGGTATGTTACCAAATGGAGTTTCATATTCATTGAATTGAGATACAAGCACGGAGTTCTTAAAGTATACATGATGTGATGGACCCAACATAAAGATTCTCTTTACTTTAGATTTATCCCATACAGTAAATGTTTCAGCTAATCTCTCACCAGAATATGCAAATCCAGCATGTGGTCCAATTAATACTCTAGCACCATGAATAGATTCTTTAACCTTTTCTTGCGATAATGAATGTTCTAGCTTTTTGGCTTTATGAAAAAACCCTTCTAATTGTGTCTTTAATTTAGCAGGATTATTAGAGTACCATGATCCCGCATGAGTTGCAGGACGAATTACCATCTTTATCGTGCTTATCCCTTATCTTATCTTAACAAATACAGGCTGTTCAAAAGCTTCTTCTAAAGTAGTTCCCAAAACTAGATGAATTTATTTCTAAAACCATAAGTAATACTCCGAAGTATAAATTAGAACTTTCTAAACACCTAGTATTGTGTTGCTTGTTTCTTTACAATAGTTGCCATCTGGTTCTAGACTTCATTTAATGGATCTCCAGGTCTGGCACATAGTCGAACCGCAAAGAGCGCCAAGCCGCAGATGCCCTATTTAGGAAAGAACCAGGTTGCTTATGGGGGAATCAAATTTTGCAACATAGTACTTCTCCATGTTACTTCGAAGAGAACTGTGCTATATGATTTTTATATATTTAATAGTCATAAATAAATAGATGAATAGATAAATAGATACATAAATACTAAGTGGGCCAATTAACTCAATAAATTAAATAGCTAATTGTCTGTCTATTTACGCTTTAGAAGTTATGGTTAAGGTCCAGTCACTAGTAAATAATTCTTCACCATCAGCGTAATAAGTTGAAGTAGCTGGATAAGTTCCTCTAAAGAAAAATCCTCCTGGAGTGGTATCTTCTGGAAATGCAGTACTATAGATTTCATCTGAAGGTTGGAAAACTGGTCCAAGTTCAAGGTCACGAGTCTTGATTGGAACTCCAGCTTTTTTAATTACTTGCTTATATTTGACATCTTTCAATTCTCTATTTTTCACCCTAAAGTAAATGGTGGTGACAAATTTGGAACTCTCAGGAATGTTGAAAATAACATCTTCGACACCTTCAACTTGAACGTCTATAGTCTCCTCGCTATCGCCAACTTCAACAGTAAACTTCACAACTTCCAAATCTGGATGGCTTCCTTTAGGCATGGTTTAATTTGTTGTTTTAATTTCTTTTTGTTGTATAATTTCAGTGGCTACAAACCAAATTACGCAGTAGTAATATTATAATACTTTAGTAGATTAGATTATGTCGCCTTTTTTACAATCTAAGATCTGCAATTGCATATTCATGATTAAAACTAAGAGGAATGAAGCTTAATTTATATTTGTTTGGTCAAAAGACCTCGGTCCATATACTGAATAATTTGGTTTGCTCACAAGTGGGGCTACTCGTACAAAGAGCTATAGGTAAGAGCATAATTTTGTTCATATGAAAGTGATACTCGGCAAGAAAAAAAAGTTACCCCAGAAAGTTATTTTCGGTCCAAAAATACTGAGAACTAAGTAGAAATTTTTACTTTTTAAGTAGAATATCACGTCATAGTCAATTGATAATATAGATAATTTTTTTATTTAAAATGACTATTTTACAAAAATGAGTTTATATAAATCAAGAGGGAACTATTCCTCTTTCCTTTTTAAATTCCAAGACTTCAAGTTCTAATAATTTCTTTAACTCTTTCGCACTGGTATATATATCCTCAAAACTAAAATCAAAAGTTTTGCATGTTGCTTCTTTGTCCGCATTTCGAACTTTCAGTAAATAAGGATGTTCTAATGCTCTTGTAGTACTTATTCTATTTAATGGATCCCATTGAATCAAATTATCTAATAGATTCAATGCATGATTTGATGCAAAAGGATAAAGACTTTTCCAATTACCAGCTGGATAATGAATTCTAGTATCCTGGAAAAGTTTCCAATTAAGTCTATATACAACATTTCTATCTGGTGTACCTAGCACTCTAATCATACGTTCAATTTGGTCATATGGATTTTTTGCACAAAATATGGGTCTTCTACCAAAGAGTTCAGCTAAAATGCACCCAACAGCCCACAAATCAATCGATTCGTTATACATACGTTTTGAGAACATTAATTCAGGAGCTCTGTACCATCTTGTTGCCACATAGCCTGTAATTGCATGATTATTAGGACCAAAATATTGTTCATTCATTCCTCTGGCTAATCCAAAATCACATATTTTTAATACTCCTTGGGAAGAAACCAATATATTACCTGGTTTAATATCACGATGAATGACATCTGCAGAATGAATATATTTCAATCCACATAATATTTGATAAATAAAGCTTTGAACATGGAAATCAGAAAACTGAATACCAGAATAAATGACTCGAGATAAGTCTAAATCTAATAATTCTTGAATACAATATAATCCTTGATAGGGAGCCATAAAATTAATTTCCAAATCTATTAAATTCACAATCTAAATAATTTTTTTAATGTTAGTCTGTTATCTCTGTTGGATATCTAAAGGTTAAGGAATATAAATACTCACATTTCTATGACCCTTAAAGTGTCTCATAAGCTTTAACTCTCTAATGGCTCGTTTGAGCATAACTGTACTACTAAAAATATCAAAAACTTTCTTAATTGCAACCCTATTTTCAAACCCTAATGAAGTAGATTTTAAATCAAGTGCAACACATACTACACCAAAGGATCCTTTACCTAATACTTTTTCAATTTGATATCTTCCATCTGTACAAAAGTGATGTTTACCTTGTACATGTATATTTTTCTCACCACCTATACCTATTTGTGGATCTCTAAACCTATTGTATCTGGTCTCAACAAATGGTCTTGGAGCTAACGCTGCATTTGCTTTTAACATTTGACCAATTAGTGATAAATGTGATAAATTAATAAATCAATGAAATGACAATAACCACCAACTATAAAGCTTATCTTCTCCACAAAGTAAGCGCTCAAGTTTTGCAACTAAATTTTCTATCCCATAGTACTAAACCGAAAAATTTTATTGCCGCTGACTAAGCTCTGAGTCAGCTGAAAAAAAAATTACCAACGCTGTGTAGAAAAAAACTGAATTTGATTCATAGTAAGAAGTCATCACTGAATTCAGGGCCTACTTAAGAAATTATCAAATAACCCATAAAGTTATTTACTGGAAAAGTTGAAATTCACCTTACATATACAAGATGAGTTCTTCACAATGCAGATTTTATGAGAATAAGTATCCTGAAGTGGATGAAGTTGTCATGGTCAATGTTCAAGAGATTGCTGAAATGGGAGCTTATGTAAAATTATTGGAATATGATAATATTGAAGGAATGGTATTGTTATCTGAATTGTCTAGAAGGCGTATTCGTTCCATTCAAAAGTTAATTCGTGTTGGTAAAAATGAAGTTGCTGTTGTATTAAGAGTTGATAAAGAAAAGGGTTATATTGATTTATCTAAAAGAAGAGTTTCAGCTGAAGATATAGTTAAATGTGATGAAAGATATAATAAATCTAAAGCAGTACACTCTATTTTAAGACATTGTGCTGAAAAATTCAATGTTTCATTAGAAACTTTATATCAAACCATTGGCTGGCCATTAAGTAGAAAATTTGGTCATGCTTATGATGCATTTAAATTATCAATTACTGATCCAACCATTTTTGAAGAAATTGAAGCACCATCTGTAGATATATTGGAAGAATTAAAATTATACATTTCTAGAAGATTAACTCCTCAAGCCATTAAAATAAGAGCTGATGTTGAAGTTTCATGTTTTAGTTACGAAGGTATTGATGCTATTAAAGAAGCTTTATTTGCAGCTGAAAGTGTTTCAACTGAACAAATGCAAGTTAAAGCTAAATTAGTGGCTGCACCATTATATGTTATCTCAGTTCAAGCATTAGATAAAAATCAAGGTATTAAATTATTAGAAAGTGCCATTGAAAAAATAACCGAAACTATTAAACTGAAAGGTGGTATTTGTAAAGTCACCTTGGCTCCAAAAGCTGTTACTGCTACTGAAGATGCTCAATTACAAGCATTATTGGAAAGAAAAGAAGCTGAAGAAACTGTTTCTTCTGATGAAGAAGAAGGAGAAGATATCCTTGATTAGTAATAACAGTATATAGTATATACATTTCTATTTTATCTTGTAGTTATACATATTTTTATACAAATTTCTAATTAATATATTAGTTCATTAAGTCTTTTTTTTTTCAACTTTGTACAACTGATTTCTTAATCAATAATTGTTTTTTATTAGCCCTTTCAACAATATAAGCTGGTAAATTTCTTATTTGTTCAGCTGAAATTCTTAATTCAGTTACTGAATCAGGTATATCCAAATTATCTAAACTTGATATATCAGGATTACCACTTAAATCTAATAATTTTAATTTATTACCAAATTTGACATTTCTTATAACTCGAAGATCATTATAAGAAAGACTTAAACATGTAAGACTTTCAGGTAAATCAATTCCTTCTACTACTTTAATTGAATGATAACCTAATTTTAAAACTTTTAAATGAGGTGGAAATATTACATCCTTTAATGTTGTAATATGTTTATCATGATCTTCTGAATCTGGGTCATTTTCCAAATCTAAAACTTCTAATGTTGATGGGAAATTAACATTTTTTAATGTTGTTAATAAATTATCTCCTAAATATAATTCTCTTAATGCATTAGGAAATATTACTTTATTTAAAGTCTTAATATTATTATCATTTAAATATAATACTTCAATTGAATTAGATAATTTTAAAGGATTAATACTATTAACTCCATTTCCTGCAAGTATTAATGTTTTAACATTTGGAGGTAATTTTAAACCTCTAGTAGTAGTCATTGATGTTTGAAGATTAAGTACTTGTAACAGATCAGGAAACTTTACTCCTGTCATTGATTCATTTGGTATATTAGATATTTCTAAATGACTTAAATTATCAGGAAATTTAACTCCTTTTATTGAATCAATTGGATTAAATCCTATATTTAAAGATGTTAAATTATTTGGGAAAACTACTCCTCTTAAACTTTCAATTCTATTTTGAGATATATCAAGATGTTTTAAAGTTGATGGGAATTCTGCATAATTTAAGAAATAAATCTTATTATCTTCAAGTTCTAGACGTTCTAAACTATCTGGAAATTTAATACTATCTATATTATGAACAGAACCTTGGCCAGCCAATAATGTTCTTAAATTTGGTGGTATCTTAAATCCTGTCAAAGTTTCTAATGCATATCCACCACCTATATTTAATACTTCTAAACTATCTGGAAGTTTAACTCCTGGTAAAAATCTTATACTACTTTCTCCATAGTCTAATACTTTCAAATTTTTCCATCGTGATATATCATCTTGAATCTCTTGACCTAATTTAGCTAATTCATTCTTTTCTGTTAAATATACTGTATCCATATCATACTTATTTACAACAGAACTATGAGTAACTTTATCACCTCCAACTTTAGCCAAAGTATCAAGAAATTCCTTATATTGATCAATTTCTGATTGTTTATAGTCTTTCCATTTCCGTCCGGGTGCAAAATGTATATGATATCCAATATCTTCAACTTCTTCAAATTTTTTAGGATTATCTTGCATGAATTGAACAAATCTCTTTAAATTACTTTCAAATTCATCATTATGCTCTATACAGATATTTAAGTGATCAAATTTAGTTCTAGCAATAAATTCATCTGTAACAGGTTTACCTATATCATTTAATTCTACTAGGGTTACTAATGAATTGGGTAATTCTCGTAGTTCCTTGAGTTGCATAATGATGTGATAATAACGAGGACTATCGTATAATAATACTAGTCTATGTTCCTTTTTCGTCGGTATTGAAACTGTTGAAATTTTTATAGGAGGAGACATGGATTTAGTTAACCCATTACCATTCTTATTTGATGGAGAATTATGGATAGGTAATCTCGGATTTGGAAGTACTGTAGATGTAGGTACTGTAGCAGAATGGATGCTATTTGTATTTGATCCACTCGATACATGACTGCTATTTCCTTTAATATCAGTATGGCTATTACTGTTATTATTATTATTATTATTATTATTGTTATTGTTATTGTTATTACTTATGTTTGATGATAGAAATTTCAGTCTATCTTCTCCCTCATCTTTCCGTACATTCACATGACCAACCAAGCCCTGTATTAAATTGGTATTGGTATTGGTATTGGTACTAGTGACATTGGACGTTGAGTTCCATTCTAGATCACTTTTAGCTCCTCCTTCCACTTTAATACGTTTAAGAGCTGGCTCCTCATCATGGTTTGCATCTGCAGCAAATTGATTATTTTCAGGCATCTCTTCGGACTTAGAATTCAGAACCTGCCTATTTAACTGATCTCCACTATTTGCAGAACTATTAGTATTGTTTATTGTGTTCTGTATACCTTCGACTCCGGGTATAGCCGGTGTTGTCTCCATATTACTGTCCTCTTCTGTCTTGGCTTCTTGCATTAATTGACTTTTTTTTTATTTACTGTTTGTTATTTTTTTTTTCAGCTTCTATGCGGAACATCGTAATTGATGTCCTAATTCGGAATTGTTAATATGATATTAATGTTATTATTAAGTTCTATATAAATGCATATAAATAAATATTAATATATAGATTGTATACTTAGATGATACATGTAGGTAATAAATAGGTGTGTCCAGTAGTGTAAGCTGGTAACCGTACTGGTAACCGTACTGGTCTACGTCTTTTCGTGACTCTCTTTGAAGCAACTTTTAAGTACATCCCTTACAGATACTGTTATTCCAATTGGATCTATGCTATCGGAATCCCCTTTCTCGGAAACAAAGTCTCTGGCTTTGATGTAACCTCTCAATATAACTAAGGAAGCAGCACTGGCTAGGAAGGAGCAACCAGCAAAAATGGCACAGTGCACATATTGAGTGGGGTCAACATATCCTCCTCCACCTTGTTTCAATTTTATTCCAATTACTGGAGAAAACAATCCGGCAACTCCCATAATCATCCATACCATACTGAATGTAACATTCATCTTTCTGATACCAAATGTACGAGCAACTGCTGGTGCTAACATACCATAAATTGATCCCATTAATGCCCCTTCTATTATAGCGAACGCAATCACAGTACCAAAAGTTCTTGCTGGAATCCACATAGCTAAGCAAAGGACACCGACAACAGTATAAGCAACCAGCGAAACCGTTACACCTCCGAATCTATCTGATAATAACCCTATACAAGGTCTACCCATTGCAGAGCCAAGTTGAACCATGGCAGAAGAAATTGAACCTTGATATTCAGAGTATCCAAGAGATGTAGTAAATTGTGCTAAAGTGTAGAGAACAACAACATATCCAAACATACATGTAACCACAAAAAATGCAAATATCCAGAATCCGGCGGTTCTTACTATATCTTTATCAAATGCAGTAAATTGAATATTGATTGTTTTATCTCTTGTTCTTATGAGAGATATAGAAACCCATACTAAAATGAATCCAATTATACTTTGAGTTCTTAAGGCCCAAAATACTCCCTTTGTCTCAACAACGTGTTGCATGCCTAGGTTGAAACATATACCTCCAACACCAGAACCAGCCGTGGCTAATCCACCAGCTAACACTCTCTTCTTCTTGAAATATTGAGGTAATACTGTTGTTCCAGGAATAGATATAAGTGCTAAACCAAAACTTTGCATTAATCCCTGAGTTAAATACAATTGCCATTTCTTTCTACTGAAACTTGCAAGCATTAATGCTGTGAATTGAAGACAATTACCTATTGCTATACTTGGTCTTGTCCCTATTTTACCCATCATAAAATTTATGAGAGGACTGAATGATAAACCCACTCCAAATGCTATACCACCTATAAAACTATAATCAAGTTTGGTTGCATCAGGAAAAGTATTATTATTTAAATAATATGAGAAGTAAATAGCGAACCCTGAATTTTGACCCCAACTTGAAAAGTTAAGTAAAAAACTTGCAAAACATATCACCCACGCATAACCTCTATCCATATGCAAATCACTCTTATTTTGTTTTTCGATATCATTGTCTTGATTAGAAGTATCATTCGAGTCATTACCTTCTTTGGTTATCTCGGACACTACTCTATTGAAATCTGGGTCGAAATCTTTGGTTTCGTTATTTTTATGGTTAAGCTTCATCTCATTTTCATGTGAGTCAGACTCCGGTATTCTAGATGACATTTCCGAACGTTCTAGAGAAGGCTTATATCTTAAAATAATGCGTAATCTATGAAACTCGTTATATGGTATGAGGAATTTGAATTCCTTTTCAGCCCTCTTTATATTAATCCTGACCCCTAATTAGATGGCTATAGTTTAACTTCTTTGGAATTTAGCAAAAATTAAAAAATCGGCTACTTATACTTTAGATTGTTATTCGAAAATATTTTTATTCATTTAAGAACATTAAAAAAATATTTTATGCGGCTTCAGTCGTTCCGACTTATTAGGAAACGCCGATATTTAAAGAAATACTGCGTTTTTTTCTGAAAAGCGGCACTAGCAACTTAAAGTTATCAGATCTCCAAATCACTGAATGTCGGCAAAATTGAGCCGCTTTTCCTTGCCTATTTTGTTATACTCCACTCAGAATAAATTAAATTAATATTGACTTACTAAATATAGAATAAGAAAGGAGGCGGACTCTGACTCGTGTATATTTGGGGTACAACATGGCTGCAAACTTCAGCCCTTCGTTACATAAAGGAAGACAAATGTATGTAAATATATATAATCGTGTAGGAACAAACATCATACCTATGGATATTCTCATGATTGGTAGATGTATTGAGTAGGGTTTCGAAACTGCAAAGTTGGGAGAGCTAAGTCTTCTCGTGACTAGTCTTAAAGCAACTAGTTAAGACTGCTCTTGCTGACACTGTTATTCCGATGGGATCCATATAATCAGAGTCTCCTTTCTCTGAAATTAGATCTCTTGCTTTAATATAACCTCTTAAAATCACCAAAGCTATCGTGCAAGCAAGGAAGGAACATCCAGCAAAAATTGAACAATTAACATACTGTGTGGGGTCAACAATTCCTCCTCCACCTTGTTTCAATTTTATTCCAATTACTGGAGAAAACAATCCGGCAACTCCCATAATCATCCAAAACATGCTGAATGTAACATTCATCTTTCTGATACCAAATGTACGAGCAACTGCTGGTGCTAACATACCATAAATTGATCCCATTAATGCCCCTTCTATTATAGCGAAAGCAATCACAGTACCAAAAGTCCTTGCTGGAATCCACATAGCTAAACAGAGGATACCAACAATTGCATAAGCAGCAATTGCCACTGTAACACCTCCATATCTATCAGATATTAAACCTATAAATGGCCTTCCTACAGCATTTCCTAGTTGGACCATAGTAGAAGTAATTGAACCTTGATATTCAGAGTATCCAAGAGATGTAGTAAATTGTGCTAAAGTATATAGAACAATAACATATCCAAACATACATGTAATCACAAAAAATGCAAATATCCAGAATCCGGCGGTTCTTACTATATCTTTATCAAATACTGTAAGCTGGACATTTATTCTCTTGTTTCTAGTCCTTATAAGGGCAATAGCAATCCATACTGAAATGAATCCAATTATACTTTGAGTTCTTAAGGCCCAAAATACTCCCTTTGTCTCAACAACGTGTTGCATGCCCACATTGAAACATATACCTCCAACACCAGAACCAGCTGTCGCTATTCCTCCCGCCAATACTCTTTTCTTTTTAAAGTACTGTGGTATTAAGGCTGCGCTAGGCATGAAAACTAGAGCAAGGCCAAAACTTTGCATTAATCCCTGAGTTAAATACAATTGCCATTTCTTTTTGCTGAAACTTGCAAGCATTAATGCTGTGAATTGAAGACAGTTACCTATTGCGATAATAGGACGAGTACCTATTTTTCCAATAAAGTAGTTAATTAAGGGACTAAAAAATATCCCTACACCAAAAGCAGTACCACCTATAAAAGCATAATCGATCTTTGTAGCTCCTGGGAAAGTATTATTATTTAAGAAATATGAAAAGTAAATAGCAAATCCTGAGTTCTGACCCCAACTAGCAAAATATAGTAGAAAACATGCAAAACAAATCGCCCATGAATATCCACTGTCCATGTATAACTCTTGAGCATCTTGTTGTTGCTTTTCTATATCCTCGCCCTGGATTGTAGTTCCTTGCGAACCATTTCCATCCTTTGTAATCTCTAATGTTAAGCCATCCTTTATGTTCCCTAAGTCTTCCTGCCCTCTGGCTTTGTTGTCGATGGGCTCATTGGGAATTATTGACTCGGATACAGGTGTAAAATTTGACATCTTTAATCTTGCTCCTTTAAAAGGAAAAGTTATACATAGTGGCTGCGAAATTGGAAAGCTTTATAGCATTTTGATACTTCTACAGCATAGTTAACCAAGATTTACAGAGGCGGTTCGGGCCTTCCGAGAATATACCCAAAAAGCGTTATACTCGTATAAAAGGTGCGTTGAACCAGATGACAAATTTTATAATTGCAGCCTCATGGCTTAGAAGACCAAAGTCCGTTCAGTCTCCGATATAATCAACTACCGAACAACGGGCAAGGGCAAGACCAATTAATAATCAAAAATCATTCTTAAACGCAGATTATTGTTTAATTGTTGAGCTCATAGATATATACATCACGCTCAATAAGACTGTATGACCTTGAATTACTGGCAGTTGAAGGATTAGAGTTGAATTACAAAAGAAGAATTTCGGAACAGAAAGTTTAACGGACCGTACACGTGAGATTTACACAATGCTCTAAATCTATGCATATAAACATTATACCAGGACTTCATATATATTGCATACTAATAATTGAGAGACTAATAGCAATTATACATTCGCTGGAAGATTGCTTCAATACTGATGCATAGGTTCAATAATGGATGCCTAGACTTAATTTTCTAGAACGCATGTATTTATTCAACAATTATATTGAATTCAATATAATTGATTTCCAAATATAGGTTAAAATTCATTGAAAGAGATTGAAACTACTTTATTAAAACCATTGAACAACAAAGACTTGTCCAATTCTACTTCAGGATATATAGACGACATAAAAAAAGATAAAGATAAATTAAAACAGCAAAATCATCTATTTTTCGAAAAATCCTCGCATTTTTACAGAAAAAAAATATATTTTAACCGAAAAAATTAAATTAAAATTTGTTATTAAATATGACTATGTTATTAAATATGACTATGTTATTAAATATCAGTAGCAGGCATAGTTTCTTTATATTAAATACCTAGCCATACCCTGAATTAAAAAAATAAAAGCGGGGAGAGCCGGGAATCGAACCCGGGACCTTACGCATATTAGAGTTAAACCCTAAGCGTAAATCATACCTCTAGACCACACTCCCTCTGCGATTCGAACCGTTGCGCAAATATTTCACATCGCGCTCGAAACCGTTATACCACGCTCCCTCAATCGTAGTCGGAGTATTGTTTGTAGAAACTCTTAAAGTGATCGGCAATTGCAGGACTATATGCAGGATCTCTCCCCGGCGCTACCAGTTTTATGGGTGTTTTGAATGTTTTTCCAATTAAAATTAAAAAAGAAGTAGATTATTTAGCATAGAAGCTAATTTTTTTACATTTCAGTCCCTCCATAAGGTTTTTTATATAAACTTTAGTAATTTATGAAATTACGAAATATTGACCAAGATTAGCCTAAATCTTACAGAAATTTACTTACAAATCTAATGAAAAATACAACTTGATAACAGATCCAGATAACAATATAAGAATAAATGTATTAATTCATAAATGTCTTAGTTGTTCCTTACTATAGAAACAAAATCCACCCCAATACTCTCTGCACTCTTTTCTTATATTAATGGCATATTGAAGTTTAGTGATAAACTGTATGAGATAATGGATTGCGGCTGAGATTGTCGCATTATTTTCATAGTGAAAAATTATATCGACTTACCCTATTCAGTATGTATTCAAGCAGGTAATTATAGATACCACTAGAAGGTATGTCACGAATATGGAAGAGTTCACTATATAAGTTGAGTAAAAGGTACCTCCATGGGTCATATACTGTAAGTTCAAATTTAAAATTGAATGAAGTTGGAATGGATCGTACCAGAAATATTGGAATTATTGCTCATATCGATGCTGGGAAGACTACTACTACAGAAAGGATGTTATATTATAGTGGAAGAACAAAGAGGATAGGTAATGTTGATGAAGGAGATACAGTTACAGATTATTTACCATCTGAAAGACAAAGAGGGATCACTATTCAACTGGCAGCCATTACTATACCTTGGAATAATAATAAGATTAATATTATCGATACTCCAGGTCATGCCGATTTTACATTTGAAGTAATTAGGTCATTAAGAGTATTGGATGGTGCAGTAACAATTCTTGATGGAGTTGCTGGAGTAGAAGCTCAAACTGAAAAAGTTTGGAAACAAGCCAATTCTCTTGGAATTCCAAAAATCGCCTTTGTTAATAAGATGGATAGACCTGGAGCAGGATTTAGTAGAACAGTTAAAGAAATAATGGGAAAATTAAGAACTAAGGTAGCAGTATGTAATATGCCTTATTTCGAAGACAATAATGGAGAACCAAAATTCACTGGTGTTATAGATATTTTACATCAAAAGCTTTTGAAATGGACTCCTGAAGAAAATTCTCTTGGTGATGATATAGAAGTAATTGATATTAATAAAGATAATGAAAAACTTTCTGAACTATATGAATTGGTCAGTAAGGGAAGAGAATCTTTAGTTGAAGTTTTAGGTGAATATGATGAATCAGTCATTGATGCATTTTTGGAATGTGATGAAGATTATAATCAGATACCATTAACTGTTTTAAATAAAGCCATTCGTAAAGCAACCATTGCTAATGAAATAACTCCAGTATTTTGTGGAGCTTCATTTAGAAATATAGGAGTTCAACCATTAATGGATGCAATTGTTAATTATTTACCTTCACCTTTGGAAACCCAACTTCCTGAGATTAATCTTTCAACATTAGAAACAAGAAGTAAGAATAAAAGGATCACTGATAGGAAAGTTCAAATATCTATGGATAAATCAAAGGGACTTGTGATTAATAATAATCCTCTGTTAACAGTAGCACTTGCTTTTAAAGTCATGACTCATGCTACTAAAGGTGTAATGACTTTCTTTAGAGTTTATAGTGGGAAATTACATTCAAATTCAATTGCTATAAATACTAGAACTGGTAAAATGCTTCAAATAAAGAGATTATTACTTATGCATGGAGATGAACCTGAAGAAGTTAAATATATTGGAGCTGGGAATATTGGAGTTGTTACTGGTAATGAAGATGATATATTTACCGGTGATACATTAGTAAGTCATAGTCCTCTGAAAAAGACATTTTCTGGAGTAGAATCTCATTTAAAGCTTTTACCAATTGAAGTTCCTCCTCCACTTTTCAATTCTGCTATTGAACCTCGTACAGCTGGAGATCAAGCACATATGAATGAATGTATAAAGATTCTTATTCGTGAAGATCCATCTATAAAAGTTCGAATTGATGAAGAAATGGGTCAAACTATTCTTGGAGGAATGGGTGAATTACATTTAGAAATTGTAAGAGATAGATTATTAAATGATATGAAGGCTAAAGTAAGGCTTAGAGATGTTGCAGTATCATATAAAGAATCACTTGTTAAGAATAAATTCACTTCTTCAATAGCTACTAATACTGAAGGAACTGTATCAGTTGAAATTGAAATGGATACTTTTGAAGGTAAAGCATCCGAAAGTATATTTGCAGAAGAAGAAGGAGCTTTTATATTTGAAGAAGATAATAATATTATTATTTTAGAACCAAATGCAGCTCCAGAAGCACTTCTTGCACACGAAGAGAGAAGATGGAAATCAGAACATAGTTTTGAAGATATTCAAGAAGGAATAGTTCAAAGTTGTATAGCAGCTTTCCAAATTGGTGGACCAATATTTGGATTATCATTACATTCAACTGTTGTTAGAGTTAAACATTGGAAATTCCCAGTTACAGAAAATACAACTAATTTTCCTGAAATATTGGATACTAGTAGAAAAGCAGTTTGTCAATATATTGAAGAAAATAAAGATTGTTTTGGAATATTAGAACCATTTATGGAAACAAAAGTATATGTTAATTCTGGAGATTTAGGTGAAGTTTCTCATGATTTAACTCATAGATGTAAAGCAATTATTTTATCAGTTGAAGATGAAGCATCTCAAGATTTAGATGCTAATAAAGATTTATCAACTCATGTATATTTACCTCCTGATTATACATTAAGTAATTCCCAAGGATTATATGATTTTAAGAATCAAAAAATTATAATTGCTGAAGCTCCATTACGAGAAATGATAGGTTATTCATCTAAATTAAGATCTATAACTCAAGGTAGAGGAACTTTTGATATGTCATATATAGGTATGAGAAGAGCCTCTCAAGCCAGACAAGAGACCATAGCTCGAGAAATATCATTCATGTAAATAGTATAAGTAGACTTAATTAATTAGTTAGTTAGTTAATTAGTTATTATGTAAATAAATAAAATCTTTGTATTAGATTGCAAAAAAAGCGCAAAATTTTGTTGGCAGCAGCCACCTGCGGCACGGATGCAGGAAGCAACGAGGGACATGAAATAAAACCGGAAAAAATAAAATAAAAATAAAAACCTGGAACCGAACAAAACAGCCATGCCATATTAGCAGATTTATAGTATATATAATTAAGGGAAAATAATAATTAACTATAAAACATGACTACGGTAACGGATAATCGGAATCCACTTGATCTTGATAGAGAAAGAGTGACGTGTCTATTGTTAATTAATACGCATCTTATGAAAAAGTCTATAAATATATATAATAACATGTTATGCAATCCTCAAGCAATGCAACTGATGCCTCAAGAAGCTAAACTGGCAGCTATTGAATCATATCAGAATTGTATAAGGAGACTTCATTGTAATTTAACAGTTCTTAATTATATTCATGAGAAATATCATAATGATGCATCTCAACAATCATCTCAAACAAAAGCATCTTTCCCAATAATCTTATCTCCTCCAACTGATATGCCTGAATTAACTCAACTTTATAATAAACTTCAAGATTTATATCCTGAAGCAATGCAGTATATTAAGCTTAAACTTCAGCAGATGAAAAAACAGCATTTCCAACAACAACAACAGCAAGTTCCACCTCAAGCTCCACTACCTCCACAACAACAACAACAGCAGCAGCAACAGCAACTACAACAACAACAACAACAACAACCTCAAATGGCTCCACAACAGAAAGCTATACAAAATAGACAAGTCTCTCAACAACAGATGATGAACAAGGGTAATCTTCTAGGAACTCCCAATTCCAATGGATTAAATACTCCATCTCAACAAGAGTTTATTCAACCACAATTTTCTACATTTAATGGTCAAAATAATCCCAATCAAAATTATCAGAGTCCTATGTTGCAGAATGTTATACCTCAACAACAAGGGGGTCCACAACAATCCGTACAAGCTATATCTCCTCAACAAATTTTACAGCAAATGAATTTAGGTCCAAACAATAATCCTGGTGGAGGACTAGAATTTCTCAATTAATCTATATACCTGTATACTATATCATTTTGTATTAATATAAGTTGTAACACTTCTTCTGTATAAGTATTATTACTACTACTACTATTATTTCTACTCATTATTATTATTACATATTATATAATTGAATAAATTACTATGGCCTCCCCTCAAACTTTAAAAATTAGTAGGAGCATCACCACCAACATTTAACCATCCTGCATCATGAGTAATTTCGTTCCATAATTTTTGTTCTTCATCAAGATAAGTTAAACCTTCTATACCGGCCAAATCAGAATTATAAATATCACCAGCCATACCACTAACTGGTGGCATACCAGAAGGTACAGAAAAGCTAAAATCAAAAGAATCATTACTTAATTCTGATGTCATTCTTGTTGGTTCTATTGGATTTGATTGAGGAGGGAAATCTAATTCACTTTCTAATTCATTATCTAATTGATTTAAATGTTCATCATTAATATTAGAATTAGTTATTTCATTAACTTCTTCTACATGACTTAAATTTTCATTACTAACCATAAATTCTTCATCATCATGTTTAATTAATAAATCATTCATAACTCCATTAAAATCTAATACTTTAATTAATTTTAATAATTGAGCTCGTCTTAAAGCGGCTGGATAATTACCTAATCTTTTCATTTTAGTAAAGATTTGTAAAGCATGATCAAGATGTTCCTTTGTTGCATCATGAACTCCAAATGATGCATTAAATAATATTAAAGTTGAAGCTGAAGTAAATAAATATTCTCTATCCATCCATCCAAATAATGCCACCATATTTTCAGGTAATAAAGCCCAAATTGATTTTATAGTATTTATTGAAGCTTGAAATGATGCATTTAATAAAAATAAAACATTTTTAGAATATTTTGATAAATCAACATATTTATTAACGGAATTTTGTACTTGTAATTCCTTTAATTTTTTGGTAGCAAAATGAAATAATAATGGTCTAACAGCTAAATTCATACCTTGAAAATATTCTGTCATTAAATTAACAATTAATCTTGTAATTCTTACATTATCAGCTGAGAAATCAACTCTTAAAAAATCTGGTAATGCATTTTTCCAATTCATTAATTTATGAACAAGATCAGAAACTACTGGTAAAATATTTATAGTTGGTTGTTTTGTATATAATGATGATAAAATTATTGCATTAATTTGAGTTATTGTAACACAATTATTAATATAATCTGCTGGAGGAAATATATAATAACTTTTAACATCATCTTCATTATCATTTTTATTTGGTTCAATTTCAAAATCAATTGGTAATTCGGTTGAAACACTATCATCAGCAAAACTTAATGGTAATCCTGCTTTTGATGATAACATTCTTTCATACATATAAACTGTCCACCAAATTCTTCTTCTATGTTCTAATTCAAATCTATTAAGATTTTCTTTATCGGCATCAACATGCCATCCTAAAATTAATGTTGAACGAAGGGCTAATCCAAAATAAAAATATGATGCAATTGTACAATCTGCTACTTGTAAATAAAATGCATATAAAAGCATAACTTCAATACCTCCATCTTTTGTAATATTATCTATAGCTCCAGAAGCAAATAATCCAGTAAATAATTCTGATGCTTGATAAAAGAATCCTGAACCAGGTAATGTATCCTTTTCTTTCTTTTCTTTATTTTTATTCTTTTTAGTTTCATTACGAATCTTTTCTTGAACTCTCAGTTTTGTAACATGAGAATTTGATTCAGTTCCAAGATACATTTCTCCAATTGCAAATATAAGTAATATTTTACAAAACCAAATGGTTTCTAATATTGTATCATCATCAGCATCCTTTTTAATGGTATTTTCTTCTTCTAATGGACCAGTTTTAGTTGATATATTTCTCTTTAATATCTTTTTATTTTCATGAGCTCTTCCTGAATATAAATTAATAAGAAATCTCTTTACAAGTCCTTCATTAAAGAAATAAAAACATCCATCATTATAATTTATAAATGTATCAACTAATAACATAGCATATGAATATGATGGTAATGTAAAATTAATTGATAATCCCGGTCGAGTATTGGTTTTAGCAAGAGTAATTCGATAAGCATTACCTTCCTTTTCCAAGATTTCTGTTTCTCGTTTATGTTTGGTTATTGAAGTTATAGTATGATCTGATCTAGGTGATGAACCTTGTGGTGATGGAGATGGAGAAGTTGTTGATGAAGAACCTGTTAATAATGTAGAAGACAGAAATGATGGTACCATATTTTGAATTTCAAGACCAAATAATGTCATAGAAGATGATCCAACATATACTTTTTCACCAGTTCTAGATTGTATTAGTCTTCCATGTTTATCCAAAGATGGTTGGATAACTTCATTACCATAATTCATTTGTTGTTGTTGTTGTTGCTGTTGCTGTTGCTGTTGTTGCTGTGATCGGTAATGGTTATTATTATAATTATTATTAGGAATGGTATTGATACTATTGGCTATATTATTGATATTGGTATGGTTATTATTGGTACTATTATTGGTATTATTATTAATATTAATATTAATATTATTATTATCATTATTATTATTAAATAATGGACTCCGTATATTATTGGAAAAGCTATTCAGTTGAACAACCGTATTCTTTAAACGTTTATTTTCTTCTTCTTTAAGACTATTTCTTAATACAGCATTATCTTTCTTTAAACGGGCTATATCATCATGTAATTTAGATAAATATTTCATTGATACAACTATTTTCTTATCTGCTTCAACATATTCACATTTTGTCTTAGCTAATTGACATTTCTTACAAGGATCTCCACCAGGACATCGAATATGACGAGCTCGACATCTGATACATGCTAATGATGTACGTTTCTGACGAGGGGCAGAAGGCAGTGTAGATCGTTTAATATTAGGATTGGTATTATTATTATTATTATTATTATTATTATTATTATTATTAGTATTGGAAATATTATTAACTCCACTATTTGAACCACCTTGAATTGACTCATAACTATCTCCTGGTGATAAAGTACCCGCTTCTAATTCTAGATCGGGGTAATCTTCGGGCTTTATATATGGATCTCCCACATATTCACCCAGCTGATCTACGTCTCTCCCATTCATTTCACTTTTGAGGAATTATATATGGTTTAATCATTATGACTTCATCGTAATCCAGAACTCGGTTATAGAGTCAAAAAAAAATTAGACTGAGGCTTCGAGAAATGGCGGGGACTGCACACAAGCACCCACTCACACTCACACTCACTCACTCACTACTGTATCAGATCTTTAATAGTCCGATTACAAATGGTGGGGTTAACCGAGATGATGAGATTATTATTATAATGAATATAAACATTTCTTCTAATAGTTGTATATAGTAAGTAATTAGTTAGAATAATAGTTAGAGTAATAGTTAGAGTAATAGTTAGAGTTAGCAACTGTAATTAACATCATGATAGATTTCTATGATCTTCCACATGATATCATTCTACAAATATTTGAACTTGCTTCAGCAAGTACAGTATACGACAAATTCATTGATAATTTTAAATTCAATTCATTTCAATTAATAGCACTTGAATTTGTAATTAGTAAGAGATTAGTTATAAGTAAGAGTATACCTAAAAGAGTGGGGTATGATGCCGCTAAAATTATGTATTCATTAGCAGAATTTGATGATTCATTTCTTGTAATTGGATTGAAAAGAGGTATTGAAGTACTTAAAAAATTAATGATTATAAGTGAAGAATTAAATAAAGCTCAAATTCCTAAAGAAATTGTATTATTAATTAATTTAATTAATGAATCGGATTCAGATTGGCTTACAAAATTACTTGATATATTTGTATTTGAAAGATATTATAGAGATCCTGAATGTCGATATAGTTTACAAATTATTAATGAAAGTGATATATTTATTACCAAAAATTCTCATTGTTATGAATTAATGAATGATCTACGAGGTAGAATTAATAAACTTCAATTTCAAACTGGTAGGACACTGTTAATGAAGGGTAAAAGTCGACATTTATGGAATTTAACATCTTCTCCTACACTTGAAGAATTATATTTACCTAGATGTTCATTAATTGATTCAATTACAAGAAATATTTTTAAATCTTTACCTCGAACTTTGAAAGTAATAGATTTAACAGCTAATGATATAACTCATTTGAATGGGTTTATAATGCCTCCATTCTTAGAAAAGTTCATTATTAGAACCAATCAATTGTTAAGTTTAAAGGGTCCAAATTATTCTATTAGTCCAGTATTTCATACTTTAGATGCATCGGTTAATTCAATTAAACAATTAGAAGATATAATAGAATTTGGTTCAAGTCTTAAAATTTTCAGAATTTCTTATAATAATATAAAAACATTAAATCAGAAACAAATTCCTCCTCAAGTAGAAATATTGAATTTATCTGATAACCTTATTAAAGAAATCAATTTTATACTTCCTTCTTCACTTAAACAATTATATTTGGGTAATAACTCCTTAAAGTCATTACCAGATAATTTCTTCTTAAATTCAACAAATTTAAAAGTTCTTGATATTTCTGATAATAATTTTGATGATTTAGATGACTTAGGAACTTTACCATCATCTTTGAAAGAATTGGTATTAGATAATAATCAAATTGATTATTTTGAAATAACTAATGCTTTCACTACAAATTTAATAAAATTATCTATGATGTCTACTGGTTTAGTTGCATTAAGAAATATTAATATGTCTCCAAAGTTAAAACAATTAAATTTATCTGAAAATGAAATAAGTGATATTAGAAGAGTTCATTTTGGTTATGAATTATGTGAATTGAATTTATCTTCAAATAAATTAATTACATTTGGATTACCTGCTCAAGATTGTATTTATCCATCAACATTAAGACTGTTAAATTTAAGTTATAATCCTATTGTTGGTGGTCTTGATTGTATTAAATTACCGATGGAATTATCTTCTCTTTCTTTAAGTGGAATCCCCCTTGATATTATAGATAATAACTTGATTAAGAGATTTCCCAATACCTTGAATCACTTAGAATTAAATAATACATGTTTCACTAATTCTAAACCACGACCAAATAATATTATTCTTGATGTCAACTTTGAGAAATACCTACCTATTCTTAACAAACTATTCTTAGATTCTAATAATATAATTCTGATTAATAATGTGACATACCCAGATTGCTTACAGACTTTATCATATAAATTTAATTATATTCTGATATTTCCCTATGATTTAATTCCTTCAGCAGTAACTGATTTACGAGTTTCATATGATGGTTAGACCGAACTTTTATGACGTATATGGGGGGAGGGGGGTATATATAGAAAATTTACTTATTTTAAATTAAATAAACAAAGGTAAAACATTTTGAATAAATTTACCAATAATATTTCCAGCAGGATTGTATGAACAAACAACATACTGACCATTTATACCAGGAACATTACATTGCTTATAGGCACAACCAAGTTGAGTAGTTCCAACCCAAATAATTTGAGTAAAATGATTATAAATATTACTAACGTAGTTATAATTATTTCCTTCATTGTACCAAGCATCAAAAGCACCAGCAGCGCCAGAATAACCTACAGCCAAGTTTTCACCATAAGGTCCACCAGAATGAACTAAGTTTAAGGAACATGGTTGCAGATCAGCATAATTTTGAGCATAATTGTAAAGTTCTTGAGACCAAGTTAAAGCACCAGCTTTATGATCAGCTCTCTTTTGATTATGAAGGTCTAACATTTGTTGAGAGAATTGAACATCTTTAACATTACCAAAAGAATTTGATGTACTTGAAGAAGAAGTTGGAGCAGGAGCAGGAGCAGCAGATGTTTGAACAGTCACTAAAGTAGTTGGTTGAGCATCGGCAATTTTAGCTAATGCTGGACCTTGATTAGCAGAAGAAGTTGAAGGAGCTTGAGGAGCTTGAGTACTGGCTGCTTCTTGATCTTCAAGAATATTACCATTTTCATCTACATATATAATGGTAGTATAATGAATAACACCATCAGGTGCTTCTGATGGTTGAACAATTGCTTGACCATTATAAACAGTTGTATAATGAATATCAGTTACGGTAACGATTTTAGCTAAACCAAAGGACAGTAAAGCAAGGAATGGAATAACACTCGAGAATTTCATATCTAAATAATTAATTAATTAATTAATGAACAAATAAATAAATAAATAAATATTTTAATGAATGAATGAATGAATTATTAAAGTAAAAGGAGCGACACGAGTAGGTATAAGTTAATTTAGCTGAATTACAAGCTATGATTTAATAAAAAGGAAAGGACTGGGTATAACTATATAAATAAAATAAACAATATATAAAATAAAAACAGAAAAGAATATTGATATATATACAGAAATACTAAATACCAAGAATCAAACCTGAATTTAATACTACAAAAGTTTAATTCATATAATGTTGCCATTCTCCAGTCATATATTGTCTTGGAATTTCAAACATACAAATCTAAATCATATTTCTGTCATTGTACGTTTTTGCAATCGTTTACACGCGTTTTTGAGTACTCCCCCTTTTGTTAATAGTTTAATTTATATGCAAATCGGAGACTTTGTGTAATTGTTTATTTATCTCCAGACAATCTTAGCTTAACTAATGAGGAAATATCGGGAATGAGTCGATTAATAAAATTATTTTATAACAGTCAGGAGAGACTTGGCTGTCCTTTTCTAGAAACTCGACCGTTTAATATTATCTTCTGTTGTCAATTGAAAGATTATATTATGTGCATTAAGTACTGTGATCACATAAATTTTTAATAGAATAATATTCTTCGCTTATTTATTTAATTCTACATTTAGTATAGAAGAATTGAAATAGGTTTATACTTAGACTTAGACTTATACTTATACTTAGAGTTAGAGTTAGATCTAGAATAGGAATTACCATTGATTACATTAATCGATATAAGTACTCTGTTATTTCTAAATAAACATCAGAATAAACATCAGCATCTCGCAACTGCTGACATAAAGTCACCACACAGTGCAGCATGTCACACGAAAATCAATAATCTCCTAAATCCGGATATAGTATTTCAAAAACATTCAGCCCTTCAACATCATCAGATCGGGATTCATTCTCAACAAATGATGCCCAATTATGTAAATACTTGATACCGCATTGAGACATCAATTCGAGATCACCAACAACACATAGTTGCCTTTTGGCTCGTGTCATAGCAACATTTAATCTTCTTTTATCACGCAAGAATCCTACTTCTCGTATATCATTGGATCTAACTAATGAAATGATAATCACCTCCTTTTCTCTACCCTGAAATCCATCCACCGTAGAAATTTCAACATTTTCGAAACCTAATCTAGAATCCTTTTCCATTTCTAATTGAAAACTCTTTTTAAGTAAGGTTACTTGTCCATTATATGGAGAAATGATCCCTATATGATTCAGTAATACTCCACTTTCTAATAAATGCTTAACATGCTGAATGACAACTAGACATTCCATTTCATTATATTTTGAACCTGAACTTTCTCCAATATGACCATTATCATCATCTTCATTAGATTTTTCAGGAAAATCTCCTCCTTGAGTATCATACCATATACAAATCGGTGAAGTTTCATCATTCTCTTTAACATGTTTAAAATCAAGCAATGAAATATCCGATACAGATGAAAATGCTTTCAATTTCCCTTCATATAGTTCATTTGAAGGAAATTCCATAATATATTTATTCATTCTATACTGAGTATCCAATAACCTTTTGAATTTATTCCCTTCTAAATGTTTTACTAATCTATCAAATAATGTAAATTCTAGATTGGCTACTTTCTCAATAGAGAGATTTCCAAGAAGTGCTTCTATTTCATCTTTAGATTTCACTGTGGGAGGTAATTGTAAATTATCTCCGGCAATTACTAATCTTTTAAATCCAATATGATTCAAAATAGGAATCCAACATTGAGGCTCTAATGATTGAGAAACTTCATCAATTATAATAGTATCAAAAAATGGATTAGAAGGACTGAAATTTAAGCTGTTATCTTTGTACAATGCCAGTAATTCATACGAACCTGCACCGTGTAATGTACTTAATATAACATCGGCATTAACTAGGAGATCTTGAACAATCTTTTTCTCTCGAACTTTAAGTTCCTTCTTAAATCCTTTGAGTTCAGAATAAAGTAATCTTCTCTCAGAATATCTTTTACATTTCTTGATTTTTCTTAATGTATCATCAATATCCTTCTGGATATCCATTAATATATCTTTATTATTATTATCGCCACCATAATTTGCCTTTGAGAGGATATCTAATGAATGTCTTAAATTTGTTTCTAATAATCTTGCTGGATGTCCTAATCTTATTAATTTATCACGAGTTTTACCAGATTCAGTTCCATTAAACTGAATAGATAACCTTTCCAAAATTGTATCCACGGAAATATTAGATGGACCACAAACAAGAACTCTTTCACCCTTCTTGAACGTTAATTGCTTTATGATTTCCAAGATCACACTGGTTTTACCTGTACCTGGAGGACCATGAACGATGGTTATGGGAGATTCATTCACTGCAAATTGAACAGCAGACTTTTGTGAATCATTTAAACTAGGATTGAAGAATTCCACTAATTTCAGACCAGAAAATGGTGTTGGAAGATATTTAGCTTCTCCAAGTAGAAGTCTAACTATTGATGATTTATCTCCATCACTAAGCTCTCCTAATTTCCTCATTGTAGATAGCATTCTCTTGTAAGTAATACTATTTGTAAGTTTAACTACCCACATTCTTATATTATCATTGGAAGTATTATTATATAGTGCAAGCACCTTCTCTTCAGAAGAGTCATCATCAACTGATATAGTGATAGATTGTGAATTTTGCCTTATCACTACTCCCTCTAAAGATTCACCGATACTTTCTTTCTCTTTCTCTTTCTCTTTCTTCTTTTCCTTTTCTTTTCCCTTGACATCCTTTGACTTACCCATTCGATCTAATTTGACTATATCACCAACTCTCAAGGATCCAACTTGAAGTTCGTCATTGGGCGTACTCTTGAGGGAAGGATCAAGAATCAATTCGATCAAGGTCTTCCCACCCAAACCAAGTTTGATATTATTGACTATCAAATTGATAATGGCCAATCCTGCCAGGGCCAACTTTTTGGGCGAGTATGATTCCAAATATTCATTGGTAAGAAGTACATCCGACTTTTGTTCAATATTTATAGCATTTATAAATGATTCTACCAAATCTGCTTGCATTAACTTTTGCTTCATCATTTAATCATAGTTACTAAATGTCAATTGTTAGTATTTGAATAGTTAAATTGGTTATATGTGGGTATCCGTTTTTCAAGTAGAGACGTGAGCTGAATCATTCAATACTATGCATCTTGATACCTTTGATATATGATCATCCTGAAGTGCATAGGCATTGATTATAACAATGACTGGCCATGACAGAGATCAAACCACAATTGACATACTTTCTTTAAATGATGACCCATACAGAATTCAGAATTTAACAGCTTTTTCTAAATTTCCCTTTCAGTATAATGCTTTTTTTTCCACTCTGATATGCTATAAACTTCGATGGCAATTGGTTCAATCGCATACAACCATTCCCTTGATACAATACCTACATCATCAATAATACTCAATTTCATGAAGGATACAATACAGAAATAAATACATACACAAATAAATACAGAAATTATATAAGACTAATACGATTCATAATAAAAACAGACACTTTAATTTAAGTAATAACTAAGGAATAGTAGAATACAATCTATTGATTCTTTTGTAAGTCATCTAAATCTCTTCCAGTTTGTTCTTTAAGGAACTTACTAGCGTGTCTGTCTACCATATCGTAAATTAAGTTCTTCTGTTTGAAATATCCAGACATTCTGAGTAATGAAACAGTGGAGTCATAACATTTTTCTCCAAAGGCTAAGTAGTTACCGAACCATCTTCTGAAATCAACTGATGAGAAATGGGAACTATCAAATACCAATCCTGTGTTACGATGAATACCAGCTAAAATGATTGATATCAAGATCAAATCGAAAGAATAGTGGGCCAATTTACCAAGCTGAAACATTTGTTAGTCAGTTAGTTATACAATCTAATGAATTGCACTAATTCTAAAAATCATACATACTCCCATTGTTTATATATCAACACTTAAATGTACTTTATTACTAAGGCGAAGAATACTTAATGGAGCATATATATTTCGTGTCATATCGCACAGTTCCATTTCCATTTTTGTAAATATACATTTTCCCTTGGATACCGATTGACTATGGGCTTACCATTTTAGGAAGTATGCTCCTGTGTACGAGTTCAGGAAAATATGCTATTGTATTCCTGATAATTGAGCTTTGCTAAAGCCGTTAGATATACTTCAATATTGTCTACACAACACCTAGATGAATTTTACAATTATAGTATCTTAGCTGTGCAAGAAGTTTATCCTCTGTCAGCCTCGATGAGGCTGACTTTGTTTCTTAAGGTTTTTTTTTTATTCACCATTCATTTTCCAAGAAGCGTAATTCTTTACATTTTGTCAAATCGGTTACTATTTCCAATGTCTCAACATCTTTAACCCTCTCTCCAGTATAGGTTGATTGAGCGAATTCATTAATGTTCCATTTATAGATTAATACATACTATTAAATGTAAAGACTAAATATTGCGGCATAGATTTTGCTGCTAAATGCGTAGTTCTGCGTGCAACACGACCGACAACCAGTGGCTGCGAATCTTCTGCTTATGTGGTGCTCAAATATAGAAAGTTAATCAAAGGCCTTTCAAAGGATAACAATTTTACAACACATAATGAAGCTCGAGGATATAATCAACACTGAGGACGCAGTCTCTGCTTTGCCAGGTCTTTCTGATGTAATTAATGGTGAAATTTATCCAATACAGATTGATCAGAATGGAAGAAACAACTACTTAAAAAGAGTAGAAATGTTGGATCAGTATTTAAAACATCCGAACATGGAGGAAGTGGAACACTTCTTAAAGCCGTTCAATTTCTCTACTAAGATTCCGTATGATGAACTATTAAGAATTATATTAAGATCCTTCAACTTTCACATTCTACAAATATTTGATTTTCCAACAACACCACAAGTATACCAAGTAATCCAGCAAATTACACCATGGAGCTTACCAACCCTGTTAGGTGATTATTGGAAATTTTCTATGCTGATGAGCTTTAGAGTTCCTATTATAGATGGATTACGTCCACAAGAAGAAGGTGGAGATGATTTAAACGAAGCTGATGATACAGATATATATGGAAGCACCAATCAAGGAAGTGTTAAACGCAGAAGGACTGGTCCATCATCACAACCAAGAGAAACAAGATCTCATAGCTTAAAGAGCTATATGGGAATGGTTTACCCAGAAGGAGAAGTGGTCGATTTTTCAATTGACCATACCAATATTAAAATTGATAAATCTGATTTGAAAGCACAATTAGACGATGCAATCACGTTCCAATTAAAGAACAACTATGAATCAGGAGTTCAAGATGTAGTTGACAAAAACTTGTTTGCCAAGCCAGGAGCCTGCGTAGGCCTGATCAAAAATTCACCAACAGAGTATGATACCTTTGAAGGAAACACACTATTCATAACGCCCGATTTATGTATAGAAACTAAGGAAGGGAAAATCCCTATTGAGT